>NC_073245.2:83237044-83840131 GCF_029281585.2 Gorilla gorilla gorilla | reverse complement strand
ATGGAAATATCTACACCACTATCTGTATGAACATGGAAATATCTACACCGCTACCTGTATGAATATGGAAATAACTTCAACGCCATCTGTATGAACATGGATATGTCTACACAGCCATCTGGATGAACATGGAAATATCTACACCGCAATCTGTATGAACATGGAAATAGCTGCACTGCTATCTGTATGAACATGGAAATATCTGCACCGCTATCTGTATGAACATGGAAATATCTACACCGCTATCTGTATGAACATGGAAATATCTTCACCGCCATCTGTATGAACATGGATATATCTACACAGCCATCTGGATGAACATGGAAATATCTACACCGCTATCTGTATGAACATGGAAATAGCTACACTGCTATCTGTATGAACATGGAAATATCTACACCGCTATCTGTATGAACATGGAAATATCTACACCGCTATCTGTATGAACATGGAAATATCTTCACCGCCATCTGTATGAAAATGGATATATCTACACAGCCATCTGGATGAACATGAAAATATCTATACCGCTATCTGTGTAAACATGCATACATCTTCACCGCTATCTGTCTAAACATGGAAATATCTACACCGCTACCTGTATAAACATGGAAATATCTACACCGCTATCTCTATGAACATGGAAATATCCACACCGCTATCTGTATGAACATGGAAATAGCTACACCGCTATCTGTATGAACATGGAAATATCTACACCGCTATCTGTATGAACATGGAAATAGCTACACCGCTATCTGCATGAAAGTGGAAATATCTACACCGCTATCTGTATGAACATGGAAATACATACACCGCTATCTGTATGAACATGGAAATATCTACACCGCTATGTGTATAAACATGGAAATATCTACACCGCTATCTGTATAAACATGGAAATATCTACACCGCTACATGTATAAACATGGGAATATCAGCCCCGCTATCTGTATGAACATGGAAATATCTACACCGCCATCTGTATGAACATGGAAATATCTTCACCGCCATCTGTAGGAAGATGGATATATCTACACAGCCATCTGTATGAACATGGAAATATCTACACCGCTATCTGTATGAACATGGAAATATCTACACCGCTATCTGTATGAACATGGAAATATCTTCACCGCCATCTGTATGAACATGGATATGTCTACACAGCCATCTGAATGAACATTTAAATATCTACACCGCCATCTGTATTAAGATGGAGATATCTACACAACTATCTGCATAAACATGGAAATATCTACACCGCTATCTGTATAAACATGGAAATATCTACACTGCTATGTGTATAAACATGGAAATATCTACACCGCTATCTGTATAAACATGGAAATATCTACACCGCTACCTGTATAAACATGGAAATATCAGCACCGCTATCAGTATGAACATGGAATTTTCTACACCGCCATCTGTATGAACATGGAAATATCTTCACCGCCATCCGTATGAACATGGAAATATCTGCACCGCCATCTGTATGAACATATAAATATCTACACCGCCATCTGTATTAAGATGGATATATCTACACCGCTATTTGCATAAACATGGAAATATCTACACCGCTATCTGTATAAACATGGAAATATCTACACCGCTATCTGTATAAACATGGAAATATGTACACCGATACCTGTATAAAAATGGAAATACCAGCACCGCTATCTGTATGAACATGGAAATATCTACACCGCCATCTGTATGAACATTGAAATATCGTCACCGCCATCTGTATGAACATGGATATATCTACACAGCCATCTGTATGAACATGGAAATATCTTCACCGCCATCTGTATGAACATGGATATGTCTACACAGCCGTCTGGATGAACATGGAAATATCTACACCGCTATCTGTATGAACATGGAAATATCTACACCGCTATCTGTGAAAACATGCATACATCTTCACCGCTATCTGTATAAACATGGAAATATCTACACCGCTATCTGTATGAACATAGAAATAGCTACACCGCTATCTGTATGAACATGGAAATATCTACACAACTATCTGTATGAACATGGAAATATCTACACCGCTACCTGTATGAATATGGAAATAACTTCAACGCCATCTGTATGAACATGGATATGTCTTCACAGCCATCTGGATGAACATGGAAATATCTACACCGCAATCTGTATGAACATGGAAATAGCTGCACTGCTATCTGTATGAACATGGAAATATCTGCACCGCTATCTGTATGAACATGGAAATATCTACACCGCTATCTGTATGAACATGGAAATATCTTCACCGCCATCTGTATGAACATGGATATATCTACACAGCCATCTGGATGAACATGGAAATATCTACACCGCTATCTGTATGAACATGGAAATAGCTACACTGCTATCTGTATGAACATGGAAATATCTACACCGCTATCTGTATGAACATGAAAATATCTACACCGCTATCTGTATGAACATGGAAATATCTTCACCGCCATCTGTATGAAAATGGATATATCTACACAGCCATCTGGATGAACATGAAAATATCTATACCGCTATCTGTGTAAACATGCATACATCTTCACCGCTATCTGTCTAAACATGGAAATATCTACACCGCTACCTGTATAAACATGGAAATATCTACCCCGCTATCTCTATGAACATGGAAATATCCACACCGCTATCTGTATGAACATGGAAATAGCTACACCGCTATCTGTATGAACATGGAAATATCTACACCGCTATCTGTATGAACATGAAAATATCTTCACCGCCATCTGTATGAACATGGATATGTCTACACAGCCATCTGAATGAACATTTTAATATCTACACCGCCATCTGTATTAAGATGGAGATATCTACACAACCATCTGCATAAACATGGAAATATCTTCACCGCTATCTGTATAAACATGGAAATATCTACACCGCTATGTGTATAAACATGGAAATATCTACACCGCTATCTGTATAAACATGGAAATATCTACACCGCTACCTGTATAAACATGGAAATATCAGCACCGCTATCAGTATGAACATGGAAGTTTCTACACCACCTTCTGTATGAACATGGAAATATCTGCACCGCTATCTGTATGAACATGGAAATATCTTCACCGCCATCTGTATGAAAATGGATATATCTTCACAGCCATCTGGATGAACATGAAAATATCTACACCGCTATCTGTGTAAACATGCATACATCTTCACCGCTATCTGTATAAACATGGAAATATCTACACCGCTACCTGTATAAACATGGAAATATCTACACCGCTATCTCTATGAACATGGAAATATCCACACCGCTATCTGTATGAACATGGAAATAGCTACACCGCTATCTGTATGAACATGGAAATATCTACACCGCTATCTGTATGAACATGAAAATATCTTCACCGCCATCTGTATGAACATGGATATGTCTACACAGCCATCTGAATGAACATTTTAATATCTACACCGCCATCTGTATTAAGATGGAGATATCTACACAACTATCTGCATAAACATGGAAATATCTACACCGCTATGTGTATAAACATGGAAATATCTACACCGCTATGTGTATAAACATGGAAATATCTACACCGCTATCTGTATAAACATGGAAATATCTACACCGCTACCTGTATAAACATGGAAATATCAGCACCGCTATCAGTATGAACATGGAAGTTTCTACACCACCTTCTGTATGAACATGGAAATATCTGCACCGCCATCTATATGAACATATAAATATCTACACCGCCATCTGTATGAACATTGAAATATCGTTACCGCCATCTGTATGAACATGGATATATCTACACAGCCATCTGTAGGAACATGGAAATATCTTCACCGCCATCTGTATGAACATGGATATGTCTACACAGCCGTCTGGATGAACATGGAAATATCTACACCGCCATTTGTATTAAGATGGAGATATCTACACAACTATCTTCATAAACATGGAAATATCTACACCGCTATCTGTATAAACATGGAAATATCTACACCGCTATGTGTATAAACATGGAAATATCTACACCGCTATCTGTATAAACATGGAAATATCTACACCGATACCTGTATAAAAATGGAAATATCAGCACCGCTATCTGTATGAACATGGAAATATCTACACCGCCATCTGTATGAACATTGAAATATCGTCACCGCCATCTGTATGAACATGGATATAACTACACAGCCATCTGTATGAACATGGAAATATCTTCACCGCCATCTGTATGAACATGGACATGACTACACAGCCGTCTGGATGAACATGGAAATATCTACACCGCTATCTGTATGAACATGGAAATATCTACACCGCTATCTGTGAAAACATGCATACATCTTCACCGCTATCTGTATAAACATGGAAATATCTACACCACTATCTGTATAAACATGGAAATGTCTATACCGCTACCTGTATAAACATGGAAATATCAGCACCGCTATCTGTATGAACATGTAAATATCTACACCGCTATCTCTATGAACATGGAAATAACTACACCGCTATCTGTATGAACATGGAAATATCTACACCGCTATCTGTATAAAAATGGAAATATGTACACCGCTACCTGTATAAACATGGAAGTATCAGCACCGCTATTGGTATAAACATGGCAATATCTACACGGCTATCTGTATGAACATGGAAATATCTACACCGCTATCTGTATATACATGGAAATATCTACACCGCTACCTGTATAAACATGGAAATATCTACACCGCTACCTGTATAAACATGGAAATATCTACACCGCTATATCTATGAACATGGAAATATCCACACCGCTATCTGTATGAACATGGAAATAGCTACACCGCTATCTGTATGAACATGGAAATAGCTACGCCGCTATCTGTATGAACATGAAAGTATCTTCACCGCCATCTGTATGAACATGGATATGTCTACACAGCCATCTGAATGAACATTTAAATATCTACACCGCCATCTGTATTAAGGTGGAGATATCTACACAACTATCTGCATAAACATGGAAATAACTACACAGCTATCTGTATAAACATGGAAATATCTACACCGCTATGTGTATAAACATGGAAATATCAACACCGCTATCTGTATAAACATGGAAATATCTACACCGCTACCTGTATAAACATGGAAATATCAGCACCGCTATCAGTAGGAACATGGAAGTTTCTACACCGCCATCTGTATGAACATGGAAATATCTTCACCGCCATACGTATGAACATGGAAATATCTGCTCCGCCATCTGTATGAACATATAAATATCTACACCGCCATCTGTATTAAGATGGATATATCTACACCGCTATTTGTATAAACATGGAAATATCTACACCGCTATCTGTATAAACATGGAAATATCTACACCGCTATCTGTATAAACATGGAAATATGTACACCGATACCTGTATAAAAATGGAAATAGCAGCACCGCTATCTGTATGAACATGGAAATATCTACACCGCCATCTGTATGAACATTGAAATATCATCACAGCCATCTGTATAAACATGGATATATCTACACAGCCATCTGTATGAACATGGAAATATCTTCACCGCCATCTGTATGAACATGGATATGTCTACACAGCCGTCTGGATGAACATGGAAATATCTACACCGCTATCTGTATGAACATGGAAATATCTACACCGCTATCTGTGTAAACATGCATACGTCTTCACCGCTATCTGTATAAACATGGAAATATCTGCACCGCTATCTGTATGAACATAGAAATAGCTACACCGCTATCTGTATGAACATGGAAATATCTACACCACTATCTGTATGAACATGGAAATATCTACACTGCTATCTGTATGAATATGGAAATATCTTCACCGCCATCTGTATGAACATGGATATATCTACACAGCCATCTGGATGAACATGGAAATATCTACACCGCTATCTGTATGAACATGGAAATAGCTACACTGCTATCTGTATGAACATGGAAATATCTACACCGCTATCTGTATGAACATGGAAATATCAACACCGCAATCTGTATGAGCATGGAAATATCTTCACCGCCATCTGTATGAAAATGGATATATCTACACAGCCATCTGGATGAACATGAAAATATCTACACCGCTATCTGTGTAAACATGCATACATCTTCACCGCTATCTGTATAAACATGGAAATATCTACACGCTACCTGTATAAACATGGAAATATCTACACCGCTATCTCTATGAACATGGAAATATCCACACCGCTATCTGTATGAACATGGAAATAGCAACACCGCTATCTGTATGAACATGGAAATATCTACACCACTATCTGTATGAACATGGAAATATCTACACCGCTATCTGTTTGAACAGGGAAGTATATACACCGCTATCTGCTTGAAAATGGAAATATCTACACAGCTATCTGCATATACATGGGAATATCTACACAGCTATCTCTTTAAACATGGAAATAACTACACCGCCATCTGTATGAACATGGAAGTATCTGCACCGACATCTGTATGAACATATAAATATCTACACCGCCATCTGTATTAAGATGGAGATATCTACACCGCTATCTGTATAAACTTGGAAATATCTACACCGCTATCTGTATAAACATGGAAATATCTACACCACTATATGTATAAACATGGAAATGTCTACACCGCTACCTGTATAAACATGGAAATATCAGCACCGCTATCTGTATGAACATGTAAATATCTACACAGCCTTCTGGATGAACATGGAAATATCTACACCGCTATCTGTATGAACATGGAAATATCTACACCGCTATCTGTATAAACATGGAAATATCTACACCGCTACCTGTATAAACTTGGAAGTATCAGCACTGCTATCGGTATAAACATGGCAATATCTACACGGCTATCTGTATGAACATGGAAATATCTGCACCGCTATCTGTATGAACATGGAAATATCTTCACCGCCATCTGTATGAACATGGATATATCTACACAGCCACCTGGATGAACATGGAAATATCTACACCGCTATCTGTATGAACATGGAAATATCTACACCGCTATCTGTATGAACATGGAAATATCTACACCGCTATCTGTATGAACATGGAAATATCTACACCGCTATCTGTATGAACATGGAAATATCTTCTCCGCAATCTGTAAGAACATAGATATATCTACACAGCCATCTGTATGAACATGGAAATATCTACAGCGCTATCTTTATGAACAGGGAAATATCTACACCGCTATCTGTGTAAACATGTAAACATCTTCACCGCTATCTGCATAAAAATGGATATATCTACACAGCTATCTGCATATACATGGAAATATCTAAAAAGCTATCTCTTTACACATGGAAATAACAACACTGCTATCTCTATAAACATGGAAATATCTACACCGCCATCTGTATGAACATGGAAGTATCTGCACCGACATCTGTATGAACATATAAATATCTACACCGCCATCTGTATTAAGATGGAGATATCTACACCGCTATCTGTATAAACTTGGAAATATCTACACCGCTATCTGTATAAACATGGAAATATCTACACCACTATATGTATAAACATGGAAATGTCTACACCGCTACCTGTATAAACATGGAAATATCAGCACCGCTATCTGTATGAACATGTAAATATCTACACAGCCTTCTGGATGAACATGGAAATATCTACACCGCTATCTGTATGAACATGGAAATATCTACACCGCTATCTGTATAAACATGGAAATATCTACACCGCTACCTGTATAAACTTGGAAGTATCAGCACTGCTATCGGTATAAACATGGCAATATCTACACGGCTATCTGTATGAACATGGAAATATCTGCACCGCTATCTGTATGAACATGGAAATATCTTCACCGCCATCTGTATGAACATGGATATATCTACACAGCCACCTGGATGAACATGGAAATATCTACACCGCTATCTGTATGAACATGGAAATATCTACACCGCTATCTGTATGAACATGGAAATATCTACACCGCTATCTGTATGAACATGGAAATATCTACACCGCTATCTGTATGAACATGGAAATATCTTCTCCGCAATCTGTAAGAACATAGATATATCTACACAGCCATCTGTATGAACATGGAAATATCTACAGCGCTATCTTTATGAACAGGGAAATATCTACACCGCTATCTGTGTAAACATGTAAACATCTTCACCGCTATCTGCATAAAAATGGATATATCTACACAGCTATCTGCATATACATGGAAATATCTAAAAAGCTATCTCTTTACACATGGAAATAACAACACTGCTATCTCTATAAACATGGAAATATCTACACCGCCATCTGTATGAACATGGAAGTATCTGCACCGACATCTGTATGAACATATAAATATCTACACCGCCATCTGTATTAAGATGGAGATATCTACACCGCTATCTGTGTAAACTTGGAAATATCTACACTGCTATCTGTATAAACATGGAAATATCTATGCCGCTTTCTTTATAAACAAGGAAATATCTACACTGCTACCTGTATAAACATGGAAATATAAGCCCCGCTATCTGTATGAACATGGAAATATCTACACCGCCATCTGTATGAACATGGAAATATCTTCACCGCCATCTGTAGGAACATGGATATATCTACACAGCCATCTGTATGAACATGGAAATATCTACACCGCTATCTGTATGAACATGGAAATATCTACACCGCTATCTGTATGAACATTGAAATATATTCACCGCCATCTGTATGAACATGGATATGTCTACACAGCCATCTGTATGAACATTTAAATATCTACACCGCCATCTGTATTAGGATGGAGATATCTACACAACTATCTGCATAAACATGGAAATATATACACCGCTATCTGTATAAACATGGAAATATCTACATCGCTACCTGTATAAACATGGAAATATCAGCACCGCTATCAGTATGAACATGGAAGTTTCTACACCGCCATCTGTATGAACATGGAAATATCTTCAACGCCATACGTATGAACATGGAAATATCTGCACCGCCAACTGTATGAACATATAAAGATCTACACCGCCATCTGTATTTAGATGGAGATATCTACACCGCTATCTGTATAAACATGGAAATATCTACACCGCTATCTGTATAAACATGGAAATATCTACACCGCTATCTGTATAAACATGGAAATATCTACACCGCTACCTGTATAAACATGGAAATATCAGCACCGCTATCTGTATGAACATGGAAATATCTACACCACCGTCTGTATGAACATGGAAATATCGTCACCGCCATCTGTATGAACATGGATATATCTACACAGCCATCTGTATGAACATGGAAATATCTTCACCACCATCTGTATGAACATGGATATGTCTACACAGCCGTCTGGATGAACATGGAAATATCTACACCGCTATCTGTGTAAACATGCATACATCTTCACCGCTATCTGTATAAACATGGAAATATCTACACCGCTATCTGTATGAACATGGAAATATCTACACCGCAATCTGTTTGAACATGGAAATATCTACACCGCTATCTGCATGAAAATGGAAATATCTACACAACTATCTGCATATAAATGGAAATATCTACACAGCTATCTCTTTACACATGGAAATAACTACACCGCTATCTGTATGAACATGGAAATATCTACACCGCCATCTGTATGAACATGGAAATATCTACACTGCTATCTGTATAAACATGGAAATATCTACGCAGCCATCTGTAGGAACATGTAACTATCTACACAGTTATCTGTATTCACATGGAAATATCTACACCGCTATCTGTATAAACATGGAAATATCTACACCGCTATCTGTGTAAACATGGAATTATCTACACCGCTATCTGTGTAAACATGGAAATATCTACACCACTATCTGTGTAAACATGGAAATATCTACACCGCTATCTATACAAACATGGAAATATCTACACAGCCATCTGTAGGAATATGTAAGTATCTACACCGTTATCTGTATACACATGGAATTATCTACACCGCTATCTGTATGAACATGGAAATATCTACACCGCTATCTGTGTAAACATGGAAATATCTACACGGATATCTGTGTAAACATGGAAATATCTACACCGCTATCTCTGTAAACATTGAAATATCTACAGAGTCATCTGTATACATCTGTATAAACATGGAAATATCTACACCGTTATCTGTGTAAACATGGAAATATCTACACCGTTATCTGTGTAAACATGGAAATATCTACATCGCTATCTCTAAAAACATGGAAAGACCTACACCATTATGTGTCTAAAGACGGAAATATCTACACCGCTATCTGTATAAACATGGAAATATCTACACAGCTGTCTGTATGAACATGGAAATATCTACACCGCTATCTGTATAAACATGGAAATATCTACACAGCCATCTGTAGGAACATGTAAATATCTACACCACTATCTCTATAAACATGGAAATATCAACACTGCTATCTGTATAAATACGGAAATATCTACACCGCTATCTGTGTAAACATGGAAAGATCTACACCGCTATCTCTGAAAACATGTAAAGATCTACAGCATTATGTGTATAAAGACGTAAATATCTACACTGCTATCTGTATAAACATGGAAATATCTACGCAGCCATCTGTAGGAACATGTAAATATCTACACAGTTATCTGTATACACATGGAATTATCTACACCGCTATCTGTATGAACATGGAAATATCTACACCGCTATCTGTGTAAACATGGAAATATCTACACCGCTATCTGTGTAAACATGGAGATATCTGCACCGCTATCTCTATAAACATGGAAATATCCACACAGCCATCTATATAAACATGGAAATATCTACACTACGCTCTGTATAAAGCTGGAAATATCTACACTGATATCTCTATAAACATGGAAATATCTACACCGCTATCTGTGTAAACATGGAAATATCTACACCGCTGTCTGTGTAAACATGGAAATAGCTACACCGCTATATGTATAAACATGGAAATATCTACACCGCCATCTGTATGGGTATGGAAATATCTACACCGCCATCTGTATAAACATGGAAATATCTACACCGTTATCTGTGTACTCATGGAATTATCTACACCGCTATCTGTATAAACATGGACATATCTACAATGCTATCTGCGTAAACATGGAAATATCCTCACCGCTATCTCTATATACATGCAAATATCTACACCGCTATCTGTGTAAACATGGAAATATCTTCACCGATATCTCTGTAAACTTGGAAATATCTACACCGCTATCTCTGTAAACACGGAAATATCTACAGAGTCATCTGTATAAACATGGAAATATCTACACCGCTATCTGTGTAAACATGGAAATATCTACACCGCTATCTCTAAAAACATGGAAAGATCTACACCATTATGTGTATAAAGACGGAAATATCTACACCTCTATCTGTATAAACATGGAAATATCTACACCGCCATCTGTATGAACGTGGAAATGTCTAAACCGCCATCTCTATAAACATGTAAATATCTACAGCGCCCTCTGTAGGAACATGGAAATATCTACAACGCTATCTGTTTAAACATTGAAATATCTACACCGCTATCTGCCTAAAAGTGGAAATATCTACACCGCTATCTACATAAACTTGGAAATACCTACACCGCTATCTGTGTACACATGGAAATATCTACACCACCAACTGTAGGAACATGAAAATATCTACACCGCCAACTCTATAAACATTGAAATATCTACACCGCTATCTGTATAAACATGGAAATATCTACACCGCTATCTGTGTAAACATGGAAATATCTACACCGCCTTGTGTGTAAACATGGAAATATCTACACCGCCATATCTATAAACATGGAAATATCTTCAACTCCATCTGTATGAACATGGAATTATCTACACTGCCATCTGTATGAACATGGATACATCTACACCGCTATCTGTATAAACATGGAAATATCTACACCGCCATCGGTAGGAAAATGAAAATATCTACACCGCCATCTGTATGAACAGGGAACTATGTACACCACCATCTGTATCAACATGAAAATGCCTACACCGCCATCTGTATCACAATGGAAATATCTGCACCGCCATCTTTATAACAATGGAAATATCTAAACCGCCGTCTGTATGGAAATGGAAAAATCTACACCACCATCTGTATAAAGGTGGAAATATCTACACCGCTATCTGTGTGAACATGGAAATATCTACAACGCTATCTGTAAAAACATGGAAATATCTACACCTCCGTCTGTATAAACATGGAAATATCTACACCGCCATCTGTAGAAACATGGAAATATCTACACCGCCATCTCTATAAACATGGAAATATCTACACAGCTATCTGTATAAACATTTAAATATCTACACCGCCATCTCTATAAACATAGAAATATCTACACCGCCATCTGTATGAACATGGAAATATGTACACTGCCATCTGTATAAATGTGGAAATATCTACACCGCTATCTGTATGAACATGGCAATATGTACACCGCTACCTGTATTAACATGGAAATATCTACACCGCTATCTGTATAAACATGGAAATATCTACACCGCTGTCTCTATAAACATGGAAATATGTGCGCCGCTATCTCTATAAATATAGAAATATATACACCTCTGTCTCTATAAACATGGAAATATCTACAATGCTATCTGTATAAACATGGAAATATCTACACCGCTATCTGTATAAACATGGAAATATCTGCACCGCTATCTCTATAAACATGGATATATCTACACCACTATCTCTATAAACATGGAAATATCTACACCACTATCTGTTTGAACATGGAAATATCCACACCGCTATCTGTATAGACATGGAAGTATCTACACCGGTAACTGTATAAACATGGAAATATCTACACCGCTATCGGTATAAATGTCTTTATTTGCTCTTAATTTATACCCAAGGCTGGGATGTTTCATATGATAAAAAGACCAAATACAGAAATAGACTATATTTGGTCTGGCAATTGATCTCTGCAATAATCAATCCTCAAAGATAATCAAACCTGAAATCTAAGCTACATATTAAATAGCTTGGTTTTTAGGTTGCACGTTGCTGTGTATGCTGGCTTCATAGAAAATGCAAGTAGCAATGGCCATTTTTTAATAGTCATTAGCCTTGAAGCTCTCCTACTTTTGAATCACATAGAAATAGAAATCAAATCTCACTAGATTTTTTTTTTTGAAACAGGGTCTGGCTTGGTTGCCCAGGCTGAAGAGCAGGGCATGATCTTGGCTCACACCTCTGCCTCTCGGACTCAAGCCATCCTCCCACCTCAGCCTTGGAGTAGCTGGGACCACAGGCATGTGCCACCATATCCAGCTAATATTTTTATTTTTGTATAAATGGGGTTTGTCATCTTTCCCAGGCAGGCCTCAAACTCCAAGACTCATGCAATACACCTGCCTTGAATTCCCAAAGTACTGGGTTTACAGGCGACAGCCACTACGCCCAGCAACTAAACTTCTAAAAATCAATTTTACATAAAATTATCTAAGCGTGCAAGGAAAGATAAGAAGCCTAAGGAACCAGTGAGTTGAAGAATAAATGCAGTTTAAATCATACATGTAAACAACATGATGTGATGTGGTAGGAATCATCTAACATGCTTTAAAGCATGAGTAAAAGGTCTTTACTTAGAAAACTGGATCTTAGTTTAGGATATCTTTAGATAAGAGTATGAAACGTCATATCATATTGATAAGTAAAGTGCTTCCTTTGGCTAATTTTAAGGATAGGACATTTACTTTCATATAATTCATAGGAATCTTAGACTTAAAAATAAAATTTCCCTTCTCAAATCCTTACTTTTATACTTTTTTGCATTTCTTTCACTTTTGTGTTAATGGCCTATGTCTCAACATATTCTATTAAGCCTTCTGGAAACACATACTTTGTTTCCAGCCTCTTCAGAGAACCATCACTCCAATTCCTAGGCTTCTGAAGAAGCAGACCCAAGCTTATAACTATTACATATTTCCAAATCTAGGTGACCAACAAACATTGATACTTTTCCCATCATACCTTTAAGTTAATAATCAGGTGTATGCTGAGAGGTAAAGACCCAAGAGTGTTGGTTGTCTAATTGTGCAGCTGTATAAACAAATCTTAATGCTTGAAAATATTCAAAGGTTATTCTCACGTTGATTGTTGGTAACTATGTGTAACAACATGAAAAGAAAAAAAATCAAAGAATTACGTCTGAGGATAATACACAATCTCTAAGGGTAAGAAGAGCAACAAAAATTCTGCTTCAATTACCACTGAAATAATATATTTATCCTGTAAAATCTATGGTGGCTGGTTGTAAAAATTAGGCATTAGCAAACTGATAAAGACTTTTTAATGAAAACATTATGAAACATAGTTTTTAAAAAGTTAAATACACCCACACCAGTTTTTCACATTCTTTGGGCTGCTTTAATGCTGCCATTAAATAATTGATTTAGTTGTGACATAGATCCTATGTTCCATGGAGTCTACCATTCATAAAGATGCAATGTAAGGTAACAAAAATATAAATTGTGTGTGTGGGGAGGAGAAGTCAAGAGTATTTTTATGTGACAGAAGTTAAGTTGTTATCAGTGTAAAATAGTCTGTTACAAATACCGGACTCTGTATGTTAGTTTCACTAACCAGAAAGAAAGAAATTACAGCAGATACACACACACACACCAAAAAAGGGAAAAGAAACAAAGCTTAGCACCACAGAAAACCACCAAACTAGAGGGATAAACAATAAGAAAGGAAGAAGTGAACAAGTAATCTAAAAAACAACTAATGAAATGGTAGAAGGAAGTCCTAATTTATCAATAATAAACTTCAATAGAAGTGGATTAAACTCTACTTAAAAGATATAAAGTGGATGAATGGATTCGGATAGCAAAACCCACCTATATGCTGCCTACATGATACTTACCTCACTATTAAAGACAAATAGACTGAAAGTGAAGAGATGGAAAAATATATTTTATGCAAACAAATGAAAAGCAAGCAGGAGTAGCCACAGTCATGTCATATTTTAAAAGGCTTTAAATAAAAAAAACTATATAAAAAAAGAATGTCACTGTATAATGAAATGATAAAAGGCCCAATTCAATAAGAGGACATAACATATATATTACTTAGGTGTAACTATATATGTACCCAACACCAGAACAACCAGATATATAAAGCAAATATTAGATTTAAAGGTAGAGATAGACTGCAATACAATATTAGTAGGAAATTTCAACACTCCACTTTAAAAATGGACAGATTCTATGAAGAGAAAATCAACCAAAAAATGACAGACTCAAACTATACCATAGACCAAATGGACCTAGCAGGTAAAGAAGATCTCACCTGATATGGTTTGGCTGTATATCCCCACCCAAATCTCATCTTGATTATAGCTCCCATAATTCATACATGTTGTGGGAGGGAACCAGTGGGAGATAATTGAATCATGGGGGCGGTTTCCCCCATACTGTTCTTGTGGTAGTGAATACGTCTAACAAGATCTGAGGTTTTATAAGGGGGAACCCTTTCACTTGGTTCTCAATTCTATTTTGTTTGCTACCATGTAAGATGTGTCTTTCGCCTTCCATCATGATTGGGAGACCTCCCCAGCCACGTGGAACTATGAGTCCACTAAACCTCTTTTTCTCTGTAAATTACCCAGTCTCGGGTATGTCTTTATCAGCAGTATGAAAACAGACTAATACATCATCCAACAGCTGCAGAATACAAATTATTCTCAACTGTACACCAAACATTCTCTAGGACCAATCATACATTATGACACATAATAAGTCTTAACAAACTTAAGAAGACAGATATCATATGAAGTATCTTTTCTGATTCCAGGGATATAAAGCCAGAAATCAACAACAGGAAAGCCCTTGGAAATTTTATAAAAACATGGAAATTAAATAGCACGCACCCAAGAAATCAATAGGTCTCATTAAGACATTAATAGGAAAATTTCAAAAGTCACTGAGACAAGTAAGAATGAAAATCCAACATACCCAAACCTATGGAACGTAGCAAAAGCAGTTCTAAGAGGGAAATTTATAGCAATAAAAGCCTACACCAAAAAAGAAGAAAGATTTTCAAATCACAAAGCAAAATTATACACTTCAAGTAACTAGAACATCAAAAACAAACTAAACCCAAAATTGGTAGAAGGAAGGAAATAATAAAGCTCACAGCAGATATAAATGAAACAGACACTAAAAAATATTTCAAAAGATAAATAAGACAAAGTGTAAAGGTAAAACTGACAAACCTTTAGCTAAACTAAGACAAAAGGAGAGAAAATTCAAATAAATAAAAGATGAAAAAGGAGACATTACAACTGATACACCACAGAAATAGAAGGGATTGTAAGACATTACTCATAACTATATGCCAACAAATTTGATAGTGTAGAATAAAATGAATAAATTTCTGCACACATACAACTACCCAGATTAAATTGTGAGGAAATATAACATCTGAACACATCAATAATGAGTTTGGAAATTGAATCAATAATAAAACATCTTCCATCAAAACAACAACAACAACAACCAACACCCAGGACCTGATGTCTTCACTGCTGAATTCTACCAAACAGTTAAAGAATAACTACCAATTCTCCACAAACTTTTCCACAAAAGTAATGAGGAAGGAATACTTCCATACTCATCTTATGAGGCTCGCAATATCCTGATTCTAAAACCAGACAAAGACACGCACAAAATGAAAATAACAGGCCAATATTCCTGAAGAACATAGATACAAAAATTCTCAACAAGATACAAGTGAACTGACTTCGACAGCACACTAAAAAGAGTATTCACTATAATCAAGTGGGGTTCATCCCAGGGATGAAAGGATGGCTTAACATGCACAAATCAGTAAATATGATACACCACCACAATAGAAAGAAGAACAAAAACCATGTGATCATTTCAACAGATGCAAAAAGAACACTTGACAAAAGTCAACATTCCTTTATGATAAAAACTGTCAAGAAAGTAGGTATAGGAGTGTACCTCAACGCAGTAAAGGCCATAGGTGACAAACCCACAGCTAACATCTTATTTATGGTGAATAGTTAAATGCTTTTCCTCTTTGATGTGGAGGAAGACAAGGATGTCAACTTCTACCACTTCTATTTAGCATAGTACTGGAGGTCAGAGCCAGAGCAATTAGACAAAAGAAATAAATAAGAGGGATCCAAACTGGAAAGAAGGAAGTCAGATTGTTTCTGTTTGTAGAAAATGTGATCTCACATACATATGTATACATCTATATATATGATCATATAGATATATATGATCTCTCTCTCTTTAGGGTTCTTTCTATATATACTTATATAGAGTGAGAACCCTAAAGACTTGACCAAAAACTACTAGAAATCATAAATAAATTCAGTAAAGTTATAGTATACAAAATCAACACAGAAAATTCAGTGGTGTTTCTATACACTAATAGTGAACTATCTGAAAAAGTCATCAAGAAAGGAATTCCATTTACAATAGCTACCAAGAAATCTGCAGATAAATTTAATCAAGGTCGTGAAAGATCTCTTCAATGAAAACTATAACACACTGATGGAAAAATTTACGATCCACAAAAAATGGACACTATATACTCATGGAATGGAAGAACTGATACTATTGAAATGACCATACTAACAAAATGTCCTACAGATTCAATGCAATCCCTATCAAAATACCAATGAAATTCTTCACAGAAATAGAAAAAAATACCCTAAAATTTGTATGAAACCAGAAAAGACCCCAAATAACCAAAGCAATCCTGTGCAAAAATAACAAAGCTGGAGGCACCACACTACCTGACTTCAAAATATACTACAAAGCCATAGTAAGCAAAACAGCATGGCACTGCCATAAAGCAAACACATAGACCAATGGAAGAGAATATACAGCTCAGAAATAAATTCTCATACCTAAAGTCAACTGATTTTCAAAAAAGGAGTCAAGAGCACACACAGGGGTAAAGACAGTCTCTTCATTAAATGGTACTGAGAAGATTGGATATCTACATGTGGGATAATGAAATTAGACCCCTATCTTTTACCTTATACAAAAATCAACTCAAATGCGATTAAAGACCTAAAGGTAAGATTGAAAACTATGAAAAACTACTAGAAGATAACATGTGGGAAATTCTCTGTAACTTTGGGTTCTACAAGGATTTTTTAAATGAGACGTCAAAAGCACAGGCAACAAAAGCAAAAATAGATAAATGGGGTTTCATCAAACTAAAATGCTTTTGCACAGCAAAGGAAACTTAACAGAGTGAAAAAACAACTTACAGAATGGGATACAATATTTGCAAACTATACATCTGCTAAGGAGTTAATGCCCAGATTATATAACAAACTTAAACAACTCAACAGCAAAAACATAAATAACTTATTTAAAAATGGGCAAAACTGGGAAGCTGAGGCAGGCGGATTGCCTGAGGTCAGGAGTTTGAGACCAGCCTGACCAATATAGTGAAATCATTTCTCTACTAAAAATACAAAAATTTAGCCAAACATGATGGCGTGTGCCTGTAACCCCAGCTACTCAGCAGGCTGAGGCAGGCGAATTTCTTGAACCAGGGAGATGGAGGTTGCCGTGAGCCCCGATTGCACCACTGCACTCCAGCTTGGGCAAGAGAGCAAGACTCCTTCGCAAAAAAAAAAAAAAAAAAAAGGACAAAATAAACTAAAAGAAATGCCACAAGAGAAAATATAGAAATTGTCAAGACGAATATATAATAAAATCATGTTCAACATCACTAACCATCAGGGAAATGCAAATCAAAACCGCAATGAGATACCAGTTCACCCATTAGAATGGCTATTAGCAAAAAGGTAAAAGATAACAAGAGTTGGCAAGGAAGTGGAGAAAACGGAACACTTACGCACTGTTGATGGGGTTGTAAACTAGTACAACCATTAAGCAAAACTTTATGGAAGTTCGCTAAAAAATAAAAAATAAAAAAAAAAAACAATCATTCGATCACATAACCCAGCAATCCCACTACTGGGTATATATCCATAGGAAATGAAATCATTGTGTTTGAAAAATATCTGCACTCTTATGTTTACTGTAGCACTATTTCTAATAATCAGATATGGAATCAACCTATGTGTATAAAAACAAACAAGTGAATTATATATATATAATATATATTATGTATATTATATATAATACATATGTATATTATATATAATATATTATGTATAATATATAATATATTATATATTAATATATTATTAATATTAATGTATTATATATTAATATTAATAATATTAATAAAAATAATAATTAATAATAAATAATAATTAATAATTATTAATAATTAATAATAATTAATATTAATATTAATATGTTATTAATATATAATGTATATTATATGTATAATATACATTATATATTATGTATATTTTATATATAATACATATTATGTATATTATATACATAATATATATTATGTGTATTATAATATATATAATGTATAATGTATATAATATACGTTATGTATATTATATATAATATACATTATGTATGTTATGTATATTATATATTACATATAATATATATATTATTATATATAATTATATATAATTATAATTATAATTATATATAATTTTATGTGTAATTATAATTATGCATAAAATTAATTATAATTATATATAATTTTATGTGTAATTATAATTACACATAAAATTATATATGTATATATATATATATATATGGACACACACACAATGAAATACTATTCAGCCATAAAAAAAGAATGAAATTCTGACAGTTGCAACAACATGGATGACCCTGTAGGATACAATGTTAAGTGAAATAAGCCAGACACAGAAAGCAAATACCGCATGATCTCGCTCATATGTGGAATCTTAAAAAAAAAGATGTTAATAGAGAAGTAGAGTAGAATAGTGGTTACCAAACAGTGAGGAAGAAGTGGGGAGGGCAAAATGGAGATAGATTGGTTAACAGTTATGAAATCACAATTATATAGGAAGAATAAGTTGTAGTGTTCTTTGCAAAGCAGGGTGACTATAGTTAAAAGTAAAGTATTGTATATTACAAAGTATGTAGAAGAAAGGATTTTGAAATTTCTTATTAAAAAGAAATGATGAATGCATGAGGTAATTAATACACTAACTATCCTTATTGGATCATTAGACAACATACATATTCATTGAAACATCAAATTGTATCCTATAAATCTATATAATTACAATGTGAAAATTTTTTAAAAATAAATTAATGAACTAAATAACAATTTTAAAATGTTCTCAATCACCAATGCAAAGTTTAGGAGCTTTGTTCTTGACTCAGCCTTAAGACTGAAAACTAATGTGTTAGAAATATTTGTAGATCCTCTCAATTTTGAAAGAATCCTAGCTAAACTACTGAAATATAAAATATATTCTATGTAATATGCTCTTAGGTATATTCTTAGGTGAACTCTGCTTTTAGATGAAGCTTATAAAAATGAAAAACGTATCTGAAATAAAATTTTAAAGTATTTGGAAAATTACAGCTTAATCTCTTAAAGACAAATTTTCTATACAGTAACCTTTTTATGTGCTTTTGAAATGGGGTATACAATTATTTTCCCTGATGTGAGACAAAATATAGAAAGTTGGCATTTTATCTAAGAAGTTAACTTAGGAAGAAAGAGTGAGAGGCAGAGGAATGAGGGAAGAAAGGAAGGCTGATGATGGGATACCTTATCAAGTTGCCTAATGCTGTATTGGAACCTAATAGGCCTTCTAAGGAGTTTTATTACATAATGCAAGACTCCTCAATCTGGGAGGAGGAAAGGGCTTTATTTTTGAGTGGTCACAGGTTGCCCCATGGGCATAAACTCTACCAAGCTGCTAGGTTACACCTACATGAGCATCCCACCTGCTTAAGTAAGAGCAGCCACAAACTGTGGGCCATTCCAGGTAAGTGTCATATCACACCTGCACCAACTAGTCAAAGCCTGGGTCAAAGCCTGTGCAGAACTGATCGCTACAGCAGAGGCTAAAATAAGAAATGGGGCTAAGAGAGTGAAAAGCAGTGCCCATATGTATCCAAAAACAGGTTGAAGATATCTTTAGGAAGGAACAGATAATTTTTTTTATTCATACAATAACAGATGCATATGAACTCCTCGACTAGTCACCCATTCCTGTCAGCCCTTGGGCTTCATAACTAAATCATTCTTCCTTTGTAATCCAGTCCCACATTTTCAGCTATCTCTATATGTTTATTATCTTAAATATTTCTTTGCTCTATACTCTTCCCCTAGTCTTCAACCAATTTCTTTCTTTATTGTCCCAACCCACAGACTGTTATTTCCACTTCGATGTCCCATAGAAGCTTCAAGGGTTTGAAATACCTAAAAAAACAACTCATCTTTCTCCCTAAAACTCCCTCTCCTTCTCCCACTTCAAAATTTCAACTAATGGCTCCCCCTGTTATTCCCACCAGAATCCTGACTGATCCCTGTTTCCCCTCATTCACTCCATACATGTAAATCTCATTAACGTTACTTTCTAGATATTTCATGAATCCTTTCCATTCATTCTGTACTAGAAAGTGTTCCCAGTTTAGACCCTGGTGGTTGGTGGCCTCTTACCTAGGCGCTCTCTCTCTCTCTCTCTCTCTCTCTCTCTCTCTCTCTCTCTGTGGGTGTGGGTGTGGGTGTGTGTGTCCTGAGAATTTATTTACTTCTGGTTTTTGTTTGTTTTTTAGTATCCAGAATCTACAGGGAACTTAAATCAATTAGAAAAAAAATAACCCAATTAAAAAATGGGCAAAGGACATGAACAAACACTTCTCAAAAGAACACATACAAATGGCCAACAAATACACGAAAAAAAAATGCTTAGAATCACTAATCATCAGAAAAATGCAAATCAAAACACAATGAGATACCATTTCATACCGGTTGGAATGGCTATTATTAAAAAGTCAAAATACAACAGATGCCAGCAGGGCTGTAGACAAGAGGAAGTGTCTGTATATTTTTAGCTATAGCCCTACTTCAAACGTGTCCCCATTACAGCCAAAAGAGCGGCCTATCTAAAGGACTGTTCTGATCAGCTCACTTACCTGACTGAAACCTTCAGTGACTCCCATGGCCTGCAGGTCAATGCACTAATTCATGACTATAACATCTGAGATATCCTTGATCTGGCTACTGGTCTAGCCCTCTCTGACTCACGCTTTATAAACCATGCATTCTGGAACTTTTTAGTTGTTTCCCACATCAGCATGCTACTTCCCATCCATGTAGATTTGCAGAGACCTCCTCATCTTTTTAATTCCCAGTTCCCACTCTCAACATGGGCCATCTCCTACCCACACTTCAAAACCTAAGCAAAACAACACCTTCCGTGACACCTCCATGCTGAGTCAGATGCCATCCCCTTTGTATTGTAGTTCTTTGCTTGTGTGCCTTTGTCTCACTTTGTTCTCTTTAAAATAAACTCCATGAGGACAATGATCACCTGCTATTTGTGTTAATATCTGCACCTAGTGGCATAGTGTCTGGAGTAGAGTAGGATCTATTTTCAAGGAAAAAAAGATTATATCTATACCAATAGACATGAATTAGCGCTTTTTTTTTTAAAGATAAGCTCCCTTTGAACTAAGTCAATGTTTACAAGAAGAGTTATACTAAAAAGTTCACTTTTGCTGCTTATGTTTCATTTATTTCAGGCAATTAATTCATTGTTATTGGTAAATCGATACTTTTTATTGATACTGAAAAGAGAGAAATAAACTAATGACTATCTCTGTTAGAGTAGATTTGTTCATATCTATCAGTAAAATGTTAATTATCTGAAAGTCAATAATAAAACATAAACTGTGATCTTAAATGTTTTTTAGGGGCTCAAAAATAACTAGAATTCATGTCAGCATATAAAAAAAGATCAGAGTATTTTTAAGATATGATAAAATTTTATTTTAGTTTCTTAATAGGGATTTTTGTGACCTTATAGAGTTCAACTAATTATAATTTTAAAAATAGGATTTATAGAGTTTTAGAATTAGAAACAATTTATAGATTATTTTATTTTTCTTTTGAGGAATCAGGTCATCAGAAGATCAAGGAACACCTATAATGTCACTAGATCGTAATTTAATTTAAATTTTAGAATCCAGGTATTCTAACTCCTGTCTTGATACTATTTCTACTTTATTATGTTGCTTCCCAGGGCTTTAAAAAATAAAAGCTGGGAAATTACATTTGCTTTGCATATACAGCACCAATTATCAAATTCAGCATAAAAGCATAACATGTATACATCAAAAAGAAAACATAAAAACTTCAAATTAAAAGCATCTCAAAACAATTGAATATAATAGGGAAACCTTATACAAATGCAACACTCCCCCATTAATAAAAAGAAACCAATTGGAGAAAAAAGAAATTCAATATAAACATGTTGGAATATAACCTAATTCATTTTAATCCAATGCTTCAAATTGAAAAAAATTAGCACTAGTGTTATTTTCCTTTATCATTACAATCTTGCTTTTCATTACATTATGCTATGTTTTGTATTAAACATAAAATCAATTTTTCACCTTAACACATGCTAGAAATACAGAGTCACCATATTGGAAATCAGTAGAAAGTGTCTTTGTTTCTACTTTTTTTTCTTTGAAAAAGCTTTGGGAAAAAAAATCATTTACAATGTTTAATTTTAATAACTTAAAGAATGTAATTGATTTTTGTTTGTTTTTGACATGGAGTTTCACTCTTGTCACTCAGGCTGGAGTACAATGGCATGATCTCGGCTCACTGTAACCTCCACCTCCCAGGTTCAAATGATTCTCCTGTCTCAGCCTCCCGAGTAGCTGGGATGACAGGCACTCGCCACCACACCCGGCTAATTTTTGTATTTTTAGTAGAGATGGGGTTTCATCATGTTGGCCAGGCTGGTCTCAAACTCCTGACCTCAGGCGATCTGCCAACCTCGCCCTCCCAAAGAGCTGGGACTACAGGCGTGAGCCACCATGCCCAGCCAATTGAATAGTTTTTAACTCAGAGGATAAATGCTTGAGGGGATGGAAAGCCCATTCCTCATGACGTGATTATTTCACACTGCATGCCTGTATCAAAACATCTCATGTACCCCACAAATATATAAACCTCCTATGTACCCACAAAAATTTTATAAAATAATGAAAATATTTTAAAACTAAAAAAATTGTTTTTTAATTAAGCAACTTTATTTAAATAAAATCATTCTTCCTCATCCTCAGTCCTGGGATCTACCAGAAAGAATTAGCAACATCTTAAAGATGACAAAGTGTTAAAGATAAACTGCTATTAAGTAAAAGTGTGAAGTGTGGAGGGGACAAGCTGGATGCCTGAACCATTTTGTTCTATCTTTAGGACAGTGAAAGAGCAAGAAGCAGGGTTGGGTGGGGGACACATATTCTGTTGAGCATTGTCACCACTATATTCACTGAAATTCATCTGCATGCTTGTATGTATACTTTTGATTCGCCTGATACACTGAAAATTATATGAAATTGTTCTCTATTCTTTAGATAATTATAATCTAAGTGCTAATATGAAGCTTAGAATGTATATGAAATATGTATGCCCACAACAAGACATTTCAGCTATTTCCTAGATAATAATCTCACTTCACCCTGCACAAAACAGGCACATGATCATGTCACTCTGACCTGGTTTGAGTCCAAGGAGGCTTTTGTTTTTAAAATAATTTAGGTTAGTAGTTAAAATATGAACTTTGGGCCAGGAGTGGGAGCTCATGCCTATAATCCCAGCACTTCGGGAGGCTGAGGCGGGCGGATGACTTGAAGTCAGGAGTAGGAGACTGGACTGGCCAACATGCTGAAACCCCATCTCTACTAAAAAAAAAAAAAATAGAAAACTTAGCTGGGTGTGGTGGCGGGCACCTATAATCCCAGCTACTTGGGAGACTGAGGCAGGAGAATTGCTTGAGCCTGGGAAGTGGAGGTTGCAGTGAGCAGAGATCTTACCACTACACTCCAAAACAAACAACAAACAAAAAAATTCTAGAGTCACACTGAAAATCTTAACAACCTGCTTCTACTACCCATTTTTTTAATTTTTATTTTGACCTGATTTTAGATTGATAGCAAAATGCACAAATAACACAAAGTGCCCCCTATGTCCCTCACCCTACTTCCCCTAATGCTAACATTTTCAGAGCCATCCTTATTTTCTCTATAAAAGAGCAGAGTTCTCCTTTTAGAGATTTGGAAAGATTATTAAAAGATAAGTTACAAAATACAGTACCTGACACGTATAAAATATTAAATAAATACTAGCCATGCTTAATTATTTTGTTTTAAGTCTATATGAGTCAAGTTTTAGTAGAAATATGGGCTAGAAAAAAAAACAGAAAGCGGGACTCTGTGATCCGACTTGGGCTTATAGAACAGACTGCACTAGTTTGTTCTCATGCTGCTAATAAAGTCATACCCAAGACCGGGTAATTTAGAAAGGAAAGAGGTTTAAGGAACTCACAATTCCACATGGCTGGGGAGGCCTCACAGTCACGGCAGAAGGCAAAAAAGAAGCAAAGGCACATCTTAAATGGTAGCAGAGAAGAAAGCTTGTGTAGGGAAGCTCCCATTTTAAAAGCATCAGATCTCGTGAGACTTATTCGCTACCAGGAGAACAGTAGGGGGAACCCGCCCCTATGATTCAATGATCTCCACCTGACTCCATCCTTGACATGCGGGGATAATTACAATCAAGGTGAGATTCGGATGGAGACACAGCCGAATCATATCAATGACTAATGAGAGTTACGTCCAGAACCTAATGAAAACCTGTCTGAGGCCACATTCCCTGTAAAGCAGATTTGAGATAGAGATTTGTGTAGAGAACATTTAACTGGGTAAAATCCTAGGAACCAACAACTGTGGCGAAAAAGCTGAATTGGATAAAGGGAGTTGAGATGTGAGGCAGTCACAACAAATACCTCAGCTAATCTCAAGGGGGAGCTGAGAAGCTGGGGCGACCCTTCAGAGTTGCCCTAAATTGAGGCAGGAGTATGGAGTTTTAATACCTTTCACTGGCCATTCTTCAGATACGAGTTGTCCCCAAGGATGGACATCAGCTTGACAAGTTATTAATTAGATCTCCTGAGAATAAATTCTAGAGAGAATCAGCTGAGAGGCATGATTTGCCAACACTCCCAATAGCTGGGCAAACTTCAGTTTTGAGGGAGGATTTGGGTCACACACAAAAGTCTCCACAACCAATTATTCATGGGAAATTCTATGTAGGCAGAGCTATTTCATGGCCAGTTAATCAAAACTACATAATCTATTTGGTTAAGCAAAAGAAATTAAAAAGATAAAATAAAATCTATGTATTAACACTCAAAAGTTTTTTAATGCATTTGCCTTGCATTTCGTATGTTTTGCCTTGCCTTTTATATGTTTTGCCTTGCATTTGCTTATTTGCTTTTAAGAACCTTTAGAGAACAATAATTACTAATATAATATGGAGTAGCACAGCATAGACGAGGGAAGCTAACTCTCTCCCTTTTCCCAGAACCTGGAACAGCTAAAGATCCTAAGCATTGTCAGCTTTGGTATCTGACATAGTTTGGATGTCTGTCCCCTTCAAATCTCACGTTAAAATGTGATCCCCAATGTTGGAGAGAGATGCCTCCTGAATGGCTTGGTGCTGTCCTCTTGGTAATGAATGAGTTCTTACCCTGTGAGTTCATGCGATATCTGGTTGTTTAAAAGAGACTGACACCTCCTCCCTGTCTCTCTTGCTTCCTCTCTCACCATGTGATATGCTGGTTTCCCTTCACCTTCCACCATGATTGGAAGGTTCCTGAGGCCCTCCCTGGAAGCAGGTGCCAGTACTATGCTTCATGTACAGCCTTCACAACAAGGAGCCAAATAAACCGCATTTCTTTATAAATTACCCAGCCTCAGGTATTTCTTTATAACAATGCAAATGGGCTAACAGAGTATCATTCATGGACAGTGAGTGTATTAGTCAATTTTCATGCTGCTGATAAAGACATACCCAAGACTGGGTCATTTATAAAGAAAAAGAGGTTTAATGAATTCACAGTTCCACATGGCTGAGGAGGCCTCACAGTTATGGCAGAAGGCGAAAGGCGCATCTTACATGGCAGCAGGCAAACAGCAAATGAGAACCAAGTGAAAGGCGAAAGGGGTTTCCCCTTATAAAACCATCAGATCTCATGAGACTTATTCACTACCACTAGGACAGTGTGGGGAAAACTGCCCCCATGATCCACTTACCTCTCACTGGGTCCCTCCCACAACATGTGAATTATGGGAGCTACAGTGCAAGATGAGATTTCAGTGGGGACACAGCCAAACCATATCAGACAGTAATAACTTTCAATTAAATATAGCTAGACTTTCTGTCAGTGGGTCACAGCAGTCTAGAGAACACATTGAAAAACTCTGGGAACAGCAGATATAGAGGTCAGATCTAGAGATTTTGAACAAAGTTTAGTGCTACAATGCATTGGTGACCACAGACAAAAGGTGTCTGTTGTTGTTATAGTTTGTTTTCTGTCTTGTTTTTCATCATGGGAGGACAAAAAGAAAAAATGGGGGCAATGGTGAAGGAGAAATGAAAAAGACCTGCTTTTCTATGGGTGGAAGCGACTAAACGAGAGAATAAATTTGGATCACACAACAAATGCAAATCAAGTTAGAAGCATGAAAGGCATGATTAAGGCCATGGTTCTAATAGAGATCAGCCAGCGGAACCAGGATCATGCCACACCGAGAGAGGCTGCAGAGCCATTGCCTTCTCTCCTGTCAAAGCTAAATTAATGAAATGGAACTCACAGAAGCACTATGTAATCAAATATTGGTGGGACACAAGCAAATTCTTAAAAAGTTTCATTGATCAGTGATAATATCTTTTGGTGTAAATATCTCCTCAAAACATTTCAGGAAAAAAAATAAAGCTATAATTTTACTTTAGAAATATTTAACTTTGTTATACTAGTTTACTTATTTTTTACCTAATACTTCTGATATATTGTTATGTAGGTTAAAGATGCTCGATTCATGCCACTGTGGAAACCACACATAATTTAGGCAATAATGCAAATTCTTTTCAAATTCTTTTATCAGTGTATTCACTTTATTTTTATTTCAAACACAATACAAAATTACAGGATGCTATCAAAGTGATGCTACAAAACCCCACTAAAATTTTTTCAATTCTTCAAATCACACACTTACACACACACACACACACACACACACCACATGCATTCCCCGTACAGACCTTTTTTTGGGGGGCCTGAGTAAATAATTGCATTTTATTTTCAATTTTTCATTTTGAAATAATTAAAGACTTACCAAAAATGTTGCAAAACTACGTGCCTTTTTGAAGTAAAGTCTTGAAAAAGTTGTTTGGTATATCCTTTATAGTAATAAAAGAAAACACGTGTATATTCTGTTGATTAAAGGCATGCTGAGATCGTCAGACATGTGATTTCATCAGAGACTCCAATATAGAGCGCAGCTGTAACGACATCCTAAGAGTGTTCTAACTGAAATGTGTTGGAAGAAGGTTCTAATTTTTTTCAACCCTTCTCAAGTTGGCACTCAGCAGATTTCCACTCTATAAAAGTAACTCCTGCTCTGCAACTAATGTTCACAGATAAGCTCCAAACATATTTACAGCTCCATTTAAGTATAATGTACACACAGTAAAATTCACCCTTTTCAATGTGCAATTTAATGGGTTATGGCAGATGAATATCATCATTTGACCACAATCATGATCAAGATACAGAAAATCTGCATCATCACAAAACGTTTTCTTTTGCTGTTTTGCATTTGATCTTTTCTCCATTCCTGAACACAGGCAACCACTAATCTGCTTCTGTTTCTACAGTTTGCATTTTCTAGAGTATCCTATTAGTGGAATGATACATTGGTGTCTTTCATGTCTAGCTTCTTTCACTGAGCATAATGCTTTTGATATTCATTTATATTGCTGTTGTATCAGTTTGCTCCTTTTTATTGTTGAGTGGTACTCCATCTACAACTGGTTTATCCATTTACAAGTTGATGGACACATCTGCTATGAACTTCAAGGATGAGGCTTGGTACGGATATGTTTTTATTTATTTTGAGTCGCAGTGGGATTATTTGGCTATATGATCAGTACTAAGTTTAACATTAAAAGAAACTGCCAAACTGCTTTCCAAAATGTCTGTACCATTTTGAAGTCCCACTAGCCAGGTGTGAATAGCAATTCTTCACATCATGTGGTATGGTCAGTTCTGCTCGTGTCAGCCACTCCAGTGGGTGTACAGTGGTACCTCAATGTGGTTTTAACTTGCATTTCCCTGATGACGGGTAATGTTAAGTATCTTTTCATTTGTGTATTGGACATCATCTCTTTTTAAATTAAAATATCTGTACAAATATTTGGCCCATTTAGGTCAAAATATTACGTTAAATGAGTTATTTGTGTTTTGTTATTTAGTTTTTTAGTTATGTGTACATTCTAGATGAAAGTTCTTTATCAGACATATTTAAAATTATTCTGTCCCAATCTGTGGTTTGCCTTTTCATTTTTTGATGCTATGTTTTAAGTTGCAAAAGTCTTAATTTCATGAAGTCCAACTTACTATTTTTTTCCATTTTCATCCATCCTTTTCTTATCTAAAAAGTTTTTAGCTATAGTAAGATTATTAAAAATTTTTCCTATTCAGTAAGCTTTATACATTTTATATTTACATTATGTATAAAATACATGTTGAGTTAATTTGAGGATATGGTGTGAGGTAATTCTGAAGTTCATATTCTCCATTTAATATCCAATTTTAATAGTACCATCTTTATAAAGACATTGATTTCCTTATTGAAATATTTTGGCAACTTTGGCCATGTAAGGCAGGATATATTTCTAAATTATTTATTCTGTTTCACTGATATATATGTCTTCTTCATGCCAGTAAGTTTACTGTACTGTTTAGTGTAGCTTTACAATATGTCTTGAAATTTGGAAAGTTTTCCAACTTTATTCTTCTTTCTAAAACATGCTCTGGCTATTCTAGGACTTCTGCATTTAAAAAAAAAATTAGAATCAGCTTTGTAATTTCTCCAAAAAGGCCTATAGGTTTGACTTGGATTGTGCCAAATCTGGAGATCAGTTTCAGAAGAATTATCATCTAATAAGTATGACATGTATATTTACCAATGAACTTGATACATATTTCTACCTATTCAATCTCTCGTATTAGTGATTTAGAAATTTTGGATCAGCATACCTTTTATTAAATTTATTCTGAATTATTTTATTATTTTTGAGGCTATTATAAGTTAAATTGCTTACATAATTTTATTTTCTAATTGGTGTTGATTGTGTATAGAAACACAATTGATTTTATTTATTGATCTTTCATCCTACAACTTTGTTAAATTCACTTCATACCTCTAGCACACTTCTGCAGATGCCTAAGGATTTTCTATGTATATGTTTACATCACGTGAGAATAGTATTTTTCTTTCTTCCCAACTTGGGTGTCACTTATTTCTTATTTTCTTTTCTTTTCTCTTTATTTCTTTCTTCTTTCTGTCCATTCCTCCTTCCTTCCCTTCTTTCTTTCTCCCTGTTTTAGAATCAGTTTTGTAATTTATCCAAAAGGACCTATAAGGTTTCATGGGAATTCCACTGAATCTAGAGATCAATTTCAGGAGAATTATCATCTCATAAGTATTAAATATTTATCAATGAACTTGGTATATATTTCCACTTATTTAATATTGAATGCAATACTTTAAAGAACTAGGGAGAGAGGACATCATTGCATTTTTCATAATCTTATGTAGAAAGTATTAAGGCTTTCACCATTTTAAGTAAGATGTTTGCTATAGATTTTTTGTAAACACATAATCAGTTTGAAAATGTACTTTTCTATCCTCAGTTTGCTGGGAGTTTTTAATTTAAAAAATGTGTTACATTTTGTAAATTCCTTTTTTGCATCTATTGAGAGTGTCACGTGATTTTTCTTTTTTCTGTCAGCATGGTAGATTTTCAGTTGTTGAAACCAACTTGAGATAAACCCCACTTGGTTAAAACACATTATCATTTTTAAATATTCCTAGACTCAATTTGCTAATATTGTATTAAGAATGTTGCATCTAAGTTCATAATGGTTATCAGTCTGTCATTTTTGAGTTGTGATATCTGTATTTGTTTCTGATATCGAGAGAATCCACGTAAAACATCTACTTCTGTCATCAGTAATAATCTGACCAGGGATAACACCAACAGTTAGAGAGGAACCTGTCATTACCTGTGGCAGCAGAGATATCAGAGATTCCAAAAAGAAAAGCAAGGTTAAAATTTCAAATATAATCACATGAAATATCAGAAAGCCAGGGGATAGAAATATAGGAGAGCAAAATCTTAGAGGTCAAAACAAGTAGTTAAGTACTGCACATGATAATAACAAGTAAAATCTTTTCCTAAGGCAGAGCCTGGCTGCTGCCTAGCTTCTTTGACAATTCTTGGTAGGCTTTCATGGCTTTATAAGGGCTTATACTTTAGGTAAAGTTATAGTCAGGGAAACGGTGGGTGTAGGTTGGCTCTGTAGAAATGAAGCATTACAGGAGCACTGCAGTGAGAAAGAAACTGATACTGATGATACTTCGGTCACACTAATAATACATGCTAATGATAATCATAGCAATCATGGTAATGACAGAAAATATATATATAATATTAACATGCTTCTATTTGCACATATACATATGTGAATAGAAACATTGATTTAAAGACATGAAAGTATAGAAATAGCCTACACCTGATAAAGATATGCTCATACACAATAACAAACCTCAGTATAAACAGAGATTTTGATGTATCACAGAATTCTGCAATAGATCACAATTTTGACACTATGGGAAGTGTCATTTTCAGAACTTTTCTTTATCTCCATTATCTCCATTCTCTATTTCCAACATTCCTGGAGACTGAACTCAAGGATCAGTAAATATTCTCAACCTTAACCATAGCAGACTTCATTCATCCCATATATGCTTGTTATTTTTCCCCATTGACAGAAGGCATTGTACCATGAAATATACAACATATCTCTGACACACCTGACGGAAACAAACAATGGGGAAAGATTGACTATTTAATAAATGGTGATGGGAAAACTGGCTAGCCAAATGAAGAAAGCTGAAAGTGGACCCCTTCCTTACACCTTATAAAATAATTAACTCAAGATGGATTAAAGACTTAAACATAAGATCTAAAACCATAAAAACTCTAGAAGACAACCTAGCCAATACCATTCAGAACATAGGCATAGGCAAAGACTTCACGACCAAAACACCAAAAGCAGTGGCAACAAAAGCCAAAATTGAGAAATGGGATCTAATTAAACTAAAGATAGCTTCTGCACAGCAAAAGACACTATCATCGGAGTGAACACACAACCTACAGAGTGGGAGAAAATTTTTGCAATCTATCCATCTAACAAAGGGCTAATATCCAGAATCTACAAGGAACTTAAACAAATTTACAAGAAAAAAACAACCCCATCAAAAAGTGGGAAAAGGATATGAACAGACACTTCTCAAAAGAAGACATTTATGCGGCCAATAAACACATGAGAAAAAGCTCATCATAGGCTGGGCGTGGTGGCTCACGCCTGTAATCCCATCACTTTGGGAGGCCAAGGCGAGTGGATCACAAGGTCAGGAGTTTGAGACTTGCCTGGCCACTATGGTAAAACTCTGTCTCTACCAAAAACACACAAAAAAACTTTAGCCAGGCGTGGTGGTATATATCTGTAATCCCATCTACTCAAGAGGCTAAGACAGGAGAATTGCTTGAACCCATTAGGTGGAGGTTGCAGTGAGCCGAAATTGTGCCACTGCACTCCACCCTGGGTGACAGAGTGAGGCTGTCTCGAAGAAAAAAAAAAAAAAGCTCATCACCCCTGGTCCAATGAGATACCATCTCGCGCCAGTTAGAATGGCAATCATTAAAAAGTCAGGAAACAACAGGTGCTAGAGAGGATGTGGAGAAATAGGAATGCTTTTACACTGTTGGTGGGAGTGTAAATTAGTTCAACCATTGTGGAAGACAGTGTAGCAATTCCTCAAGGATCCAGAACTAGAAATATCATTTGACCTAACAGTCTCATTACTAGGTACACATCCAAAGGATTATAAATCATTCTACTATAAAGACACATTCACACATATGTTTATTGCAGCACTATTCACAAGAGCAAAGACTAGGAACCAACCCAAATGCCCATCAATGATAGACTGGATAAAGAATATGTGGCACATATACACCATGGAATACCATGCAGCTATAAAAAAGGATGGATTAATGTCTTTTGCAGAGACATGGATGAAGCTGGAAACCATCATTCTCAGCAAACTATCACAAGAACAGAAAACCAAACACCACATGTTCTCACTCATAAGTGGGAGTTGAACAATGAGAACACATAGACACAGGGAGGGGAACATCACACACTGGGGCCTGTCAGTGGGTAGGAAGGAAAGAGGAGGGATAGCATTAGGAGAAATACTTAATGTAGATGACGAGTTGATGGGTGCAGCAAACCACGACAGCACATGTATACCTATTTCACAAAACTGCAAGTTCTGCAAATGTATCCCAGAACTTAAAGTGTATGTATGTGTGTATATATATATACACACAAATGTAAATGTAAATGTAAATAAATTGAAAATGGTAAAAATAGAAATATGTTTCCTACACAAATAGCGACATAATAAAGCAAGACAGAATGTATGTTTGAGTTAAAAAAAATTGCTTAGAAGACAACTTGAATTCCATTCCAAGGAACTAGTTTTCAAAAGTTTACAACCAGATTTCAGTTTGGCAAAAGGCAACAATGCTGTTTTGAAAATAATTTCTGAAAAGAGCTTCCCCAGCAGTTCCAAATGGCAGTCCTGATACAAGGAAGTAGGGGCAATTTTGTTACCACCAGGAACACTGAATTTATTTTCAGACCTTGAAATTCTGGGAGGCCCTCAAATAATAATCAACTACAATATTTTACTTTACATAGAAATATTGTTTTAATGTTAATATAAAAGCTTGTATATGAACTAAAATTGTCAATCTGCCACTTTTAAGAAAGAAGAATCCATTATGTCCCTAATCTATAGTGAGTTGATATGTTCCATAAGCAGTTCTGGAAGGAGGCTACACTTAGAGCATAAATTGGTATAGATCGCTTTGCTCTCACAGATAGCGACACAATATTTTCTGCTGAATGGGAAAAAGTTTGAAGGCATAAATCAAGATAAAGCAATCATCTGACAAAGAATTACAAAGAGGCCCCATACCTTTTTCTCAGTGAACTCCATGTGACACATTGATTTTCCACTGAAGATAAAAGCCAAAATCATGTGTCATCAATAGAAAGCAAGCAAAACTATTTGGTTCAATAGGTTATGGTACTTAACAAAAAAAACTTGCAGAGAAAAGACAAATCTAAAATGTTGCACATGATTCAAACAAGTCTGGATCAGAAGAGACATTTCAGAGGTCACTGCTAGAGAGTCAAGGATACATTAGAGAGAAATAAACTCCTGCTTTTTTGTTTATCTACTTACATACACAGATACTGTCTGATGAAGATGATTGATATCAGGTATGGTATTTGATGGTATAGTCATTTACAAAATAATTCATCCCTTATGATCTAATGCAATTTTCTTCATATTACACGTGTATATTTAAATACTTCCTTGTGAAGTGGAGGCTAGCCAGGCTGCTGTTAGCATATCCAGTACATTTCTGCAAATTCCAAAATGGCAAATCCCACAGTTGAAATTTCAACCTCTCTAGCGTCCCTCGGCTGGAGTGCATAATCACGGCAAAAGTCTGCAACATCAGAGGTGGCCGCCACAGACACAAAGTCTATGTTTCTCATTCCATTCTACCAAATCTATTCAGCAGTCTGGGTGAGGGGGCTTGGCAGTATCTATGAGCAGAAAGCATTCAAATGGCTGGTATATGTGCTTCCGGGGAAACTAAGGGGAAAAAAGAGAGAGGGAGGGAGGGAGGGAACAAGAAAGAAGAAGGAAACTCAAGGAGAGAGGAAGGGAAGGAGGCTGGCAAGAAGGGATGGAGGGAGCAAGGGAGGGAGGAATAAAGGAAGGAAGTTACACCAAGTTTCAAAACTGGCCACGGACTGAGAAGGATTAAGAGACAAACGGAATTGAAAGCATTTATGTTCATACTCGGTATTTTTCTTACCCATTCTTGCAAATTAGTAATTTAAAAATTTTCATTTCCACAAATCCACGTGTTTTCTTGTTCCTCTCTCTCCGCTCTTTTTCCTTCTTTCCTTCCTGCCTTTCTTCTTTCTTTTCAACATAGGTTATATAAATGTGTGAGAGCTATCACTAGTCTACATTAATCATCAGGATTTTCCTGTATATTTCCAATTAAGATGACCCATAATAATATTCTACTGTAATTTTGGAGGGTCCAAAATACTAGATGGCATTTAGTGTTTTGGAAATCATGACAAGTCTAACAGGACTTTAAAAAACCTATCAAGACATCTGATGTGTTTTCTTGCCCATACACTCTTTAATGAGGTCTGCTTGACCCTTTCTTCTTCCCTTCTCTAGTCATGGGTTCTTCACACTGAAAACTAAGCTTTGCATCAGTGTTTGACAAACAGGTGACATAATAAACTGCAGTTACATTTTAAATTCAGCTCAAGATGGTAGATGAGAAATCTAAGATTGTGAAGTGAGATTTAGCATGCTGTTCAGTATGCAACAAATCTGAGTGTTGCTCACACAGGATTCATACCAACAGGCTCCTTCCAAAACCTTTCAATGCAAATTCTAGCAAATGCACACTTGGAAGAAAAATGTTCCATGAAGTTGTATATGTAAATTTATACTTTCAGCATTTATGTATATAATTTCAGGGGAAGTGGGATCAACTTAACATTATTAAACATAGTCCAATGATATTTACAACATAACTTCAGAAACATTTTATTACTAGAAGTATTTTAAAAAGGATGTACCATTTAGGATTTAAGGCACACCCCACAAATGAAAAAACAAATGAGATTATAAACAACATTTTTAAAAAAATTATGCCATCTTTTCACTACAAAATCCTCCTGGGGGTAAAATATCTTTTCCTTCATTATTAAAGGATGTTATCAGAGCACAGTGGAATTCTTTCAGATTTAGTCAGAAGGTTCTCTGGAGTTGAGAGATCTATTGGAGAATATTTTCTTTGAAAGTCCATGTCCTTTCCCCAGGCCTACATCATATATAAATAAACATTTCAGAAAAGGGGCCATGTTAAGAAAAAGTGGGTTGAAGATTGTAAGACCTGGTTCCTGGGTGCCAAATAATTCACAAGTTGGAATAAGCTGGGTTTCTGTAACACTTCTCTATGACTGCCATTGATACTGAACTATGCCAAGGAACTAAGTCCTACCAAGGAAAAGCAGGAGGAAAACAGGTGTAAGAAAACATTTCCTGTCAGTGTGTCCAGAGATAGCATGAGTCAACAGCGGCTCCTCATGAAGCCATCGATTCGTAACACTGGAGTATCTAGAATGCATCTGGGTCGAATTATTAAAAAGAAAGTTCTTCTCAAGCTAGTTGTAATGGTAGCTAATTTAAAAAATTAATGTTCTGCGATTCTGATAAAAACCTATGTGGTGAACCAACAATAAAGGCGGCTGGAGATATTGGTATGAAATAGTTATTTTTCCTTATATACCTGGACGTTCATGTAAGAAATTATACTTTTGGAAGGTCTGTCATATTCTCAGTGTATAAGAGTTGAATCATTTTTAGAAGTTATTGTCAGAATTTTGCTTTAATAGTGCAGTAAAGTGTGCATTCTCTCTCCCTCATTTTCATTCAACAGCCTCTACAAATTGAGCCTGGCTCAAAGGTCTTTCCCTCTTGGAATATGACTCCTCCCCTGTCCCTCTACATAGGCTGTTCTATAACAAATTATTTTGCTGTCTTGATTTTTCAGAGACCTCATGCTAGTAGTAGAGAGTCAGGAGAAAGTGAGATGTCCTATATAAAAGGCCTGCTAGAAAAAGAAATCAGCACTGAGTTCTAAGGATACTGAACAACTTTTTAAAAAACAAGCAAGCCATATTAAACACATTAGTTACAACCAAATTAGATAAAACCATGAAAATTATCCAAGAAGAAAAAGTACATCACCTGTCTAGGTTTAAAATTGCTTAAGGCTGCCATCCAAGGACCATCTATGATAACAAATACAGTAGTCTGTATTGACACAAAGTTTTAGTGATAGACGTAATTACATTCTTCTGCTGGTGGTGTTCTAGAATAAATGGAATATCTGCTGATCAAATCTGAATGCATCCCATAATATTAGCATGTAGGATCCCAGATCTGCAGGCACTATCTCTTTCTCAGATCTACACTTTGAATATTATGTTAGTTAAAATGAGAAGTATGTTAGAAAATGTCTTTTACAAAAGAAATATTGGCTGAGTATGGTGGCTCATGCCTGTAATCCCAACACTCTGGGAGGCCAAGGTGAGAAGATCTCTTGAGCTCAAGAATTTGAGACCAGCTTGGGCAACATATCTATAAAAAATTTTAAAACTTAGCCGGTGTGGTGGTGCACACCTATAGGCACAGCTACTTCAGAGGCTGAATCAAGAGGATCACTTGAGCTTGGGAGTTTGAGGTTGCAGTGAACTATGAACATGGCACTGAACTCCAGTCTGGGCAACAGAGTGAGAACTTGTCTTCAAAAAAATAAAAAAGAAGAAAAAAATAGGAAATATTGTGTTCACATCTGCTATGGTACTCTTTCTTATATAAACTATTTCTTTGCAGTATTCTAGAGGATTTAAGACAAATTTACCACTGAATAATTTCATATGGTATATTATTGCATTAGTATAGTATGTTATTATATAATTAGTATAAGTGACCAGTGCTGCAACAACCACATTCCAAAAAGTATTGTGATCCTCCAAAATTACAATGTCTAAATGACATTATTCTCCTTCATGAGACCATTATACCTTAATTTTTCAGCACCATGAAAATCTACAAATGCCCTCTAAAATATATTTAGAAAACGTGGGGAAAAAATAGATACAGTTTCAGAAGATACATATATTTTGAAAATTAGCCTTTTTGGAATAAATTATTCTTTATGACATATAAATAAACACATTTTTCAGACTGGCGGGGTAACATTTGCATCAGTCAAAATAATTAGATTACTAAAACCTGTAATCTTATTAGAAAAATGGTTTATTCAGAGAATCATTGGAATTATTAGCCTTCAAGCTGCTATAGATTGAATCTGATCAAAATAATTAAGATAATATTATTTCATTTTTCAGTATAATATCTCCTTAGTATTTTTGTTTCTTATTTAATATGTGATTATATTTACTTCTGTGAATAATATGGATGAAGATCATTACAGTGTCAAGATCACTGGGTTCAGAGCACAGAAACCTCAAGTCTATTCTTTTTTCTTAAATACCTGTAAGACTTTAAAGAAGACAGAGTTTCTGGACTCTAATTTCTCTATCTGTAGAATAAATGGGTTAGACCAAATAACTCCTTTCTGCTTATAAATTTTCTAATTATATGACTGAGCTTACACCTGGAAAACAGTCTATCTCCTGTATAAATTAATGATAGAAATGAAAACCACCACGTTTCATGAAATTAACCACATAAATATCAACATCAACTGCTCAGAAGGACTTAAGTGCAAGTATCACAGGAATTCTGAAGCACAGAGAACTAAATATAAGAAATGTAACACTCTTCGTATTTTCAAAGAAGATTTTAATAATATATGTAAACACAGTAGCCTGTTCATAAGAAAAAAGAAAAGGGACGTCTTAGCATATTCAGGGTTCAACCAAAACTACTACTGGAATGTAAATCAAAGTAATATTCACCTAACTGTCATAATTGGCATGAATAATTTTAAGTAAAACACTTTTATTTGATATTAAATGTGAACAATAAGCCAAAACAGAGAAAATCAATAAATTGATCATTTATTGAAACTGAAATAAAAATATATAATTATTGAAGCCTCTTATATACATAAACCAATCATTGCTTAAATGAGCTGACATACTAGCTCCATAGTTTTATGTCACTAAGGAACTCTTTTGAACACAATAAAGAAACCAGAATTGAGCACAAAGAATGATGAACTGGGAAGTTCATGGCTTTCTATCTACTAATTAGGAGTACAATCATTCAGTCAAACAGCCACTCAACAAACATTTAGCATACAGCTTCTGGATACCAGGTACTGGTGTAGGTGCTAGAGCAACAAGGAAATAGTCCCTGCATTCAGTGAGCTCACAGGCAAGTAAACAAGTAAGTATAAAGACTGCATGACTGATTGGGAGTGGTGGTTCATGCCTGTAATCCCAGCACTTTGGGAGGCCAACGTGGGCAGATCACGAGGTCAAGAGATCGAGACCATCCTGGCCAACATAGTGAAACCCCGTCTCTACTAAAAATACAAAAATTAGCTGGGCACGGTGGTGCACGCCTGTAGTTACTTGGGAGGCTGAGGCAAGAGAATCAGTTGAACCTGGAAGGTAAAGGTTGCAGTGAGCTGAGATCACACCACTGCACTCCAGCCTGGTGACAGAGTGAGACTCTGTCTCAAAAAAAAAAAAAAAAAAGACTCCATGATAAATGTGTATCTACAAAGGGCACAAAGGAATGAGTAGCTAATCCCCAAAGCCATATGGAGCAGTCAGTATAAGCTTCAGGAAAAGAAACTGAAGTAAAAAGCTAACCTGAATCTGAAAAAAATGAGTAGGTATTTTCCAAGCACGTTTCAGGGGAAAAGTTGCAGGATGCAGAAGTCCTCCCAAGTACAAAAAGAGAATGAACTCTGGACAACTGGCAATTTATGGCACACAGGAATCAGTAAATGTAGGGATGAGAGGCACACAGAAACATGGGCAAAAACAGGAATTTTGACTTTATTCCATAAATCATGGAAAGCCACCAATGGGTTTTAAGTAATAAAATACTAAGACCAGGTTTGCATTTTAGAAAGATCAATTTGATTTCAGTGAGGAGGTCCAAAAATGAGAGCAGCAAGGCCAGATAGAAGTCCTGCTGCAACTAGCTATGGTTAGAGATGCAGACCAAAACTAAGGTGAAATCATTTAGAAGAAATAACGTGGATATAAGAGCCATTGGTTTGGCCTCTCCACATCATTTTTTTAATTTTATTTTCATTTATTTATTTATTTATTTTTTGAGACAGAGTCTCGCTCTGTCACCCAGGCTGGAGTGCAGTGGCGTGATCTTGGCTCACTGCAAGTTCTGCCTCCCGGGTTCACACTATTCTCCTGCCTCAGCCTCCCGAGTAGCTGGGACTACAGGCACGTGCCACCACGCCCAGCTAATTTTTTTCTATTTTTTAGTAGAGATGGGGTTTCACCATGTTAGCCAGGATGGTCTCGATCTCCTGACCTCGTGATCCACCCACCTCGGCCTCCCAATGTGCTGGGATTACAGGCTTGAGCCACCATGCCCAGCTGGCCTCTCCACATCTTTACTGTTATACTGATAACATGGGGATGAAAATAAATATTATTTGTATTTAAACTATTATTGTTATGTGAAAATTAAACAAATAACATACTATGATAACATCGGAGGTTCAAGAAATATTAAGTCTTGAAAATAGGAAAGATGAAAGGAAGGAAACAGGGAGTGGGGAGGAAAGTAGGAGAAAGGAGAGAATATAGGAATGAGAGAGGAGGAAAATAATAAGAAAGAAGTAGAAAGCTAGGTACGGTGGCTCATGACTGTAATCCCAGCGCTTTGGGAGGCCGAGTCAGGCAGATCACAAGGTCAGGAGTTCAAGACCAGCCTGGCCAATATGGTGAAACCTTGTCTCCACTAAAAATACAAAAATTAGCTGGGTGTGGTGGCAGGCACCTATAGTCCCAGCTACTCGGGAGGCTGAGGCAGGAGAATCACTTGACCCTGGGAGGCAGAGGTTGCAGTGAGCTGAGATCACACCACTGCACTCCAGCCTGGGTGACAGAGAAAGATGCTGTCTCAAAAAAAAAAAAAAAAAAAAGAAAAAAAAAAAAGAAAGAAGTAGAAAAAGATATAGTATTTCTTAATCAGCAGAAGCTACTCTTATTTTTCAATACTCTACCTTTCTAATGTATCACTGACAAGGAAAGGTCTTGAATAATTGACTGAAGTCAGAATAGGTAAGGCACTCTACCTGTGGATACATGAGAGGCCTTAAAAAGTTCATGGAAAATGTATATTATGAAAAAAACTATGCAAAGGTTTCAAATTTGGCAGCAAAATAAACTCATACTAATTTATTATAGCATGTTTGAACAGGATCTAGTTTGAGACAGTAAGAAGGAGTAGACATTAGTTTGAAAAGAGCCCCTAGCAGAGCAATGTAAATTCTGCTAAAATTGAAGCAAGAACAAACATTAGATTATGATGAAGCTTGAGTGAAAGAATGGTGAAATCACTGATGCTTTACAAGAAGCTTGAGGGGACAATGCACCAAAGAAATCAGTAGTTCACAAGCGGACAGCTTTTTTAAAGAAGAAACGAGATGATGTGGAAGATGAAGTCCACAGGGACAGATCATCCATATCAATTTGCAAGGAAAAAAATTAATCTTGTTTGTGCCCTAATTGAAGAGGACTGATAATCAACAGCACAAACAATAGCCAACATCATAGACATCTTAATTGGTTCAGCTTACACAGTTCTGACTAAAAAATTAAAGTTGAACCAACTTTCCACTGCATGGGTGCCAAAAGTGTTGTGCTCAGATCAGCTGCAGACAAGAGGAGAGCTCTCAATGGAAATTTTAAAGAACTAGGGTCAAGATCCTGAAGGATTTCTTTGAAGAATTGTAACAGAAGATAAAACATGGCTTTCCCAGTATGATCCTGAGGGCAAAACACAATCAAAGCAATGGCTACCAAAGGTGGAAGTGGTCCAGTCAAAGCTAAAGGGGATCACTCAAGAGCAAAGGTCACGGCAACAGTTTTTTGGGGACATTCCAGGCATTTTGCTTGTTGACTTTGTGGAAGGTCAAAGAACAATAATATCTGCATATCATGAGAGTGTTTTGAATAAGTTAGCCAAAGTTTTAGGGCAAAATACCTGGGAAAGCTTTAGCAGACAGTCCTCTAACACCACAATGTTTCTGCTCATTCCTGTCATCAAGCAAAGGCAATTTTGTGAGAGTCTCAATGGGAAATTGTCAGGCATCCACCTTACAGCTCTGATTTGGCTCCTTCTGACTTCTTTTTGTTTCCCAATCTCAACAAATGTGGAAAGGGCACCCATTTTTCTTAAGTTAATAATGTATAAGAGACTGCATTGACATTGTTAAGTTCCCAGGACCATCAGTTCTTTAGGGATGAAAACCGAAGATCACATTTTCAATGTTTATCTTTTAACTTCATTTTTCCACAAACTTTTTGAAGTTTCTCCATACAAATGTCTCCATACAAATGAGCACTTGCAAAATAAGCAGAGAGTCTCATTCAATGGACAGAAAGTTCTGTGCCATCTAAAAATTATCTTAAGCAAGTTCAATGTGTAGCAACAGACTGTATTGATAAATATCAGTTAGTTTGACTTCTGCAATGACCATGATGGAGTAACAAGAACTAGACTTTCTCTCCCTCCTGAAACAACCAAAAAAATGGCCAAAATGTATGCCACAAAAGTTTGCAAGACCCTGTAAAGTCAGTCTCAAACAAGGTGAGCCTATCAACGGCCCTAATTTATGCCTGGAGAAAGTTTTCCAGCCCACTACTCCAGGAGAAAAGCCCAAGAGGAGCCCATTGTTCTCCCTGAGCTGAGGGGACAGAGCTGAGAGTCCACAGAAACCATGTTGACATGAGCTCTCAGGACAAGGTTTCCGAGAAGAAGGGGCTGCACAGAAAGAGAACTCCAGAGCTCTGCAAAGGGTCCCCCTAAAGTACATAGCTAAGTAATTGTTAGGACAGGCCTAGAGAAAAGTACCTACGGTTGGGGAAACAACACCCAGATAAGATGAAAAGTAACAGTACACATGCTCACCAAGGTCCAGTAATAGTGCTTATTTTATCAGCCAAACCAGAAACACCTCAAGATTCCCAGGGATACCCAGAAGGATCTTGCCTCACTAGTTGGGAGTGATTAGCTCTAAAATGAGAACTGGTCTGATCCCACCTAATGAATTTTTAAAGCAAGACCAAAAAGAGTCAAACTCTTTCCAACTAAACTTAAATACATACCAATACAAAGATCAAGAATATTTATATATACTTCCAGCACTCAATAAGATAAAAGTCACCATATCTGACATCCAGACACAGTTTAGCAGAGACACAACAGTAACAACAAAAGACAGAAGAACGTGGCTCATAATAAGGAGAAAAATCACTGAGTCAGAACTGATCCAGAGTAAATCAAGGTGCCAGAGTTATCAGTTAAGAACATTCAAATGCTTATTGAAACAGTATTCTATATGTTCTAAAATAGAGACATGCAAGATACACTAAAGGAGGCTGGGCGCAGTGGCTCACGCCTGTAATCTCAGCATTTTGCGAGGCCGAGGCAGGTGGATCACGAAGTCAGGAGTTCAGGACCAGCCTGACCAATATGGTGAAATCCCATCTCTACTAAAAATACAAAAATTAGCGGGGCATAGTAGCATGCGGCTGTAGTCCCAGCTACATGGTAGGCTGATAGCACATTAGTCATTAAAGAAGAAAAGATAGACACCTCTCAAAATAAAATAGAGAGAGAAAATAAATTTTTAAAAAACATGAACAGAGCAATAGTAGACAGTAAATTTCAAGTAACTGAATTTACGTGTAATCTCAGTTCCCAAAGGAGAGGAGAGGGAAGATGTGAAAACATTTGGGACTTTGAGTCAGGCAAAGCTTTCTTTGATATGACCCCACAGCATGATTTATATAATAATATATTGATAAGAAGAACTCATCAAATTTAAAAAAAAGAATCTGCTCTTCAAAAGAATCTATTAAGAGACTGAAAAGACAAGCTGCAGGCTGGGAGAAAATATTTGCAATTCATATATCTGATGAAAGGCTTGCATCAAAAATATATTTTAAAAGCTCAAAATTTAATAATGAAAAACAAACAACCCCATTTAAAACTTGGGTGAAAGACTGGAACAGACATTACAAAGTAGACATTTGTTTGGTAAATAAGCACATATGCTCAACATAATTAATGCTTAGGGCAATGCAAATTAAAACCAAAATGAGACGCCACTATCTATTTTTAAATAGCTAAGATTAGCATGACTGATAACAGCCAAGCACTGGCTTGGATGTGGAGAAGCTGAAACTCTCATACACTGCTGATGGGAATACAAAAAAGTGTAACCTTTGAAAAACAGTTTAAGAGTCCCTTAAAAAGTTAAACATACTTCTGCCGTAAGACTCAGCCATTGCACTCCTGGGTATTTACCCAAGAGAGATAAAAGTAGGTGTTCATATAATGATATCAACACAAATGTTCATAGCACATATAGCCCAAACTAGAAACAGTCTAAATATCAATCAATACATTAATGAATTAACTTGCTTTATCCGAATTAATTATGGATACATACTATAACATGAATGAATCTCAAAATAACTATACTAAGTGAAACAAGGCAGACTCTAGAGGTAAAACATGCAGAGAAAAAAACATAAAATGTCAGACAAAAAAGTGCATAGTGTAAAATTTTATTTATATACATTTTTTGACTGTATAAATTACTGTCCAGTGACAGAAAGCAGTTTGGTGGTTTTTAAGGGCCAGGAATGAGGGGCCAGAGAAATGTATTATAAAGAGGCATCAGGAAACTGGAGGTGAAGTATATTTCCATCACCTCGATTGCGTGCTGATGGTTTCTAAACTTTCAATATTTTTAGTTTATTATATGTTATACAAAATAAAGCTTGTAATAAAAATCAAAAGATTGAGCCATCCTTATTTTCTCTATAAAAGAGCAGAATTCTCCTTTTAGAGATTTGGAAAGATTATTAAAAGATAAGTTACAAAATACAGTACCTGACACGTATAAAATATTAAATAAATACTAGCCATGCTTAATTATTTTGTTTTAAGTCTATATGAGTCAAGTTTTAGTAGAAATATGGGCTAGAAAAAAAAAAACAGAAAGCGGGACTCTGTGATCCGACTTGGGCTTATAGAACAGACTGCACTAGTTTGTTCTCATGCTGCTAATAAAGTCATACCCAAGACCGGGTAATTTAGAAAGGAAAGAGGTTTAATGAACTCACAATTCCACATGGCTGGGGAGGCCTCACAGTCACGGCAGAAGGCAAAAAAGAAGCAAAGGCACATCTTAAATGGTAGCAGAGAAGAAAGTTTGTGTAGGGAAACTCCCATTTTAAAAGCATCAGATCTCGTGAGACTTATTCGCTACCAGGAGAACAGTAGGAGGAACCCGCCCCTATGATTCAATGATCTCCACCTGACTCCATCCTTGACATGCGGGGATAATTACAATCAAGGTGAGATTCCGGTGGAGACACAGCCGAATCATATCAATGACTAATGAGAGTTACGTCCAGAACCTAATGAAAACCTGTCTGAGGCCACATTCCCTGTAAAGCAGATTTGAGATAGAGATTTGTGTAGAGAACATTTAACTGGGTAAAATCCTAGGAGCCAACAACTGTGGCGAAAAAGCTGAATTGGACAAAGGGATTTGAGATGTGAGGCAGTCACAACAAATACCTCAGCTAATCTCAAGGGGGAGCTGAGAAGCAGGGGTGACCCTTCAGAGTTGCCCTAAATTGAGGCAGGAGTATGGAGTTTTAATACCTTTCACTGGCCATTCTTCAGATACGAGTTGTCCCCAAGGATGGACATCAGCTTGACAAGTTATTAATTAGATCTCCTGAGAATAAATTCTAGAGAGAATCAGCTGAGAGGCATGATTTGCCAACACTCCCAATAGCTGGGCAAACTTCAGTTTTGAGGGAGGATTTGGGTCACACACAAAAGTCTCCACAACCAATTATTCATGGGAAATTCTATGTAGGCAGAGCTATTTCATGGCCAGTTAATCAAAACTACATAATCTATTTGGTTAAGCAAAAGAAATTAAAAAGATAAAATAAAACCTATATATTAACACTCAAAAGTTTTTAATGCATTTGCCTTGCATTTCATATGTTTTGCCTTGCATTTCATATGTTTTGCCTTGCATTTGTTTATTTGCTTTCAAGAACCTTTAGAGAACAATAATTACTAATATAATATGGAGTAGCACAGCATAGACGAGGGAAGCTAACTCTCTCCCTTTTCCCAGAACCTGGAACAGCTAAAGATCCTAAGCATTGTCAGCTTTGGTATCTGACATAGTTTGGATGTTTGTCCCCTTCAAATCTCGCGTTAAAATGTGATCCCCAATGTTGGAGAGAGATGCCTCCTGAATGGCTTGGTGCTGTCCTCTTGGTAATGAATGAGTTCTTACCCTGTGAGTTCATGCGATATCTGGTTGTTTAAAAGAGACTGACACCTCCTCCCTGTCTCTCTTGCTTCCTCTCTCACCATGTGATATGCTGGTTTCCCTTCACCTTCCACCATGATTGGAAGGTTCCTGATGCCCTCCCTGGAAGCAGGTGCCAGTACTATGCTTCATGTACAGCCTTCAGAACAAGAAGCCAAATAAACCTCATTTCTTTATTAATTACCCCACCTCAGGTATTTCTTTATAACAATGCAAATGGGCTAACAGAGTATCATTCATGGACAGTGAGTGTATTAGTCAATTTTCATGCTGCTGATAAAGACATACCCAAGATTGGGTAACTTATAAAGAAAAAGAGGTTTAATGAATTCACATATCTGCACCGCTAGCTGTATAAATATGGAAATATCTTCACTGCTACCTGTACAAATATGGAAATATCTACAGCGCTACCTGTATAAACATGGAAATATCTACACCGCTATCTGTACAAACATAGAAATATCTACACCGCTATCTCTATAAACAAGGAAATATCTACAGCGCTATCCGTATGAACATGGAAATATCTACACCGCTATCTGTATAAACAAGGAAATAACTACACCGCCATCTCTATAAACATGGATATATCTACAGGGCCATCTGTATAAACACGGAAATAACTACACCGCTATCTGTATATACATGGAAATATATACACCGCTATCTCTAGAAACATGGAAATATCTACACCATTATCTGTATAAACATGGAAATAACTACACTTCTATCTCTATAAACATGGAAATATCTACACTGCTATCTGCATAAACATCGAAATATCTAAACCGCTACCTGTAAAACAGGGAAATATCTACACCACTATCTCTATAAACATTGAAACATCTACACTGCTATCTTTATAAACATTGAAATACCTACACTGCTACTTGTATAAACATGGAAATATCTACAACGCTATCTCTATAAACATGGAAATAACTACACCGCTATCTCTATAAACGTGGAAATATCTACACCACCATCTGTATGAACATGGAATTATCTACAACGCCATCTGTATGAACATTGAAATATCTTCACCGCTATCTGTATAAACATGGAAATATCTACACCGCTATCTGTATATACATGGAAATATCAACACCGCTATCTCTATCAACATGGAAATATCTACACCGCTATCTCTATGAACATGGAAATACCTACACCGCCATCTGTATCGACATGAAAATATCTACACCGCCATCTGTATAAACATGGAAATATCTAAACTGCTATCTGTATTAAGATGGAAATATCTACACCGCCATCTATATAAACATGGAAATATCTACACCGCCATCTGTATGAACATGGAAATATCTACAGTGCAATTTCTATAAAGATGGAAATATCTACACCGCAATCTGTTTAAACATGGAAATATCTACACCTCTATCTGTATTAAGACGGAAATATCTACACTGGCATCTCTATAAAGATTGAAATATCTACACCGCCATCTGTATGAACATGGAAATATCTACACCGCTATCTGTATATACATGGAAATATCTACACCGCAATCTCTATAAACATGGAAATATCTAAACTGCTACCTGTAAAACAGGGAAATATCTACACCGCTATCTCAATAAACATTGAAATATCTACACTGCAATCTTTATAAACATTGAAATACCTGCACTGCTATTTGTATAAACATGGAAATATCTACAACGCTATCTCTATAAACCTGGAAATAACTACACCGCTATCTCTATAAACGTGGAAATATCTACACTGCCAACTGTATGAACATGGAAATATCTACAACGCCATCTGTATGAACATTGAAATATCTACACCGCTATCTGTATAAACATGGAAATATCTACACCGCTATCTGTATATACATGGAAATATCTACACCGCTATCTCTATCAACATGGAAATATCTACACCGCTTTCTCTATAAACATGGAAATACCTACACCGCCATCTGTATCGACATGAAAATATCTACACCGCCATCTGCATAAACATGGAAATATCTACACCGCTATCTGTATTAAGATGGAAATATCTACACCGCCATCTATATAAACATGGAAATATCTACACCACCATCTGTATGAATATGGAAATATCTACAGCACAATCTCTATAAAGGTGGAAATATCTACACCGCCATCTGTTTAAACATGGAAATATCTACACCACTATCTGTATTAAGATGGAAATATCTACACTGCCATCTCTATAAAGATGAAAATACCTACAACGCCATCCCTATGAACATGGAAATATCTACACCGCCATCTGTATGAACATGGAAATATCTACACCGCTACCTATATAAACATGGAAATAACAGCACCGCTATCTCTATGAACATGGAAATATCTACACCGCTATCTGTATGAACATGGAAATATCTACACCGCTATCTGTATGAACATGGAAGTATCTAAAAAGCTATCTGAATGAACATGGAAATATCTACACCGCTATTTGTTTGAACATGTAAATATCTACACCGCTATCTGCATGAAAATGGAAATATCTACAAAGCTATCTGCATATACATGGAAATATCTACACAGCTATCTCTTTACACATGGAAATAACTACACCGCTATATCTATAAACATGGAAATATCTACACCGCCATCTGTATGTACATGGAAATATCTGCACCGCCATCTGTATGAACATATAAATATCTACACCGCCATCTGTATTAAGAAGGAAATATCTAAACCGCTATCTGTATAAACATGGAAATATCTACACCGCTGCCTGTATAAACATGGAAATATCAGCAACGCTATCTGTATGAACATGGAAATATCTACACCGCTATCTGTATGAACATGGAAATATCTACACTGCTATCTGTATGAACATGGAAATAGCTACTCCGTTATCTGTATGAACATGGAAATAGCTACACCACTATCTGTATGAACATGGAAATATCTGCACCACTATCTGTATGAACATGGAAATATCTGCACCGCTATCTGTATGAACATGGATATATCTACACAGCCATCTGGATGAACATGGAAATATCTACACCGCTATCTGTATGAACATGGAAATATCTACACCGCTATCTGTATGAACATGGATATATCTACACAGCCATCTGGATGAACATGGAAATATCTACACCGCTATCTGTGTAAACATGCATAGATCTTCACCGCTATCTGTATAAACATGGAAATATCTACACCGCTATCTGTATGAACATGGAAATATCTACACCGCTATCTGTATGAACATGGAAATATCTACACCGCTATCTGTTTGAACATGGAAATATCTACACCGCTATCTGCATGAAAATGGAAATATCTACACTGCTATCTGCATATACATTTAAATATCTACACAGCTATCTCTTTACACATGGAAATAACTACACCGCTATCTGTATGAACATGGAAATATCTACACCGCCATCTGTATGAACATGGAAATATCTGCACCGCCATCTGTATGAACATATAAATATCTACACCGCCATCTGTATTAAGATGGAGATATCTACACTGCTATCTGTATAAACATGGAAATATCTACACCGCCATCTGTATGAACATATAAATATCTACACCGCCATCTGTATTAAGAAGGAAATATCTAAACCGCTATCTGTATAAACATGGAAATATCTACACCACTACCTGTATAAACATGGAAATATCAGCACCGCTATCTGTATGAACATGGAAATATCTACACCGCTATCTGTATGAACATGGAAATATCTACACCGCTATCTGTATGAACATGGAAATATCTACACCGCTATCTGTATGAACATGGAAATATCTACACCGCTATCTGTTTGAACATGGAACTATCTACACCGCTGTCTGCATGAAAATGGAAATATCTACACAGCTATCTGCATACACATGGAAATATCTACACAGCTATCTCTTAACACATGGAAATAAGTACTCCGCTATATCTATAAACATGGAAATGTCTACACCGCCATCTGTATGAACATGGAAATATCTGAACCACCATCAGTATGGACATATAAATATCTACACCGCCATCTGTATTAAGAAGGAAATATCTAAACCGCTATCTGTATGAACATAGAAATATCTACACCGCTATCTGTATGAACATGGAAATATCTACACCACTATCTGTGTAAACATGCATACATCTTCACCGCTATCTGTATAAACATGGAAATATCTACAACGCTATCTGTATGAACATGGATATATCTACACAGCCCTCTGGATGAACATGGAAATATCCACACCGCTATCTGCATGAACTTGGAAATATCTACACCGCTATCTGTGTGAACATGCATTCATGTTCACCGCAATCTGTATAAACATGGAAAAATCTACACCGCTATCTGTATGAACATGGATATATCTACACAGCCATCTGGATGAACATGGAAATATCTACACCGCTATCTGTATGAACATGGATATATATACACAGCCCTCTGGATGAACATGGAAATATCCACACCGCTCTCTGTGTAAACATGCATACATCTTCACCGCTATCTGTATAAACATGGAAATATCTACACCGCTACCAGTATAAACATGGAAATATCAGCACCGCTATCTGTATGAACATGGAAATATCTACCCCGCTATCTCTATGAACATGGAAATATCTACAAAGCTATCTGAATGAACATGGAAATATCTACACCGCTATCTGTTTGAACATGTAAATATCTACACTGCTATCTGCATGAAAATGGAAATATCTACAAAGCTATCTGCATATACATGGAAATATCTACACAGCTATCTCTTTACACATGGAAATAACTACACCGCTATATCTATAAACAGGGAAATATCTACACCGCCATGTGTATGAACATGGAAATATCAGCACCGCCATCTGTATGAACATATAAATATCTACTCCGCCATCTGTATTAAGAAGGAAATATCTAAACCGCTATCTGTATAAACATGGAAATATCTACACCGCTGCCTGTATAAACATGGAAATATCAGCACCGCTATCTGTATAAACATGGAAATATCTACACCGCTATCTGTATCAACATGGAAATATCTACACCGCTATCTGTATGAACATGGAAATAGCTACACCGTTATCTGTATGAACATGGAAATAGCTACACCGCTATCTGTATGAACATGGAAATATCTACACCGCTATCTGTATGAACATGGATATATCTACACAGCCATATGGATGAACATGGAAATATCTACACCGCTATCTGTATGAACATGGAAATATCTACACCGCTATCTGTATGAACATGGATATATCAACACAGCCATCTGGATGAACATGGAAATATCTACACCGCTATCTGTATGAACTTGGAAATACCTACACCGCTATCTGTATGAACATGGAAATATCTACACCGCTATCTGTTTGAACATGGAAATATCTACACCTCTATCTGTATGAACATGGAAATATCTACACCGCTATCTGTTTGAACATGGAAATATCTACACCGCTATCTGCATGAAAATGGAAATACCTACACTGCTATCTGTTTGAACATATAAATATCTACAACGCCATCTGTATGAACATGGAAATATCTACACCGCTATCTGTTTGAACATGGAAATACCTACACCGCTATCTGTATGAACATGGAAATATCTACACAGCTATCTGTTTGAACATATAAATATCTACACCGCCATCTGTATTAAGATGGAGATATCTACACTGCTATCTGTATAAACATGGAAATAACTACACCGCCATCTGTACGAACATATAAATATCTACACCGCCATCTGTATTAAGAAGGAAATATCTAAACCTCTATCTGTATAAACATGGAAATATCTACACCGCTGCCTGTATAAACATGGAAATATCAGCACCGCTATCTGTATGAACATGGAAATATCTACACCACTATCTGTATGAACATGGAAATATCTACACCGCTATCTGTATGAACATGGAAATAGCTACACCGCTATCTGTATGAACATGGAAATATCTACACAGCCATCTGGATGAACATGGAAATATCTACACCGCTATCTGTGTAAACTTGCACAGATCTTCACCGCTATCTATATAAACATGGAAATATCTACACCGCTATCTGTATGAACATGGAAATATCTACACCTCTATCTGTATGAACATGGAAATATCTACACTGCTATCTCTTTGAACATGGAAATAACTACAACGCTATCAGCATGAAAATGGAAATATCTACACTGCTATCTGCATATACATGGAAATATATACACAGCTATCTCTTTACACATGGAAAGAACTACACCGCTATCTGTATGAATATGGAAATATCTACACCGCCATCTGTATGAACATGGAAATATCTGCAGCGCCATCTGTATGAACATATGAATATGTACACCGCCATCTGTATTAAGATGGAGATATCTACACCGCTATCTGTATAAACATGGAATTATCTACACCACTATCTGCATAAACATGGAAATATCTACACCGCTATCTGTATAAACATGGAAATATCAGCACTGCTCTCTGTATGAACATGGAAATATCAGCCCCTCTATCTGTATGAACATGGAAGTATCTACACCGCTATCACTATGAACATGGAAATACCTACACTGCTATCTGTTTGAACATGGAAATATCTAAACCGCTATCTGCATGAAAATGGAAATATATGCACCGCCATCTGTATGAACATATAAATATCTACACCGCCATCTGTATTAAGATGGAGATATCTACACCGCTATCTGTATAAACATGGAAATATCTACACCGCTATCTGTATATACATGGAAATATCTACACCGCTATCTGTATAAACATGGAAATATCTACCCAGCTACCTGTATAAGCATGGAAATATCAGCACCGCTATCTGTATGAACATGGAAATATCAGCCACTCTATCTGTATGAACATGGAAATATCTACACCGCTATCTGTATGAACATGGAAATATCTACACCGCTGTCCGTATGAACATGGAAATATCTGCAATGCCATCTGTATGAACATGGATATATCTACACAGCCATCTGGATGAACATGGAAACATCTACACCGCTATCTGTATGAACATGGAAATAGCTACACCGCTATCTGTATGAACATGGAAATATCTACACCACTATCTGTATGAACATGGAAATATCTACACCACTATCTGTATGAACATGGAATTACCTTCACCGCCATCTGTATGAACATCGATATATCTACACAGCCATCTGGATGAACATGGAAATATCTACACCGCTATCTGTATGAACATGGAAATAGCTACACAGCTACCTTTATGAACATGGAAATATCTACACCGCTATCAGTATGAACATGGAAATATCAACACTGCTATCTGTATGAACATGGAAATATCTTCACCGCCATCTGTATGTACATGGATATATCTACACAGCCATCTGGATGAACATGGAAATATCAACAGAGCTATCTGTATGAACATGGAAATATATACACCGCTATCTGTCTAAACATGCATACATCTTCACCGCTATCTGTATAAACATGGAAATATCTACACCGCTATCTGCATGAAAATGGAAATATCTACACAGCGATCTGCATATACATGGAATTGTCTACAAAGCTATCTCTTTACACATGGAAATAACTACACCGCTATCTCTATAAACATGGAAATATCTACACCGCCATCTGTATGAATATGGAAATATCTGCACCGCCTTCTATATGAACATATAAATATCTACACCGCCATCTGTATTAAGATGGAGATATCTACACCGCTATCTGTATAATCCTGGAAATATCGACACCGCTATCTGTATAAACATGGAAATATCTACACCGCTATCTGTATAAACATGGAAATATCTACACCGCTACCTGTATAAACATGGAAATATCAGCACAGCTATCTGTATGAACATGGAAATAGCTACACCGCTATCTGTATGAACATGGAAATATCTACACCGCTATCTGTATGAACATGGAAATATCTACACCGCTATCTGTATGAACATGGATATATCTACACAGCCATCTGGATGAACATGGAAATATCTACACCGCTATCTGTATGAACATGGAAATATATACACCACTATCTGTATAAACATGCATACATCTTCACCGCTATCTGTATAAACATGGAAATATCTACACCGCTATCTGTATGAACATGGAAATATCTACATCGCTATGTGTTTGAACATGGAAATATCTAAACCGCTATCTGCAGGAAAATGAAAATATCTACACAGCTAACTGCATATACATGGAAATATCTACACAGCTATCTCTTTACACATGGAAATAACTACACCGCTATCTGTAAGAACATGGAAATATCTGCACGGCCATCTGTATGAACATATAAATATCTACACCGCCTTCTGTATTAAGATGGAGATATCTACACTGCTATCTGTATAAACATGGAAACATCTACACCGCTATCTGTATAAACATGGAAATATCTACACCGCTATCTGTATAAACATGGAAATATCTACACCGCTACCTGTATAAACGTGGAAATATCAGCACCGCTATCTGTATGAACATGGAAATATCAGCCCCTCTATGTGTATGAACATGGAAATATCTACACCACTATCTGTATGAACATGGAAATATCTACACCGCTAGATGTATGAACATGGAATTATCTTCACCGCCATCTGTATGAACATGGATATGTCTACACAGCCATCTTGATGAACATGGAAATATCTACACCGCTATCTGTATGAACATGGAAATAGCTACACCGCTATCTGTATAAACATGGAAATATCTGCACCGCCATCTGTATTAAGATGGAGATATCTACACAGCCATCTGTATTAAGATGGAGATATCTACACCGCTATCTGTATAAACATGGAAATATCTACACCGCTATCTGTATAAACATGGAAATATCTACATCGCTATCTCTATAAACATGGAAATATCTACACCGCTACCTGTATGAGCATGGAAATATCAGCACTGCTATCTGTATGAACATGGAAATATCAGCCCCTCTATGTGTATGAACATGGAAATATCTACACCACTATCTGTATGAACATGGAAATATCTACACAGCTAGATATATGAACATGGAATTATCTTCACCGCCATCTGTATGAACATGGATATGTCTACACAGCCATCTGGATGAACATGGAAATATCTACACCGCAATCTGTATGAACATGGAAATAGCTACACCGCTATCTGTATGAACATGGAAATATCTGCACCGCCATCTGTATGAACATATAAATATCTACACCGCCATCTGTATTAATATTTAGATATCTACACCGCTATCTGTATAAACATGGAAATATCTACACCGCTATCTGTATAAACATGGAAATATCTACACCGCTATCTGTATAAACATGGAAATATCTACACCGCTACCTGTATGAACATGGAAATATCAGCACCGCTATCTGTATGAACATGGAAATATCTACACCGCTATGTGTATGAACATGGAAATATCTACACCGCTATCTGTATGAACATGGAAATATCTTCACCGCCATCTGCATGAACATGGATATGTCTACACAGCCATCTTGATGAACATGGAAATATCTACACCGCGATCTGTATGAACATGGAAATATCTACACCGCTATCTGTGTAAACATGCATACATCTTCACCGCTATCTGTATAAACATGCAAATATCTACACAGCTATCTGTATGAACATGGAAATATCTACACCGCTATCTGATTGAACATGGAAGTATCTAAACCGCTATCTGCATGAAAATAGAAATATCTACACAGCTATCTGCCTATACACGGAAATATCTACAAAGCTATCTCTATACACATGGAAATAACTACACCGCTATCTCTATAAACATCAAAATATCTACAGCGCCATCTGTATGAACATGGAAATATCTGCACCGCCATCTGTATGAACATATAAATATCTACACCGCCATCTGGATTAAGATGGAGATATCTTGACCGCTCTCTGTATAAACTTGGAAATATCTACACCGCTATCTGTATAAACATGGAAATACCTACACCGCTACCTGTATAAACATGGAAATATCTACACCGCTACCTGTATAAACATGGAAATATCAGCACCGCTATCTGTATGAACATGGAAATATCTACACCGCTATCTCTATGAACATGGAAATATCTACACCGCTATCTGTTTGAACATGGAAATATCTAAACCGCTATCTGCATGAAAATGGAAATATCTACACAGCTATCTGCATTTACATGGAAATATCTACACAGCTATCACTTTACACATGGAAATAACTACACCGCTATCTGTATGAACATGGAAATATCTTCAACGCCATCTGTATGAACATGGATATATCTACACAGCCATCTGGATGAACATGGAAATATCTACACCGGTATCTGTATGAACACGGAAATATCTACACCGCTATCTGTGTAAACATGCATACATCTTCACCGCTATCTGTATAAACATGGAAATATCTAAACTGCTATCTGCATGAACATGGAAATATCTACGCCGCTATCTGTATGAACATGGATATATCTACACCACTTTCTGTGTAAACATGCATACATCTTCACCGCTATCTGTATAAACATGGAAATATCTACACCGCTATCTGTATGAACATGGAAATATCGACACCGCTATCTGTATAAACATGGAAATATATACACCGCTATCTGTAGAAACATGGAAATACCTACACCGCTACATGTATAAACATGGAAATATCAGCACAGCTATCTGTATGAACATGGAAATATCTACACCGCTATCTGTACGAACATGGAAATATCTACACCGCTATCTGTATGAACATGGAAATAGCTACACCGCCATCTGTATGAACATGGAAATATCTACACCGCTATCTGTATGATCATGGAAATATCTACACCGCTATCTGTATGAACATGGATATATCTACACAGCCATCTGGATGAACATGGAAATATCTACACCGCTATCTGTATGAACATGGATATATCTACACCACTTTCTGTGTAAACATGCATACATCTTCACCGCTATCTGTATAAACATGGAAATATCTACACCGCTATCTGTATGAACATGGAAATATCTACACCGCTATCTGTTTGAACATGGAAATATCTAAACCGCTATCTGCATGAAAATGGAAATATCTACACAGCTAACTGCATATACATGGAAATATCTACACAGCTATCTCTTTACACATGGAAATAACTACACCGCTATCTGTAAGAACATGGAAATATCTGCACGGCCATCTGTATGAACATATAAATATCTACACCGCCTTCTGTATTAAGATGGAGATATCTACACTGCTATCTGTATAAACATGGAAATATCTACACCGCTATCTGTATAAACATGGAAATATCTACACCGCTATCTGTATAAACATGGAAATATCTACAACGTTACCGGTATAAATGTGGAAATATAAGCACTGATATCTGTATGAACATGGAAATATCAGCCCCTCTATGTGTATGAACATGGAAATATCTACACCACTATCTGTATGAACATGGAAATATCTACACCGCTAGATATATGAACATGTGATTATCTTCACCGCCATCTGTATGAACATGGATATGTCTACACAGCCATCTGGATGAACATGGAAATATCTACACCGCAATCTGTATGAACATGGAAATAGCTACACCGGTATCTGTATGAACATGGAAGTATCTGCACCGCCATCTGTATGAACATATAAATATCTACACCGCCATCTGTATTAAGATTTATATATCTACACCGCTATCTGTATAAACATGGAAATATCTACACCGCTATCTGTATAAACATGGAAATATCTACACCGCTATCTGTATAAACATGGAAATATCTACACCGCTACCTCTATGAACATGGAAATATCAGCAACGCTATCTGTATGAACATGGAAATATCTACACCGCTATCTGTATGAACATGGAAATATCTACACCGCTATCTGTATGAACATGGAAATATCTTCACCGCCATCTGTATGAACATGGATATGTCTACACAGCCATCTGGATGAACATGGAAATGTCTACACCGCGAACTGTATGAGCATGGAAATATCTACACCGCTATCTGTGTAAACATGCATACATCTTCACCGCTATCTGTATAAACATGGAAATATCTACACCGCTATCTGTATGAACATGGAAATATCTACACCGCTATCTGTTTGAACATGGAAATATCTAAACCGCTATCTGCATGAAAATAGAAATATCTAAACAGCTATCTGCATATACACGGAAATATCTACAAAGCTATCTCTATACACATGGAAATAACTACAAAGCTATCTCTATAAACATCTAAATATCTACAGCGCCATCTGTATGAACATGGAAATATCTGCACCGCCATCTGTATGAACATATAAATATCTACACCGCCATCTGGATTAAGATGGAGATATCTTCACCGCTCTCTGTATAAACTTGGAAATAACTACACCGCTATCTGTATAAACATGGAAATACCTACACCGCTACCTGTATAAACATGGAAATATCTACACCGCTACCTGTATAAACATGGAAATATCTACACCGCTACCTGTATAAACATGGAAATATCAGCACCGCTATCTGTTTGAACATGGAAATATCTAAACCGCTATCTGCATGAAAATGGAAATATCTACACAGCTATCTGCATTTACATGGAAATATCTACACAGCTATCACTTTACACATGGAAATAACTACACCGCTATCTGTATGAACATGGAAATATCAACAACGCCATCTGTATGAACATGGATATATCTACACAGCCATGTGGATGAACATGGAAATATCTACACCGGTATCTGTATGAACACGGAAATATCTACACCGCTATCTGTGTAAACATGCATACATCTTCACCGCTATCTGTATAAACATGGAAATATCTAAACTGCAATCTGCATGAATATGGAAATATCTACACCGCTATCTGTATAAACATGGAAATATCTACACCGATATCTGTATAAACATGGAAATATCTACCCCGCTACCTGTATAAACATTGAAATATCAGCACCGCTATCTGTATGAACATGGAAATATCAGCCCCTCTATCTGTATGAACATGGAAATATCTACACCGCTTTCTGTATGAACATGGAAATATCTGCACTGCCATCTGTATGAAAATATAAATATCTACACGGCCGTCTGTATGAAAATGGAGATATCTACACTGCTATCTGTATAAACATAGAAATATCTACACCGCTATCTGTATATACATGGAAATATCTACACCGCTATCTGTATAAACATGGAAATATCTACCCCGCTACCTGTATAAGCATGGAAATATCAGCACCGCTATCTGTATGAACGTGGAAATATCAGCCCCTCTATCTGTATGAACATGGAAATATCTACACCACTATCTGTATGAACATGGAAATATCTACAAAGCTGTCCGTATGAACATGGAAATATCTGCAATGCCATCTGTATGAACATGCATATATCTACACAGCCATCTGAATGAACATGGAAACATCTACACCGCTATCTGTATGAACATGGAAATAGCTACACCGCTATCTGTATGAACATGGAAATATCTACACCACTATCTGTATGAACATGGAAATATCTACACCGCTATCTGTATGAAAATGGAATTATCTCCACCGCCATCTGTATGAACATCGATATATATACACAGCCATCTGGAAGAACATGGAAATATCTACACCGCTGTCTGTATGAACCTGGAAATAGCTACACAGCTATCTGTATGAACATGGAAATATCTACACCGCTATCTGTATGAACATGGAAATATCAACACAGCTATCTGTATGAACAGGGAAATATCTTCACCGCCATCTGTATGTACATGGATATATCTACTCAGCCATCTGGATGAACATGGAAATATCAACAGAGATATCTGTATGTACATGGAAATATATACACCGCTATCTGTCTAAACATGCATACACCTTCACCGGTATCTGTATAAACATGGAAATATCTACACCGCTATCTGTATGAACATGGAAATATCTACACCGCTATCTGTTTGAACATGGAAATATCTACACCGCTATCTGCATGAAAATGTAAATATCTACACAGCGATCTGCATATACATGGAATTGTCTACAAAGCTATCTCTTTACACATGGAAATAACTACACCGCTATCTCTATAAACATGGAAATATCTACACCGCCATCTGTATGAATATGGAAATATCTGCACCACCTTCTAAATGAACATATAAATATCTACACCGCAATCTGTATTATGATGGAGATATCTACACCGCTATCTGTATAAACCTGGAAATATCGACACCGCTATCTGTATAAACATGGAAGTATCTACACCGCTATCTGTAGAAACATGGAAATACCTACACCGCTACATGTATAAACATGGAAATATCAGCACAGCTATCTGTATGAACATGGAAATGTCTACACCGCTATCTGTACGAACATGGAAATATCTACACCGCTATCTATATGAACATGGAAATAGCTACACCGCCATCTGTATGAACATGGAAATATCTACACCGCTATCTGTATGAACATGGAAATATCTACACCGCTATCTGTATGAACATGGATATATCTACACAGCCATCTGGATGAACATCGAAATATCTACACCGCTATCTGTATGAACATGGATATATCTACACCACTATCTGTGTAAACATGCATACATCTACACCGCTATCTTTATAAACATGGAAATATCTACACCGCTATCTGTATGAGCATGGAAATATCTACACCGCTATCTGTTTGAACATGGAAATATCTAAACCGCTATCTGCATGAAAATGGAAATATCTACACAGCTAACTGCATATACATGGAAATATCTACACAGCTATCTCTTTACACATGGAAATAACTACACCGCTATCTGTATAAACATGGAAATATCTACACCGCTATCTGTATAAACATGGAAATATCTACACCGCTATCTGTATAAACAAGGAAATATCTACAACGTTACCGGTATAAATGTGGAAATATAAGCACTGATATCTGTATGAACATGGAAATATCAGCCCCTCTATGTGTATGAACATGGAAATATCTACACCACTATCTGTATGGACATGGAAATATCTACACCGCTAGATATATGAACATGTGATTATCTTCACCGCCATCTGTATGAACATGGATATGTCTACACAGCCATCTGGATGAACATGGAAATATCTACACCGCAATCTGTATGAACATGGAAATAGCTACACCGCTATCTGTATGAACATGGAAGTATCTGAACCGCCATGTGTATGAACATATAAATATCTACACCGCCATCTGTATTAAGATTTAGATATCTACACCGCTATCTGTATAAACATGGAAATATCTAAACCGCTATCTGCATGAAAATGGAAATATCTACAAAGCTAACTGCATATACATGGAAATATCTACACAGCTATCTCTTTACACATGGAAATAACTACACCGCTATATGTAAGAACATGGAAATATCTTTACGGCCATCTGTATGAACATATAAATATCTACACCGCCTTCTGTATTAAGATGGAGATATCTACACTGCTATCTGTATAAAGGTGGAAATATCTACACCGCTATCTGTATAAACATGGAAATATCTACACCGCTATCAGTATAAACATGGAAATATTTACACCGCTACCTGTATAAACGTGGAAATATCAGCACCGCTATCCGTATGAACATGGAAATAACAGTCCCTCTATGTGTATGAACATGGAAATATCTACACCACTATCTGTATGAACATGGAAATATCTACACCGCTGGATGTATGAACATGAAATTATCTTCACCGCCATCTGTATGAACATGGATATGTCTACACAGCCATCTGGATGAACATGGAAATATCTACACCGCTATCTGTATGAACATGGAAATAGCTACACCGCTATCTGTATGAACATGGAAATATCTGCACCGCCATCTGTATTAAGATGGAGATATCTACACCGCCATCTGTATTAAGATGGAGATATCTACACCGCTATCTGTATAAACTTGGAAATATCTACACCGCTATCTGTATAAACATGGAAATATCTACACCGCTATCTCTATAAACATGGAAATATCTACACCGCTACCTGTATGAGCATGGAAATATCATCACCGCTATCTGTATGAACATGGAAATATCTACACCACTATCTGTGTAAACATGCATACATCTTCACCGCTATCTGTATAAACATGGAAATATCTACACCGCTATCTGTATGAACATGGAAATAGCTACACCGCTATCAGTATGAACATGGAAATATCTACACCGCTATCAGTATGAACATGGATATATCTACACAGCCATCTGGATGAACATGGAAATATCTACACCGCTATCTGCATGAACATGGAAATATCTACACCGCTATCTGTATGAACATGGAAATATCTACACCACTATCTCTATGAACATGGAAATATCTACACCACTATCTGTAGGAACATAGATATATCTACACCGCTATCTGTATGAACATGGAAATATCTTCACCGCCATCTGTATGAATATGGATATATCTACACAGCCATCTGGATGAACATGGAAATATCTACACCGCTATCTGCATGAACATGGAAATATCTACACCGCTATTTGTGTAAACATGCATACATCTTCACCGCAATCTGCATAAGCAAGGAAATATCTACACCGCTATCTGTAGGAACATGGAAATATCTACACCGCTATCTGTTTGAACATGGAAATATCTAAACCGCTATCAGCATGAAAATGGAAATATCTACACAGCTATCTGCATATACATGGAAATATCTACAAAACTATCTCTTTACACATGGAAATAACTATACCGCTATCTCTGGAAACATGGAAATATCTACACCGCCATCTGTATGAACATGGAAATATCTGCACCGCCATCTGTATGAACATATAAATATCTACACCACCATCTGTATTAAGATGGAGATATCTACACCGCTATCTCTATAAACCTGGAAATATCTACACCGCTATCTGTATAAACATAGAAAGATCTACACCGCTATCTGTATAAACATGGAAATATCTACACCGCTATCTGTATGAGCATGGATATATCTACACAGCCATCTGGATGAACATGGAAATATCTACACCGCTATATGTGTAAACATGCATACATCTTCACCGCTATCTGTATGAACATGGAAATAGCTACACCGCTATCTGCATGAACATGGAAATATCTACACCACTATCTGTATGAACTTGGAAATATCTACACCGCTATCTGTATGAACATGGATATATCTACACAGCCATCTGGATGAACATGGAAATATCTACACCGCTATCTGTATAAACATGGAAATATCTACACCGCTATCTGTATAAACATGGAAATATCTACACCGCTATCTGTATGAACATGGAAATATCTACACCGCTATCTGTATGAATATGGAAATATCTACACCGCTATCTGTATGAACATGGAAATATCTACACCACTATCTGTTTGAACACGAAAATATCTACACCGCTGTCTGCATGACAATGGAAATATCTACACAGCTCTCTGCATATACATGGAAATATCAACACAGATATCTCTTTACACATGGAAATAACTACACCGCTATCTCTATAAACATCGAAATATCTACACCGCCATCTGTATGAACATGGAAATATCTGCACCGCCATGTGAATGAACATATAAATATCTGCACCGCCATCTGTATTAAGAAGGAGATATCTACACCGCTATCAGTATAAACATGGAAATATCTACACCGCTATCTGTATAAACATGGAAATATCTACACCGGTACCTATATAAACATGGAAATATCAGCACCGCTATCTGTATAAACTTGGAAATATCTACACCGCTATCAGTATGAACATGGAAATATCTACACCGCTATCTGTATGAACATGGATATATCTACACAGCCATCTGGATGAACGTGGAAATATCTACACCGCTATCTGCATGAACATGGAAATATCTACACCGCTATTTGTGTAAACATGCATACATCTTCACCGCAATCTGCATAAGCAAGGAAATATCTACACCGCTATCTGTATGAACATGGAAATATCTACACCGCTATCTGTTTGAACATGGAATTATCTAAACCTCTATCAGCATGAAAATGGAAATATCTAAACAGCTATCTGCATATACATGGAAATATCTACAAAACTATCTCTTTACACATGGAAATAACTATACCGCTATCTCTGTAAACATGGAAATATCTACACCGCCATCTGTATGAACATGGAAATATCTGCACCGCCATATGTATGAACATATAAATATCTACACCACCATCTGTATTAAGATGGAGATATCTACACCGCTATCTGTATAAACCTGGAAATATCTACACCGCTATCTGTATAAACATGGAAAGATCTACACCGCTATCTGTATAAACATGGAAATATCTACACCGCTACCTGAATAAACTTGGAAATATCAGCACAGTTATCTGTATGAACATGGAAATATCTACACCGCTATCTGTACGAATATGGAAATATCTACACCGCAATCTGTGTGAACATGGAAATAGCTACACCGCTATCTGTATCAACATGGAAATATCTACAACACTATCTGTATAAACATGGAAATATCTACACCACTATCTGTATGAACATGGATATATCTACACAGCCATCTGGATGAACTTGGAAATATCTACACCGCTATCCGTATGAACCTGGAAATATCTACTCCGCTATCTGTGTAAACATGCATACATCTTCACCGCTATCTGTATAAACATGGAAATACCTACACTGCTATGTCTATGAACATGGAAATAGCTACACCGCTATCTGTATGAACATGGAAATATCTACACCGCTATCTGTATGAACATGGATGTATCTACACAGCCATCTGGATGAACATGGAAATATCTACACCGCTATCTGTGCAAACATGCATACATCTTCACCGCTATCTGTATGAACATGGAAATATCTACACAGCTATCTGTATGAACATGGAAATATCAACACCGCTATCTGTTTGAACATGGAAATATCTACACCGCTATCTGCATGAAAATGGAAATATCTACACAGCGATCTGCATATACATAGAATTGTCTACAAAGCTATCTCTTTACACATAGAAATAACTACACCGCTATCTCTATAAACATGGAAATATCTACACCGCCATCTGTATGAATATGGAAATATCTGCTCCGCCTTCTATATGAACATATAAATATCTACACCGCCATCTGTATTAAGATGGAGATATCTACACCGCTATCTGTATAAACCTGGAAATATCGACACCGCTATCTGTATAAACATGGAAATATCTACACCGCTATCTGTATAAACATGGAAATATCTACACGGCTACCTGTATAAACATGGAAATATCAGCACAGCTATCTGTATGAACATGGAAATATCTACACCTCTATCTGTACGAACATGGAAATATCTACACCGCTATCTGTATGAACATGGAAATAGCTACACCGCTATCTGTATGAACATGGAAATATCTACACCACTATCTGTATGAACATGGAAATATCTACACCGCTATCTGTATGAACATGGATATATCTACACAGCCATCTGGATGAACATGGAAATATCTACACCGCTGTCTGTATGAACATGGAAATATCTACACCACTATCTGTGTAAACATGCATACATCTTCACCGCTATCTGTATAAACATGGAAATATCTACACCGCTATCTGTATGAACATGGAAATATCTACACCGCTATCTGTTTGAACATGGAAATATCTACACCGCTATCTGCATGAAAATGGAAATATCTACACAGCGATCTGCATATACATGGAATTGTCTACAAAGCTATCTCTTTACACATGGAAATAACTACACCGCTATCTCTATAAACATGGAAATATCTACACCGCCATCTGTATGAATATGGAAATATCTGCTCCGCCTTCTATATGAACATATAAATATCTACACTGCCATCTGTATTAAGATGGAGATATCTACACCGCTATCTGTATAAACCTGGAAATATCGACACCGCTATCTGTATAAACATGGAAATATCTATACCGCTATCTGTATAAACATGGAAATATCTACACCGCTACCTGTATAAACATGGAAATATCAGCACAGCTATCTGTACGAACATGGAAATATCTACACCGCTATCTGTATGAACATGGAAATAGCTACACCGCTATCTGTATGAACATGGAAATATCTACACCGCTATCTGTATGAACATGGATATATCTACACAGCCATCTGGATGAACATGGAAATATCTACACCGCTATCTGTATGAACATGGAAATATCTACACCACTATCTGTGTAAACATGCATACATCTTCACCGCTATCTGTATAAACATGGAAATATCTACACCGCTATCTGTATGAACATGGAAATATCTACACCGCTATCTGTTTGAACATGGAAATATCTAAACCGCTATCTGCATGAAAATGGAAATATCTACACAGCTAACTGCATATACATGGAAATATCTACACAGCTATCTCTTTACACATGGAAATAACTACACCGCTATATGTAAGAACATGGAAATATCTTTACGGCCATCTGTATGAACATATAAATATCTACACCGCCTTCTGTATTAAGATGGAGATATCTACAATGCTATCTGTATAAACATGGAAATATCTACACCGCTATCTGTATAAACATGGAAATATCTACACCGCTATCTGTATAAACATGGAAATATCTACACCGCTACCTGTATAAACGTGGAAATATCAGCACCGCTATCTGTATGAACATGGAAATATCAGCCCCTCTATGTGTATGAACACGGAAATATCTACACCACTATCTGAATGAACATGGAAATATCTACACCGCTAGATGTATGAACATGGAGTTATCTTCACCGCCATCTGTATGAACATGGATATGTCTACACAGCCATCTGGATGAACATGGAAATATCTACACCGCTATCTCTATGAACATGGAAATAGCTACACCGCTATCTGTATGAACATGGAAATATGTGCACCTCCATCTGTATTAAGATGGAGATATCTACACCGCCATCTGTATTAAGATGGAGATATCTACACCGTTATCTGTATAAACATGGAAATATCTACACCGCTATCTGTATAAACATTGAAATATCTACACCGCTATCTCTATAAACATGTAAATATCTACACCGCTACCTGTATGAGCATGGAAATATCAGCACCGTTATCTGTATGAACATGGAAATATCTACACCGCTATCTGTATGAACATGGAAATATCTACACCGCTATCTGTATGAACATGGAAATATCTACACCGCTATCTGTTTGAACATGGAAATATCTCCACCGCTGTCTGCATGAAAATGGAAATATCTACACAGCTATCTGCATATACATGGAAATATCTACAAAGCTATCTCTTTACAGATAGAAATAACTACACCGCTATCTTTATAAACATGGAAATATCTACACCGCCATCTGTATGAACATGGAAATGTCTGCACTGCCATCTTTATTTAGATGGAGATATCTTCACCGCTATCTGTAGAAACCTGGAAATATCTACACCGCTATCTGTATAAACATGGAAATATCTACACCACTACCTGAATAAACATGGAAATATCAGCACCGCTATCTGTATGAACATGGAAATATCTACAGCACTATCTCTATGAACATGGAAATATCTACACCACTATCTGTATGAACATGGAAATATCTACACCGCTATCTGTATGAACATGGAAATAGCTACACCGCTATCTGTATGAACATGGAAATATCTACACCACTATCTGTATGAACATGGAAATATCTACACCGCTATCTGTATGAACATGGATATATCTACACAGCCATCTGGATGAACATGGAAATATCTACACCGCTATCTGTATGAACATGGAAATATCTACACCACTATCTGTGTAAACATGCATACATCTTCACCGCTATCTGTATAAACATGGAAATATCTACACCGCTATCTGTATGAACATGGAAATATCTACACCGCTATCTGTTTGAACATGGAAATATCTAAACCGCTATCTGCATGAAAATGGAAATATCTACACAGCTAACTGCATATACATGGAAATATCTACACAGCTATCTCTTTACACATGGAAATAACTACACCGCTATATGTAAGAACATGGAAATATCTTTACGGCCATCTGTATGAACATATAAATATCTACACCGCCTTCTGTATTAAGATGGAGATATCTACACTGCTATCTGTATAAACATGGAAATATCTACACCGCTATCTGTATAAACAAGAAAATATCTTCACCGCTATCTGTATAAACATGGAAATATCTACACCGCTACCTGTATAAACGTGGAAATATCAGCACCGCTATCTGTATGAACATGGAAATATCAGCCCCTCTATGTGTATGAACATGGAAATATCTACACCACTATCTGTATGAACATGGAAATATCTACACCGCTAGATGTATGAACATGGAGTTATCTTCACCGCCATCTGTATGAACATGGATATGTCTACACAGCCATCTGGATGAACATGGAAATATCTACACCGCTATCTCTATGAACATGGAAATAGCTACACCGCTATCTGTATGAACATGGAAATATGTGCACCTCCATCTGTATTAAGATGGAGATATCTACACCGCCATCTGTATTAAGATGGAGATATCTACACCGTTATCTGTATAAACATGGAAATATCTACACCGCTATCTGTATAAACATGGAAATATCTACACCGCTATCTCTATAAACATGTAAATATCTACACCGCTACCTGTATGAGCATGGAAATATCAGCACCGCTATCTGTATGAACATGGAAATATCTACACCGCTATCTGTATGAACATGGAAATATCTACACCGCTATCTGTAAGAACATGGAAATATCTACACCGCTATCTGTTTGAACATGGAAATATCTCCACCGCTGTCTGCATGAAAATGGAAATATCTACACCGCTATCTGCATGAACATGGAAATATCTACACCGCTATTTGTGTAAACATGCATACATCTTCACCGCAATCTGCATAAGCATGGAAATATCTACACCTCTATCTGTATGAACATGGAGATATCTACACCGCTATCTGTTTGAACATGGAAATATCTAAACCGCTATCAGCATGAAAATGGAAATATCTACACAGCTATCTGCATATACATGGAAATACCTACACAGCGATCTCTTTACACATGGGAATAACTACACCGCTATCTGTATGAACATGGTAATATCTACACCGCCATCTGTATGAACATGGAAATATCTGCACCGCCATCTGTATGAACATATAAATATCTACACCGCCATCTGTATTAAGAAGGAGATATCTACACCGTAATCTGTATAAACATGGAAATATCTACACCGCTATCTGTATAAACATGGAAATATCTGCACCGCTATCTGTATAAGCATGGAAATATCTACACTGCTACCTGTATAAACATGGAAATATCTACACCACTACCTGTATAAACATGGAAATATCAGCACCGCTATCTGTATGAACATGGAAATATCAGCCCCTCTATCTGTATGAACATGGAAATATCTACACCGCTATCTCTATGAACATGGAAAAATCTACACCGCTATCTGTATGAACATGGAAATATCTACACCGCCATCTGTATGAACATGGAAATATCTGCACCGCCATCTGTATGAACATATAAATATCTTCACCGCCATCTGTATTAAGATGGAGATATCTACACCGCTATCAGAATAAACATGGAAATATCTACACCGCTATCTGTATAAACATGGAAATATCTACACCGCTATCTGTATAAAGATGGAAATATCTACACCGCTACATGTATAAACATGGAAATATCAGCACCGCTATCTGTATGAACATGGAAATATCTACACGGCTATCTGTATGAACATGGAAATATCTACACCGCTATCTGTATGAACATGGAAATATCTACAAAGCTATCTGAATGAACATGGAAATATCTACACCGCTATCTGTTTGAACATGTAAATATCTACACCGCTATACGCATGAAAATGGAAAATCTACAAAGCTATCTGCATATACATGGAAATATCTACACAGCTATCTCTTTACACATGGAAATAACTACACCGCTATATCTATAAACATGGAAATATCTACACCGCCATCTGTATGAACATGGAAATATCTGCATCGACATCTGTATGAACATATAAATATCTACACCGCCATCTGTATTAAGAAGGAGATATCTACACCGCTATCTGTATAAACATGGAAATATCTACACCGCTGCCTGTATAAACATGGAAATATCAGCATCGCTATCTGTATGAACATGGAAATATCTACACCGCTACCTGTATGAACATGGAAATATCTACACCGCTATCTGTATGAACATGGAAATATCTACACCGCTATCTGTGTAAACATGTATACATCTTCACCGCTATCTGTATAAACATGGAAATATCAGCACCGCAATCTGTATGAACATGGAAATATCTACACCGCTATCTGTTTGAACATGGAAATATCTACACCGCTATCTGCATGAAAATGGAAATATCTACACTGCTACCTGCATATACATGGAAATATCTACACAGCTATCTCTTTACACATGGAAATAACTACACCGCTATCTGTATGAACATGGAAATATCTACACCGCTATCTGTATGAACTTGGATATATCTACACAGCCATCTGGATGAACATGGAAATATCTACACCGCTATCTGCATGAACATGGAAATATCAACACCGCTATTTGTGTAAACATGCATACATCTTCACCGCAATCTGCATAAGCATGGAAATATCTACACCTCTATCTGTATGAACATGGAGATATCTATATCGCTATCTGTTTGAACATGGAAATATCTAAACCGCTATCAGCATGAAAATGGAAATATCTACACAGCTATCTGCATATACATGGAAATACCTACACAGCGATCTCTTTACACATGGGAATAACTACACCGCTATCTGTATGAACATGGTAATATCTACACCGCCATCTGTATGAACATGGAAATATCAGCACCGCCATCTGTATGAACATATAAATATCTACACCGCCATCTGTATTAAGAAGGAGATAACTACACCGTTATCTGTATAAACATGGAAATATCTACACCGCTATCTGTATAAACATGGAAATATCCGCACCGCTATCTGAATAAACATGGAAATATCTACACTGCTACCTGTATAAACATGGAAATATCTACACCACTACCTGTATAAACATGGAAATATCAGCACCGCTATCTGTATGAACATGGAAATATCAGCCCCTCTATCTGTATGAACATGGAAATATCTGCACCGCTATCTCTATGAACATAGAAAAATCTACACCGCTATCTGTATGAACATGGAAATATCTACACCGCCATCTGTATGAACATGGAAATATCTGCACCGCCATCTGTATGAACATATAAATATCTACACCGCCATCTGTATTAAGATGGAGATATCTACACCGCTATCAGAATAAACATGGAAATATCTACACCGCTATCTGTATAAACATGGAAATATCTACACCGCTATCTGTATAAACATGGAAATATCTACACCGCTACATGTATAAACATGGAAATATCAGCACCGCTATCTGTATGAACATGGAAATATCTACACCGCTATCTGTATGAACATGGAAATATCTACACCGCTATCTGTATGAACCTGGAAATACCTACACCGCTATCTGTTTGAACATGTAAATATCTACACCGCTATATGCATGAAAATGGAAATATCTACAAAGCTATCTGCATATACTTGGAAATATCTACACAGCTATCTCTTTACACATGGAAATAAGTACACCGCTATATCTATAAACATGGAAATATCTACACCGCCATCTGTTTGAACATGGAAATATCTGCACCGCCATCTGTATGAACATATAAATATCTACACCGCCATCTGTATTAAGAAGGAGATATCTACACCGCTATCTGTATAAACATGGAAATATCTACACCGCTGCCTGTATAAACATGGAAATATCAGCACCGCTATCTGTATGAACATGGAAATATCTACACAGCTACCTGAATGAACATGGAAATATCTACACCGCTATCTGTATGAACATGGAAATATCTACACTGCTATCTGTATGAATATGGAAATATCTACACCGCTATCTGTATGAACATGGAAATATCTACACCGCTATCTGTATGAACATGGATATATCTACATAGCCATCTGGATGAACATGGAAATATCTACACCGCTATCTGTATGAACATGGAAATATCTACACCGTTATCTGTATCAACATGGATATATCTACACAGCCATCTGGATGAACATGGAAATATCTACACCGCTATCTGTGTAAACATGCATACATCTTCACCGCTATCTGTATAAACATGGAAATATCAGCACCGCAATCTGTATGAACATGGAAATATCTACACCGCTATCTGTTTAAACATGCATACATCTTCACCGCTATCTGTATAAACATGGAAATATCTACACCGCTATCTGTATGAACATGGAAATATCTACACCGCTATCTGTTTGAACATGGAAATATCTAAACCGCTATCTGCATGAAAATAGAAATATCTGCACAGCTATCTGCATATACACGGAAATATCTACAAAGCTATCTCTATACACATGGAAATAACTACACCGCTATCTCTATAAACATGGAAATATCTACAGCGCCATCTGTATGAACATGGAAATATCTGCACCGCCATCTGTATGAACATATAAATATCTGCACCGCCATCTGGATAAAGATGGAGATATCTTCACCGCTCTGTGTATAAACTTGGAAATATCTACACCGCTATCTGTATAAACATGGAAATACCTACACCGCTACCTGTAAAAACTGGGAAATATCTACACCGCTACCTGTATAAACATGGAAATATCAGAACCGCTATCTGTATGAACATGGAAATTTCTACACCGCTATCTCTATGAACATGGAAATATCTACACCGATATCTGTTTGAACATGGAAATATCTAAACCGCTATCTGCATGAACATGGAAATATCTACACAGCTATCTACATTTACATGGAAATATCTACACACCTATCTCTTTACACATGGAAATAACCACACCGCTATCTGTATGAACATGGAAATATCTTCAACGCCATCTGTATGAACATGGATATATCTACACAGCCATCTGGATGAACATGGAAATATCTACACCGGTATCTGTATGAACACGGAAATATCTACACTGCTATCTGTGTAAACATGCATACATCTTCACCGCTATCTGTATAAACATGGAAATATCTAAACTGCTATCTGCATGAACATGGAAATATCTACACCGCTATCTGTTTGAAAATGGAATTATCTACTCCGCTATCTGTATAAACATGGAAATATCTACACCGCTATGTGTATAAACATGGAAATATCTACCCCGCTACCTGTATAAACATTGAAATATCAGCACCGCTATCTGTATGAACATGGAAATATCAGCCCCTCTATCTGTATGAACATGGAAATATCTACACCGCTATCTGTATGAACATGGAAATAGCTACACCGCTATCTGTATGAACATGGAAATATCTACACCGCTATCTGTTTGAACATGGAAATATCTACACCGCTATCTGCATGAAAATGGAAATATCTACACAGCTATCTCTTTACACATGGAAATAACTACACCGCTATCAGTTTGAACATGGAAATATCTACACCGCCATCTGTATGAACATGGAAATATCTGCACCGCCGTCTGTATGAACACATAAATATCTACACCACCATCTGTATTAAGATGGAGATATCTACAACGCTATCTGTATAAACATGGAAATATCTACACCGCTATCTGTATAAACATGGAAATATCTACACCGCTATCTGTATGAACATGGAAATATCTACACCGCTATCTGTATGAACATGGAAATATCTACACCGCTATCTGTATGAACATGGAAATATCTACACCGTTATCTGTTTGAACTCGGAAATATCTACACCGCTGTCTGCATGAAAATGGAAATATCTACACAGCTATCTGCATATACATGGAAATATCTACAAAGCTATCTCTTTACACATGGAAATAACTACACCGCTATCTCTATAAACATCGAAATATCTACACCGCCATCTGTATGAACATGGAAATATCTGCACCGCCATGTGTATGAACATATAAATATCTGCACCTCCATCTGTATTAAGAAGGAGATATCTACACCGCTATCTGTATAAACATGGAAATATCTTCACCGCTATCTGTATAAACATGGAAATATGTACACCGCTATCTGTATAAACATGGAAATATCTACACCGCTACCTGTATAAACATGGAAATATCAGCACCGCTATCTGTATGAACATGGAAATATCTTCACTGCCATCTGTATGAACATGGATATATCTACACAGCCATCTGTATGAACATGGAAATATCTACACCACTATCTGTGAACATGGAAATATCTACACAGTTATCTGTATGAACATGGAAATACCTTCACCGCCATATGTATGAACACGGATATGTCTACACAGCCATCTGGATGAACATGGAAATATGTACACCGCGATCTGTATGAACATGGAAATATCTACACCGCTATCTGTGTAAACATGCATACATTTCACCGCTATCTGTATAAACATGGAAATATCTACACCGCTGCCTGTATAAACATGGAAATATCAGCACCGCTATCTGTATGAACATGGAAATATCTACACCACTATCTGTATGAACATGGAAATATCTACACCGCTATCTGTATGAACATGGAAATAGCTACACCGCTATCTGTATGAACATGGAAATATCTACACAGCCATCTGGATGAACATGGAAATATCTACACCGCTATCTGTGTAAACATGCACAGATCTTCACCGCTATCTATATAAACATGGAAATATCTACACCGCTATCTGTATGAACATGGAAATATCTACACCTCTATCTGTATGAACATGGAAATATCTACACTGCTATCTCTTTGAACATGGAAATAACTACAACGCTATCAGCATGAAAATGGAAATATCTACACTGCTATCTGCATATACATGGAAATATATACACAGCTATCTCTTTACACATGGAAAGAACTACACCGCTATCTGTATGAATATGGAAATATCTACACCGCCATCTGTATGAACATGGAAATATCTGCAGCGCCATCTGTATGAACATATAAATATGTACACCGCCATCTGTATTAAGATGGAGATATCTACACCGCTATCTGTATAAACATGGAATTATCTACACCACTATCTGCATAAACATGGCAATATCTACACCGCTATCTGTATAAACATGGAAATATCAGCACTGCTCTCTGTATGAACATGGAAATATCAGCCCCTCTATCTGTATGAACATGGAAGTATCTACACCGCTATCACTATGAACATGGAAATACCTACACTGCTATCTGTTTGAACATGGAAATATCTAAACCGCTATCTGCATGAAAATGGAAATATATGCACCGCCATCTGTATGAACATATAAATATCTACACCGCCATCTGTATTAAGATGGAGATATCTACACCGCTATCTGTATAAACATGGAAATATCTACACCGCTATCTGTATATACATGGAAATATCTACACCGCTATCTGTATAAACATGGAAATATCTACCCAGCTACCTGTATAAGCATGGAAATATCAGCACCGCTATCTGTATGAACATGGAAATATCAGCCCCTCTATCTGTATGAACATGGAAATATCTACACCGCTATCTGTATGAACATGGAAATATCTACACCGCTGTCCGTATGAACATGGAAATATCTGCAATGCCATCTGTATGAACATGGATATATCTACACAGCCATCTGGATGAACATGGAAACATCTACACCGCTATCTGTATGAACATGGAAATAGCTACACCGCTATCTGTATGAACATGGAAATATCTACACCACTATCTGTATGAACATGGAAATATCTACACCACTATCTGTATGAACATGGAATTACCTTCACCGCCATCTGTATGAACATCGATATATCTACACAGCCATCTGGATGAACATGGAAATATCTACACCGCTATCTGTATGAACATGGAAATAGCTACACAGCTACCTTTATGAACATGGAAATATCTACACCGCTATCAGTATGAACATGGAAATATCAACACTGCTATCTGTATGAACATGGAAATATCTTCACCGCCATCTGTATGTACATGGATATATCTACACAGCCATCTGGATGAACATGGAAATATCAACAGAGCTATCTGTATGAACATGGAAATATATACACCGCTATCTGTCTAAACATGCATACATCTTCACCGCTATCTGTATAAACATGGAAATATCTACACCGCTATCTGCATGAAAATGGAAATATCTACACAGCGATCTGCATATACATGGAATTGTCTACAAATCTATCTCTTTACACATGGAAATAACTACACCACTATCTCTATAAACATGGAAATATCTACACCGCCATCTGTATGAATATGGAAATATCTGCACCGCCTTCTATATGAACATATAAATATCTACACCGCCATCTGTATTAAGATGGAGATATCTACACCGCTATCTGTATAATCCTGGAAATATCGACACCGCTATCTGTATAAACATGGAAATATCTACACCGCTATCTGTATAAACATGGAAATATCTACACCGCTACCTGTATAAACATGGAAATATCAGCACAGCTATCTGTATGAACATGGAAATAGCTACACCGCTATCTGTATGAACATGGAAATATCTACACCGCTATCTGTATGAACATGGAAATATCTACACCGCTATCTGTATGAACATGGATATATCTACACAGCCATCTGGATGAACATGGAAATATCTACACCGCTATCTGTATGAACATGGAAATATATACACCACTATCTGTATAAACATGCATACATCTTCACCGCTATCTGTATAAACATGGAAATATCTACACCGCTATCTGTATGAACATGGAAATATCTACATCGCTATGTGTTTGAACATGGAAATATCTAAACCGCTATCTGCAGGAAAATGAAAATATCTACACAGCTAACTGCATATACATGGAAATATCTACACAGCTATCTCTTTACACATGGAAATAACTACACCGCTATCTGTAAGAACATGGAAATATCTGCACGGCCATCTGTATGAACATATAAATATCTACACCGCCTTCTGTATTAAGATGGAGATATCTACACTGCTATCTGTATAAACATGGAAACATCTACACCGCTATCTGTATAAACATGGAAATATCTACACCGCTATCTGTATAAACATGGAAATATCTACACCGCTACCTGTATAAACGTGGAAATATCAGCACCGCTATCTGTATGAACATGGAAATATCAGCCCCTCTATGTGTATGAACATGGAAATATCTACACCACTATCTGTATGAACATGGAAATATCTACACCGCTAGATGTATGAACATGGAATTATCTTCACCGCCATCTGTATGAACATGGATATGTCTACACAGCCATCTTGATGAACATGGAAATATCTACACCGCTATCTGTATGAACATGGAAATAGCTACACCGCTATCTGTATAAACATGGAAATATCTGCACCGCCATCTGTATTAAGATGGAGATATCTACACAGCCATCTGTATTAAGATGGAGATATCTACACCGCTATCTGTATAAACATGGAAATATCTACACCGCTATCTGTATAAACATGGAAATATCTACATCGCTATCTCTATAAACATGGAAATATCTACACCGCTACCTGTATGAGCATGGAAATATCAGCACTGCTATCTGTATGAACATGGAAATATCAGCCCCTCTATGTGTATGAACATGGAAATATCTACACCACTATCTGTATGAACATGGAAATATCTACACAGCTAGATATATGAACATGGAATTATCTTCACCGCCATCTGTATGAACATGGATATGTCTACACAGCCATCTGGATGAACATGGAAATATCTACACCGCAATCTGTATGAACATGGAAATAGCTACACCGCTATCTGTATGAACATGGAAATATCTGCACCGCCATCTGTATGAACATATAAATATCTACACCGCCATCTGTATTAAGATTTAGATATCTACACCGCTATCTGTATAAACATGGAAATATCTACACCGCTATCTGTATAAACATGGAAATATCTACACCGCTATCTGTATAAACATGGAAATATCTACACCGCTACCTGTATGAACATGGAAATATCAGCACCGCTATCTGTATGAACATGGAAATATCTACACCGCTATGTGTATGAACATGGAAATATCTACACCGCTATCTGTATGAACATGGAAATATCTTCACCGCCATCTGCATGAACATGGATATGTCTACACAGCCATCTTGATGAACATGGAAATATCTACACCGCGATCTGTATGAACATGGAAATATCTACACCGCTATCTGTGTAAACATGCATACATCTTCACCGCTATCTGTATAAACATGCAAATATCTACACAGCTATCTGTATGAACATGGAAATATCTACACCGCTATCTGATTGAACATGGAAGTATCTAAACCGCTATCTGCATGAAAATAGAAATATCTACACAGCTATCTGCCTATACACGGAAATATCTACAAAGCTATCTCTATACACATGGAAATAACTACACCGCTATCTCTATAAACATCAAAATATCTACAGCGCCATCTGTATGAACATGGAAATATCTGCACCGCCATCTGTATGAACATATAAATTTCTACACCGCCATCTGGATTAAGATGGAGATATCTTGACCGCTCTCTGTATAAACTTGGAAATATCTACACCGCTATCTGTATAAACATGGAAATACCTACACCGCTACCTGTATAAACATGGAAATATCTACACCGCTACCTGTATAAACATGGAAATATCAGCACCGCTATCTGTATGAACATGGAAATATCTACACCGCTATCTCTATGAACATGGAAATATCTACACCGCTATCTGTTTGAACATGGAAATATCTAAACCGCTATCTGCATGAAAATGGAAATATCTACACAGCTATCTGCATTTACATGGAAATATCTACACAGCTATCACTTTACACATGGAAATAACTACACCGCTATCTGTATGAACATGGAAATATCTTCAACGCCATCTGTATGAACATGGATATATCTACACAGCCATCTGGATGAACATGGAAATATCTACACCGGTATCTGTATGAACACGGAAATATCTACACCGCTATCTGTGTAAACATGCATACATCTTCACCGCTATCTGTATAAACATGGAAATATCTAAACTGCTATCTGCATGAACATGGAAATATCTACGCCGCTATCTGTATGAACATGGATATATCTACACCACTTTCTGTGTAAACATGCATACATCTTCACCGCTATCTGTATAAACATGGAAATATCTACACCGCTATCTGTATGAACATGGAAATATCGACACCGCTATCTGTATAAACATGGAAATATCTACACCGCTATCTGTAGAAACATGGAAATACCTACACCGCTACATGTATAAACATGGAAATATCAGCACAGCTATCTGTATGAACATGGAAATATCTACACCGCTATCTGTACGAACATGGAAATATCTACACCGCTATCTGTATGAACATGGAAATAGCTACACCGCCATCTGTATGAACATGGAAATATCTACACCGCTATCTGTATGATCATGGAAATATCTACACCGCTATCTGTATGAACATGGATATATCTACACAGCCATCTGGATGAACATGGAAATATCTACACCGCTATCTGTATGAACATGGATATATCTACACCACTTTCTGTGTAAACATGCATACATCTTCACCGCTATCTGTATAAACATGGAAATATCTACACCGCTATCTGTATGAACATGGAAATATCTACACCGCTATCTGTTTGAACATGGAAATATCTAAACCGCTATCTGCATGAAAATGGAAATATCTACACAGCTAACTGCATATACATGGAAATATCTACACAGCTATCTCTTTACACATGGAAATAACTACACCGCTATCTGTAAGAACATGGAAATATCTGCACGGCCATCTGTATGAACATATAAATATCTACACCGCCTTCTGTATTAAGATGGAGATATCTACACTGCTATCTGTATAAACATGGAAATATCTACACCGCTATCTGTATAAACATGGAAATATCTACACCGCTATCTGTATAAACATGGAAATATCTACAACGTTACCGGTATAAATGTGGAAATATAAGCACTGATATCTGTATGAACATGGAAATATCAGCCCCTCTATGTGTATGAACATGGAAATATCTTCACCACTATCTGTATGAACATGGAAATATCTACACCGCTAGATATATGAACATGTGATTATCTTCACCGCCATCTGTATGAACATGGATATGTCTACACAGCCATCTGGATGAACATGGAAATATCTACACCGCAATCTGTATGAACATGGAAATAGCTACACCGGTATCTGTATGAACATGGAAGTATCTGCACCGCCATCTGTATGAACATATAAATATCTACACCGCCATCTGTATTAAGATTTAGATATCTACACCGCTATCTGTATAAACATGGAAATATCTACACCGCTATCTGTATAAACATGGAAATATCTACACCGCTATCTGTATAAACATGGAAATATCTACACCGCTACCTCTATGAACATGGAAATATCAGCAACGCTATCTGTATGAACATGGAAATATCTACACCGCTATCTGTATGAACATGGAAATATCTACACCGCTATCTGTATGAACATGGAAATATCTTCACCGCCATCTGTATGAACATGGATATGTCTACACAGCCATCTGGAAGAACATGGAAATGTCTACACCGCGAACTGTATGAGCATGGAAATATCTACACCGCTATCTGTGTAAACATGCATACATCTTCACCGCTATCTGTATAAACATGGAAATATCTACACCGCTATCTGTATGAACATGGAAATATCTACACCGCTATCTGTTTGAACATGGAAATATCTAAACCGCTATCTGCATGAAAATAGAAATATCTAAACAGCTATCTGCATATACACGGAAATATCTACAAAGCTATCTCTATACACATGGAAATAACTACAAAGCTATCTCTATAAACATCTAAATATCTACAGCGCCATCTGTATGAACATGGAAATATCTGCACCGCCATCTGTATGAACATATAAATATCTACACCGCCATCTGGATTAAGATGGAGATATCTTCACCGCTCTCTGTATAAACTTGGAAATAACTACACCGCTATCTGTATAAACATGGAAATACCTACACCGCTACCTGTATAAACATGGAAATATCTACACCGCTACCTGTATAAACATGGAAATATCTACACCGCTACCTGTATAAACATGGAAATATCAGCACCGCTATCTGTTTGAACATGGAAATATCTAAACCGCTATCTGCATGAAAATGGAAATATCTACACAGCTATCTGCATTTACATGGAAATATCTACACAGCTATCACTTTACACATGGAAATAACTACACCGCTATCTGTATGAACATGGAAATATCAACAACGCCATCTGTATGAACATGGATATATCTACACAGCCATGTGGATGAACATGGAAATATCTACACCGGTATCTGTATGAACACGGAAATATCTACACCGCTATCTGTGTAAACATGCATACATCTTCACCGCTATCTGTATAAACATGGAAATATCTAAACTGCAATCTGCATGAATATGGAAATATCTACACCGCTATCTGTATAAACATGGAAATATCTACACCGATATCTGTATAAACATGGAAATATCTACCCCGCTACCTGTATAAACATTGAAATATCAGCACCGCTATCTGTATGAACATGGAAATATCAGCCCCTCTATCTGTATGAACATGGAAATATCTACACCGCTTTCTGTATGAACATGGAAATATCTGCACTGCCATCTGTATGAAAATATAAATATCTACACGGCCGTCTGTATGAAAATGGAGATATCTACACTGCTATCTGTATAAACATAGAAATATCTACACCGCTATCTGTATATACATGGAAATATCTACACCGCTATCTGTATAAACATGGAAATATCTACCCCGCTACCTGTATAAGCATGGAAATATCAGCACCGCTATCTGTATGAACGTGGAAATATCAGCCCCTCTATCTGTATGAACATGGAAATATCTACACCACTATCTGTATGAACATGGAAATATCTACAAAGCTGTCCGTATGAACATGGAAATATCTGCAATGCCATCCGTATGAACATGCATATATCTACACAGCCATCTGAATGAACATGGAAACATCTACACCGCTATCTGTATGAACATGGAAATAGCTACACCGCTATCTGTATGAACATGGAAATATCTACACCACTATCTGTATGAACATGGAAATATCTACACCGCTATCTGTATGAAAATGGAATTATCTCCACCGCCATCTGTATGAACATCGATATATATACACAGCCATCTGGAAGAACATGGAAATATCTACACCGCTGTCTGTATGAACCTGGAAATAGCTACACAGCTATCTGTATGAACATGGAAATATCTACACCGCTATCTGTATGAACATGGAAATATCAACACAGCTATCTGTATGAACAGGGAAATATCTTCACCGCCATCTGTATGTACATGGATATATCTACTCAGCCATCTGGATGAACATGGAAATATCAACAGAGATATCTGTATGTACATGGAAATATATACACCGCTATCTGTCTAAACATGCATACACCTTCACCGGTATCTGTATAAACATGGAAATATCTACACCGCTATCTGTATGAACATGGAAATATCTACACCGCTATCTGTTTGAACATGGAAATATCTACACCGCTATCTGCATGAAAATGTAAATATCTACACAGCGATCTGCATATACATGGAATTGTCTACAAAGCTATCTCTTTACACATGGAAATAACTACACCGCTATCTCTATAAACATGGAAATATCTACACCGCCATCTGTATGAATATGGAAATATCTGCACCACCTTCTAAATGAACATATAAATATCTACACCGCAATCTGTATTATGATGGAGATATCTACACCGCTATCTGTATAAACCTGGAAATATCGACACCGCTATCTGTATAAACATGGAAGTATCTACACCGCTATCTGTAGAAACATGGAAATACCTACACCGCTACATGTATAAACATGGAAATATCAGCACAGCTATCTGTATGAACATGGAAATGTCTACACCGCTATCTGTACGAACATGGAAATATCTACACCGCTATCTATATGAACATGGAAATAGCTACACCGCCATCTGTATGAACATGGAAATATCTACACCGCTATCTGTATGAACATGGAAATATCTACACCGCTATCTGTATGAACATGGATATATCTTCACAGCCATCTGGATGAACATCGAAATATCTACACCGCTATCTGTATGAACATGGATATATCTACACCACTATCTGTGTAAACATGCATACATCTACACCGCTATCTTTACAAACATGGAAATATCTACACCGCTATCTGTATGAGCATGGAAATATCTACACCGCTATCTGTTTGAACATGGAAATATCTAAACCGCTATCTGCATGAAAATGGAAATATCTACACAGCTAACTGCATATACATGGAAATATCTACACAGCTATCTCTTTACACATGGAAATAACTACACCGCTATCTGTATAAACATGGAAATATCTACACCGCTATCTGTATAAACATGGAAATATCTACACCGCTATCTGTATAAACAAGGAAATATCTACAACGTTACCGGTATAAATGTGGAAATATAAGCACTGATATCTGTATGAACATGGAAATATCAGCCCCTCTATGTGTATGAACATGGAAATATCTACACCACTATCTGTATGGACATGGAAATATCTACACCGCTAGATATATGAACATGTGATTATCTTCACCGCCATCTGTATGAACATGGATATGTCTACACAGCCATCTGGATGAACATGGAAATATCTACACCGCAATCTGTATGAACATGGAAATAGCTACACCGCTATCTGTATGAACATGGAAGTATCTGCACCGCCATGTGTATGAACATATAAATATCTACACCGCCATCTGTATTAAGATTTAGATATCTACACCGCTATCTGTATAAACATGGAAATATCTAAACCGCTATCTGCATGAAAATGGAAATATCTACAAAGCTAACTGCATATACATGGAAATATCTACACAGCTATCTCTTTACACATGGAAATAACTACACCGCTATATGTAAGAACATGGAAATATCTTTACGGCCATCTGTATGAACATATAAATATCTACACCGCCTTCTGTATTAAGATGGAGATATCTACACTGCTATCTGTATAAAGGTGGAAATATCTACACCGCTATCTGTATAAACATGGAAATATCTACACCGCTATCAGTATAAACATGGAAATATTTACACCGCTACCTGTATAAACGTGGAAATATCAGCACCGCTATCCGTATGAACATGGAAATAACAGTCCCTCTATGTGTATGAACATGGAAATATCTACACCACTATCTGTATGAACATGGAAATATCTACACCGCTGGATGTATGAACATGAAATTATCTTCACCGCCATCTGTATGAACATGGATATGTCTACACAGCCATCTGGATGAACATGGAAATATCTACACCGCTATCTGTATGAACATGGAAATAGCTACACCGCTATCTGTATGAACATGGAAATATCTGCACCGCCATCTGTATTAAGATGGAGATATCTACACCGCCATCTGTATTAAGATGGAGATATCTACACCGCTATCTGTATAAACTTGGAAATATCTACACCGCTATCTGTATAAACATGGAAATATCTACACCGCTATCTCTGTAAACATGGAAATATCTACACCGCTACCTGTATGAGCATGGAAATATCATCACCGCTATCTGTATGAACATGGAAATATCTACACCACTATCTGTGTAAACATGCATACATCTTCACCGCTATCTGTATAAACATGGAAATATCTACACCGCTATCTGTATGAACATGGAAATAGCTACACCGCTATCAGTATGAACATGGAAATATCTACACCGCTATCAGTATGAACATGGATATATCTACACAGCCATCTGGATGAACATGGAAATATCTACACCGCTATCTGCATGAACATGGAAATATCTACACCGCTATCTGTATGAACATGGAAATATCTACACCACTATCTCTATGAACATGGAAATATCTACACCACTATCTGTAGGAACATAGATATATCTACACCGCTATCTGTATGAACATGGAAATATCTTCACCGCCATCTGTATGAATATGGATATATCTACACAGCCATCTGGATGAACATGGAAATATCTACACCGCTATCTGCATGAACATGGAAATATCTACACCGCTATTTGTGTAAACATGCATACATCTTCACCGCAATCTGCATAAGCAAGGAAATATCTACACCGCTATCTGTATGAACATGGAAATATCTACACCGCTATCTGTTTGAACATGGAAATATCTAAACCGCTATCAGCATGAAAATGGAAATATCTACACAGCTATCTGCATATACATGGAAATATCTACAAAACTATCTCTTTACACATGGAAATAACTATACCGCTATCTCTGTAAACATGGAAATATCTACACCGCCATCTGTATGAACATGGAAATATCTGCACCGCCATCTGTATGAACATATAAATATCTACACCACCATCTGTATTAAGATGGAGATATCTACACCGCTATCTCTATAAACCTGGAAATATCTACACCGCTATCTGTATAAACATGGAAAGATCTACACCGCTATCTGTATAAACATGGAAATATCTACACCGCTATCTGTATGAACATGGATATATCTACACAGCCATCTGGATGAACATGGAAATATCTACACCGCTATATGTGTAAACATGCATACATCTTCACCGCTATCTGTATGAACATGGAAATAGCTACACCGCTATCTGCATGAACATGGAAATATCTACACCACTATCTGTATGAACTTGGAAATATCTACACCGCTATCTGTATGAACATGGATATATCTACACAGCCATCTGGATGAACATGGAAATATCTACACCGCTATCTGTATAAACATGGAAATATCTACACCGCTATCTGTATAAACATGGAAATATCTACACCGCTATCTGTATGAACATGGAAATATCTACACCGCTATCTGTATGAATATGGAAATATCTACACCGCTATCTGTATGAACATGGAAATATCTACACCACTATCTGTTTGAACACGAAAATATCTACACCGCTGTCTGCATGACAATGGAAATATCTACACAGCTCTCTGCATATACATGGAAATATCAACACAGATATCTCTTTACACATGGAAATAACTACACCGCTATCTCTATAAACATCGAAATATCTACACCGCCATCTGTATGAACATGGAAATATCTGCACCGCCATGTGAATGAACATATAAATATCTGCACCGCCATCTGTATTAAGAAGGAGATATCTACACCGCTATCAGTATAAACATGGAAATATCTACACTGCTATCTGTATAAACATGGAAATATCTACACCGGTACCTATATAAACATGGAAATATCAGCACCGCTATCTGTATAAAGTTGGAAATATCTACACCGCTATCAGTATGAACATGGAAATATCTACACCGCTATCTGTATGAACATGGATATATCTACACAGCCATCTGGATGAACATGGAAATATCTACACCGCTATCTGCATGAACATGGAAATATCTACACCGCTATTTGTGTAAACATGCATACATCTTCACCGCAATCTGCATAAGCAAGGAAATATCTACACCGCTATCTGTATGAACATGGAAATATCTACACCGCTATCTGTTTGAACATGGAATTATCTAAACCTCTATCAGCATGAAAATGGAAATATCTAAACAGCTATCTGCATATACATGGAAATATCTACAAAACTATCTCTTTACACATGGAAATAACTATACCGCTATCTCTGTAAACATGGAAATATCTACACCGCCATCTGTATGAACATGGAAATATCTGCACCGCCATATGTATGAACATATAAATATCTACACCACCATCTGTATTAAGATGGAGATATCTACACCGCTATCTGTATAAACCTGGAAATATCTACACCGCTATCTGTATAAACATGGAAAGATCTACACCGCTATCTGTATAAACATGGAAATATCTACACCGCTACCTGAATAAACTTGGAAATATCAGCACAGTTATCTGTATGAACATGGAAATATCTACACCGCTATCTGTACGAATATGGAAATATCTACACCGCAATCTGTGTGAACATGGAAATAGCTACACCGCTATCTGTATCAACATGGAAATATCTACAACACTATCTGTATAAACATGGAAATATCTACACCACTATCTGTATGAACATGGATATATCTACACAGCCATCTGGATGAACTTGGAAATATCTACACCGCTATCCGTATGAACCTGGAAATATCTACTCCGCTATCTGTGTAAACATGCATACATCTTCACCGCTATCTGTATAAACATGGAAATACCTACACTGCTATGTCTATGAACATGGAAATAGCTACACCGCTATCTGTATGAACATGGAAATATCTACACCGCTATCTGTATGAACATGGATGTATCTACACAGCCATCTGGATGAACATGGAAATATCTACACCGCTATCTGTGCAAACATGCATACATCTTCACCGCTATCTGTATGAACATGGAAATATCTACACAGCTATCTGTATGAACATGGAAATATCAACACCGCTATCTGTTTGAACATGGAAATATCTACACCGCTATCTGCATGAAAATGGAAATATCTACACAGCGATCTGCATATACATAGAATTGTCTACAAAGCTATCTCTTTACACATAGAAATAACTACACCGCTATCTCTATAAACATGGAAATATCTACACCGCCATCTGTATGAATATGGAAATATCTGCTCCGCCTTCTATATGAACATATAAATATCTACACCGCCATCTGTATTAAGATGGAGATATCTACACCGCTATCTGTATAAACCTGGAAATATCGACACCGCTATCTGTATAAACATGGAAATATCTACACCGCTATCTGTATAAACATGGAAATATCTACACGGCTACCTGTATAAACATGGAAATATCAGCACAGCTATCTGTATGAACATGGAAATATCTACACCGCTATCTGTACGAACATGGAAATATCTACACCGCTATCTGTATGAACATGGAAATAGCTACACCGCTATCTGTATGAACATGGAAATATCTACACCACTATCTGTATGAACATGGAAATATCTACACCGCTATCTGTATGAACATGGATATATCTACACAGCCATCTGGATGAACATGGAAATATCTACACCGCTGTCTGTATGAACATGGAAATATCTACACCACTATCTGTGTAAACATGCATACATCTTCACCGCTATCTGTATAAACATGGAAATATCTACACCGCTATCTGTATGAACATGGAAATATCTACACCGCTATCTGTTTGAACATGGAAATATCTACACCGCTATCTGCATGAAAATGGAAATATCTACACAGCGATCTGCATATACATGGAATTGTCTACAAAGCTATCTCTTTACACATGGAAATAACTACACCGCTATCTCTATAAACATGGAAATATCTACACCGCCATCTGTATGAATATGGAAATATCTGCTCCGCCTTCTATATGAACATATAAATATCTACACTGCCATCTGTATTAAGATGGAGATATCTACACCGCTATCTGTATAAACCTGGAAATATCGACACCGCTATCTGTATAAACATGGAAATATCTATACCGCTATCTGTATAAACATGGAAATATCTACACCGCTACCTGTATAAACATGGAAATATCAGCACAGCTATCTGTACGAACATGGAAATATCTACACCGCTATCTGTATGAACATGGAAATAGCTACACCGCTATCTGTATGAACATGGAAATATCTACACCACTATCTGTATGAACATGGAAATATCTACACCGCTATCTGTATGAACATGGATATATCTACACAGCCATCTGGATGAACATGGAAATATCTACACCGCTATCTGTATGAACATGGAAATATCTACACCACTATCTGTGTAAACATGCATACATCTTCACCGCTATCTGTATAAACATGGAAATATCTACACCGCTATCTGTATGAACATGGAAATATCTACACCGCTATCTGTTTGAACATGGAAATATCTAAACCGCTATCTGCATGAAAATGGAAATATCTACACAGCTAACTGCATATACATGGAAATATCTACACAGCTATCTCTTTACACATGGAAATAACTACACCGCTATATGTAAGAACATGGAAATATCTTTAAGGCCATCTGTATGAACATATAAATATCTACACCGCCTTCTGTATTAAGATGGAGATATCTACAATGCTATCTGTATAAACATGGAAATATCTACACCGCTATCTGTATAAACATGGAAATATCTACACCGCTATCTGTATAAACATGGAAATATCTACACCGCTACCTGTATAAACGTGGAAATATCAGCACCGCTATCTGTATGAACATGGAAATATCAGCCCCTCTATGTGTATGAACACGGAAATATCTACACCACTATCTGAATGAACATGGAAATATCTACACCGCTAGATGTATGAACATGGAGTTATCTTCACCGCCATCTGTATGAACATGGATATGTCTACACAGCCATCTGGATGAACATGGAAATATCTACACCGCTATCTCTATGAACATGGAAATAGCTACACCGCTATCTGTATGAACATGGAAATATGTGCACCTCCATCTGTATTAAGATGGAGATATCTACACCGCCATCTGTATTAAGATGGAGATATCTACACCGTTATCTGTATAAACATGGAAATATCTACACCGCTATCTGTATAAACATTGAAATATCTACACCGCTATCTCTATAAACATGTAAATATCTACACCGCTACCTGTATGAGCATGGAAATATCAGCACCGTTATCTGTATGAACATGGAAATATCTACACCGCTATCTGTATGAACATGGAAATATCTACACCGCTATCTGTATGAACATGGAAATATCTACACCGCTATCTGTTTGAACATGGAAATATCTCCACCGCTGTCTGCATGAAAATGGAAATATCTACACAGCTATCTGCATATACATGGAAATATCTACAAAGCTATCTCTTTACAGATAGAAATAACTACACCGCTATCTTTATAAACATGGAAATATCTACACCGCCATCTGTATGAACATGGAAATGTCTGCACTGCCATCTTTATTTAGATGGAGATATCTTCACCGCTATCTGTAGAAACCTGGAAATATCTACACCGCTATCTGTATAAACATGGAAATATCTACACCACTACCTGAATAAACATGGAAATATCAGCACCGCTATCTGTATGAACATGGAAATATCTACAGCACTATCTCTATGAACATGGAAATATCTACACCACTATCTGTATGAACATGGAAATATCTACACCGCTATCTGTATGAACATGGAAATAGCTACACCGCTATCTGTATGAACATGGAAATATCTACACCACTATCTGTATGAACATGGAAATATCTACACCGCTATCTGTATGAACATGGATATATCTACACAGCCATCTGGATGAACATGGAAATATCTACACCGCTATCTGTATGAACATGGAAATATCTACACCACTATCTGTGTAAACATGCATACATCTTCACCGCTATCTGTATAAACATGGAAATATCTACACCGCTATCTGTATGAACATGGAAATATCTACACCGCTATCTGTTTGAACATGGAAATATCTAAACCGCTATCTGCATGAAAATGGAAATATCTACACAGCTAACTGCATATACATGGAAATATCTACACAGCTATCTCTTTACACATGGAAATAACTACACCGCTATATGTAAGAACATGGAAATATCTTTACGGCCATCTGTATGAACATATAAATATCTACACCGCCTTCTGTATTAAGATGGAGATATCTACACTGCTATCTGTATAAACATGGAAATATCTACACCGCTATCTGTATAAACAAGAAAATATCTTCACCGCTATCTGTATAAACATGGAAATATCTACACCGCTACCTGTATAAACGTGGAAATATCAGCACCGCTATCTGTATGAACATGGAAATATCAGCCCCTCTATGTGTATGAACATGGAAATATCTACACCACTATCTGTATGAACATGGAAATATCTACACCGCTAGATGTATGAACATGGAGTTATCTTCACCGCCATCTGTATGAACATGGATATGTCTACACAGCCATCTGGATGAACATGGAAATATCTACACCGCTATCTCTATGAACATGGAAATAGCTACACCGCTATCTGTATGAACATGGAAATATGTGCACCTCCATCTGTATTAAGATGGAGATATCTACACCGCCATCTGTATTAAGATGGAGATATCTACACCGTTATCTGTATAAACATGGAAATATCTACACCGCTATCTGTATAAACATGGAAATATCTACACCGCTATCTCTATAAACATGTAAATATCTACACCGCTACCTGTATGAGCATGGAAATATCAGCACCGCTATCTGTATGAACATGGAAATATCTACACCGCTATCTGTATGAACATGGAAATATCTACACCGCTATCTGTAAGAACATGGAAATATCTACACCGCTATCTGTTTGAACATGGAAATATCTCCACCGCTGTCTGCATGAAAATGGAAATATCTACACCGCTATCTGCATGAACATGGAAATATCTACACCGCTATTTGTGTAAACATGCATACATCTTCACCGCAATCTGCATAAGCATGGAAATATCTACACCTCTATCTGTATGAACATGGAGATATCTACACCGCTATCTGTTTGAACATGGAAATATCTAAACCGCTATCAGCATGAAAATGGAAATATCTACACAGCTATCTGCATATACATGGAAATACCTACACAGCGATCTCTTTACACATGGGAATAACTACACCGCTATCTGTATGAACATGGTAATATCTACACCGCCATCTGTATGAACATGGAAATATCTGCACCGCCATCTGTATGAACATATAAATATCTACACCGCCATCTGTATTAAGAAGGAGATATCTACACCGTAATCTGTATAAACATGGAAATATCTACACCGCTATCTGTATAAACATGGAAATATCTGCACCGCTATCTGTATAAGCATGGAAATATCTACACTGCTACCTGTATAAACATGGAAATATCTACACCACTACCTGTATAAACATGGAAATATCAGCACCGCTATCTGTATGAACATGGAAATATCAGCCCCTCTATCTGTATGAACATGGAAATATCTACACCGCTATCTCTATGAACATGGAAAAATCTACACCGCTATCTGTATGAACATGGAAATATCTACACCGCCATCTGTATGAACATGGAAATATCTGCACCGCCATCTGTATGAACATATAAATATCTTCACCGCCATCTGTATTAAGATGGAGATATCTACACCGCTATCAGAATAAACATGGAAATATCTACACCGCTATCTGTATAAACATGGAAATATCTACACCGCTATCTGTATAAAGATGGAAATATCTACACCGCTACATGTATAAACATGGAAATATCAGCACCGCTATCTGTATGAACATGGAAATATCTACACGGCTATCTGTATGAACATGGAAATATCTACACCGCTATCTGTATGAACATGGAAATATCTACAAAGCTATCTGAATGAACATGGAAATATCTACACCGCTATCTGTTTGAACATGTAAATATCTACACCGCTATACGCATGAAAATGGAAAATCTACAAAGCTATCTGCATATACATGGAAATATCTACACAGCTATCTCTTTACACATGGAAATAACTACACCGCTATATCTATAAACATGGAAATATCTACACCGCCATCTGTATGAACATGGAAATATCTGCATCGACATCTGTATGAACATATAAATATCTACACCGCCATCTGTATTAAGAAGGAGATATCTACACCGCTATCTGTATAAACATGGAAATATCTACACCGCTGCCTGTATAAACATGGAAATATCAGCATCGCTATCTGTATGAACATGGAAATATCTACACCGCTACCTGTATGAACATGGAAATATCTACACCGCTATCTGTATGAACATGGAAATATCTACACCGCTATCTGTGTAAACATGTATACATCTTCACCGCTATCTGTATAAACATGGAAATATCAGCACCGCAATCTGTATGAACATGGAAATATCTACACCGCTATCTGTTTGAACATGGAAATATCTACACCGCTATCTGCATGAAAATGGAAATATCTACACTGCTACCTGCATATACATGGAAATATCTACACAGCTATCTCTTTACACATGGAAATAACTACACCGCTATCTGTATGAACATGGAAATATCTACACCGCTATCTGTATGAACTTGGATATATCTACACAGCCATCTGGATGAACATGGAAATATCTACACCGCTATCTGCATGAACATGGAAATATCAACACCGCTATTTGTGTAAACATGCATACATCTTCACCGCAATCTGCATAAGCATGGAAATATCTACACCTCTATCTGTATGAACATGGAGATATCTATATCGCTATCTGTTTGAACATGGAAATATCTAAACCGCTATCAGCATGAAAATGGAAATATCTACACAGCTATCTGCATATACATGGAAATACCTACACAGCGATCTCTTTACACATGGGAATAACTACACCGCTATCTGTATGAACATGGTAATATCTACACCGCCATCTGTATGAACATGGAAATATCAGCACCGCCATCTGTATGAACATATAAATATCTACACCGCCATCTGTATTAAGAAGGAGATATCTACACCGTTATCTGTATAAACATGGAAATATCTACACCGCTATCTGTATAAACATGGAAATATCCGCACCGCTATCTGTATAAACATGGAAATATCTACACTGCTACCTGTATAAACATGGAAATATCTACACCACTACCTGTATAAACATGGAAATATCAGCACCGCTATCTGTATGAACATGGAAATATCAGCCCCTCTATCTGTATGAACATGGAAATATCTACACCGCTATCTCTATGAACATAGAAAAATCTACACCGCTATCTGTATGAACATGGAAATATCTACACCGCCATCTGTATGAACATGGAAATATCTGCACCGCCATCTGTATGAACATATAAATATCTACACCGCCATCTGTATTAAGATGGAGATATCTACACCGCTATCAGAATAAACATGGAAATATCTACACCGCTATCTGTATAAACATGGAAATATCTACACCGCTATCTGTATAAACATGGAAATATCTACACCGCTACATGTATAAACATGGAAATATCAGCACCGCTATCTGTATGAACATGGAAATATCTACACCGCTATCTGTATGAACATGGAAATATCTACACCGCTATCTGTATGAACCTGGAAATACCTACACCGCTATCTGTTTGAACATGTAAATATCTACACCGCTATATGCATGAAAATGGAAATATCTACAAAGCTATCTGCATATACTTGGAAATATCTACACAGCTATCTCTTTACACATGGAAATAACTACACCGCTATATCTATAAACATGGAAATATCTACACCGCCATCTGTTTGAACATGGAAATATCTGCACCGCCATCTGTATGAACATATAAATATCTACACCGCCATCTGTATTAAGAAGGAGATATCTACACCGCTATCTGTATAAACATGGAAATATCTACACCGCTGCCTGTATAAACATGGAAATATCAGCACCGCTATCTGTATGAACATGGAAATATCTACACAGCTACCTGAATGAACATGGAAATATCTACACCGCTATCTGTATGAACATGGAAATATCTACACTGCTATCTGTATGAATATGGAAATATCTACACCGCTATCTGTATGAACATGGAAATATCTACACCGCTATCTGTATGAACATGGATATATCTACATAGCCATCTGGATGAACATGGAAATATCTACACCGCTATCTGTATGAACATGGAAATATCTACACCGTTATCTGTATCAACATGGATATATCTACACAGCCATCTGGATGAACATGGAAATATCTACACCGCTATCTGTGTAAACATGCATACATCTTCACCGCTATCTGTATAAACATGGAAATATCAGCACCGCAATCTGTATGAACATGGAAATATCTACACCGCTATCTGTTTAAACATGCATACATCTTCACCGCTATCTGTATAAACATGGAAATATCTACACCGCTATCTGTATGAACATGGAAATATCTACACCGCTATCTGTTTGAACATGGAAATATCTAAACCGCTATCTGCATGAAAATAGAAATATCTGCACAGCTATCTGCATATACACGGAAATATCTACAAAGCTATCTCTATACACATGGAAATAACTACACCGCTATCTCTATAAACATGGAAATATCTACAGCGCCATCTGTATGAACATGGAAATATCTGCACCGCCATCTGTATGAACATATAAATATCTGCACCGCCATCTGGATAAAGATGGAGATATCTTCACCGCTCTGTGTATAAACTTGGAAATATCTACACCGCTATCTGTATAAACATGGAAATACCTACACCGCTACCTGTAAAAACTGGGAAATATCTACACCGCTACCTGTATAAACATGGAAATATCAGAACCGCTATCTGTATGAACATGGAAATTTCTACACCGCTATCTCTATGAACATGGAAATATCTACACCGATATCTGTTTGAACATGGAAATATCTAAACCGCTATCTGCATGAACATGGAAATATCTACACAGCTATCTACATTTACATGGAAATATCTACACACCTATCTCTTTACACATGGAAATAACCACACCGCTATCTGTATGAACATGGAAATATCTTCAACGCCATCTGTATGAACATGGATATATCTACACAGCCATCTGGATGAACATGGAAATATCTACACCGGTATCTGTATGAACACGGAAATATCTACACTGCTATCTGTGTAAACATGCATACATCTTCACCGCTATCTGTATAAACATGGAAATATCTAAACTGCTATCTGCATGAACATGGAAATATCTACACCGCTATCTGTTTGAAAATGGAATTATCTACTCCGCTATCTGTATAAACATGGAAATATCTACACCGCTATGTGTATAAACATGGAAATATCTACCCCGCTACCTGTATAAACATTGAAATATCAGCACCGCTATCTGTATGAACATGGAAATATCAGCCCCTCTATCTGTATGAACATGGAAATATCTACACCGCTATCTGTATGAACATGGAAATAGCTACACCGCTATCTGTATGAACATGGAAATATCTACACCGCTATCTGTTTGAACATGGAAATATCTACACCGCTATCTGCATGAAAATGGAAATATCTACACAGCTATCTCTTTACACATGGAAATAACTACACTGCTATCAGTTTGAACATGGAAATATCTACACCGCCATCTGTATGAACATGGAAATATCTGCACCGCCGTCTGTATGAACACATAAATATCTACACCACCATCTGTATTAAGATGGAGATATCTACACCGCTATCTGTATAAACATGGAAATATCTACACCGCTATCTGTATAAACATGGAAATATCTACACCGCTATCTGTATGAACATGGAAATATCTACACCGCTATCTGTATGAACATGGAAATATCTACACCGCTATCTGTATGAACATGGAAATATCTACACCGTTATCTGTTTGAACTCGGAAATATCTACACCGCTGTCTGCATGAAAATGGAAATATCTACACAGCTATCTGCATATACATGGAAATATCTACAAAGCTATCTCTTTACACATGGAAATAACTACACCGCTATCTCTATAAACATCGAAATATCTACACCGCCATCTGTATGAACATGGAAATATCTGCACCGCCATGTGTATGAACATATAAATATCTGCACCTCCATCTGTATTAAGGAGATATCTACACCGCTATCTGTATAAACATGGAAATATCTTCACCGCTATCTGTATAAACATGGAAATATGTACACCGCTATCTGTATAAACATGGAAATATCTACACCGCTACCTGTATAAACATGGAAATATCAGCACCGCTATCTGTATGAACATGGAAATATCTTCACTGCCATCTGTATGAACATGGATATATCTACACAGCCATCTGTATGAACATGGAAATATCTACACCACTATCTGTGAACATGGAAATATCTACACAGTTATCTGTATGAACATGGAAATACCTTCACCGCCATATGTATGAACACGGATATGTCTACACAGCCATCTGGATGAACATGGAAATATGTACACCGCGATCTGTATGAACATGGAAATATCTACACCGCTATCTGTGTAAACATGCATACATTTCACCGCTATCTGTATAAACATGGAAATATCTACACCGCTATCTGTATGAACATGGAAATATCCACACCGCTATCTGTTTGAACATGGAAATATCTAAACCGCTATCTGCATGAAAATAGAAATATCTACACAGCTATCTGCATATACATGGAAATATCTACAAAGCTATCTCTTTACAGAGAGAAATAACTACACCGCTATCTTTATAAACATGGAAATATCTACACTGCCATCTGTATGAACATGGAAATGTCTGCACTGCCATCTGTACGAACATATAAATATCTGCACTGCCATCTGTATTAAGATGGAGATATCTTCACCGCTTTCTGTATAAACATGGAAATATCTACACCGCTATCTGTATAAACCTGGAAATATCTACACCGCTATCTGTATAAACATGGAAATATCTACACCACTACCTGTATAAACATGGAAATATCAGCACCGCTATCTGTATGAACATGGAAATATCTACACCGCTATCTCTATGAACATGGAAATATCTACACCGCTATCTGTATGAACATGGAAATAGCTACACCGCTATCTGTATCAACATGGAAATATCTGCACCGCTATCTGTATGAACATGGAAATAGCTACACCGCTATCTGTATGAACATGGAAATATCTACACCGCTATCTGTATGAACTTGGAAATATCTACACCGCTATCTGTATGAACATGGATATATCTACACAGCCATCTGGATGAACGTGGAAATATCTACACCGCTATCTGTATAAACATGGAAATATCTACACCGCTATCTGTATAAACATGGAAATATCTACACCGCTATCTGTATGAAAACGGAAATATCTACACCGCTATCTGTATGAATATGGAAATATCTACACCGCCATCTGTATAAACATGGAAATATCTACACCGCTATCTGTTTGAACACGAAAATATCTACACCGCTGTCTGCATGACAATGTTAATATCTACACAGCTATCTGCATATACATGGAAATATCTACACAGCTATCTGTTTACACATGGAAATAACTGCACCGCTATCTCTATAAACATCGAAATATCTACACCGCCATCTGTATGAACATGGAAATATCTGCACTGCCATGTGTATGAACATATAAATATCTGCACCGCCATCTGTATTAAGAAGGAGATATCTACACCGCTATCAGTATAAACGTGGAAATATCTACACCGCTATCTGTATAAACATGGAAATATCTACACCACTATCTGTATAAACATGGAAATATCTACACCGGTACCTGTATAAACATGGAAATATCAGCACCGCTATCTGTATAAACATGGAAATATCTACACTGCTATCTGTATGAACATGGAAATATCTACACCGCTATCTGTATGAACATGGATATATCTACACAGCCATCTGGATGAACATGGAAATATCTACACCGCTATCTGCATGAACATGGAAATATCTACACCGCTATTTGTGTAAACATGCATACATCTTCACCGCAATCTGCATAAGCAAGGAAATATCTACACCGCTATCTGTATGAACATGGAAATATCTACATCCGCTATCTGTTTGAACATGGAAATATCTAAACCTCTATCAGCATGAAAATGGAAATATCTACACAGATATCTGCATATACATGGAAATATCTACAAAGCTATCTCTTTACACATGGAAATAACTACACCGCTATCTCTATAAACATGGAAATATCTACACCGCCATCTGTATGAACATGGAAATATCTACACCGCTATCTGTGTAAGCATGCATACATCTTCACCGCTATCTGTATGAACATGGAAATATCTACACCGCTATCTGTATGAACATGGAAATATCTACACCGCTATCTGTTTGAACATGGAAATATCTACACCGCTATCTGCATGAAAATGGAAATATCTACACAGCTATCTCTTTACACATGGAAATAACTACACCGCTATCAGTTTGAACATGGAAATATCTACACCGCCATCTGTATGAACATGGAAATATCTGCACCGCCGTCTGTATGAACACATAAATATCTACACCACCATCTGTATTAAGATGGAGATATCAACACCGCTATCTGTATAAACATGGAAATATCTACACCGCTATCTGTATAAACATGGAAATATCTACACCGCTATCTGTATGAACATGGAAATATCTACACCGCCATCTGTATGAACATGGAAATATCTACACCGCTATCTGTATGAACATGGAAATATCTACACCGTTATCTGTTTGAACACGGAAATATCTACACCGCTGTCTGCATGAAAATGGAAATATCTACAAAGCTATCTGCATATACATGGAAATATCTACACAGCTATCTCTTTACACATGGAAATAACTACACCGCTATCTCTATAAACATCGAAATATCTACACCGCCATCTGTATGAACATTGAAATATCTGCACCGCCATGTGTATGAACATATAAATATCTGCACCGCCATCTGTATTAAGAAGGAGATATGTACACCGCTATCTGTATAAACATGGAAATATCTACACCGCTATCTGTATAAACATGGAAATATCTACACCGCTATCTGTATAAACATGGAAATATCTACACCGCTACCTGTATAAACATGGAAATATCAGCACCGCTATCTGTATTAACATGGAAATATCTACACCTCTATCTGTATGAACATGGAAATATCTACACCGCTATCTGTATGAACATCGAAATATCTTCACCGCCATCTGTATGAACATGGATATATCTATACAGCCATCTGTATGAACATGGAAATATCTACACCGCTATCTGTATGAACATGGAAATATCTACACCGTTATCTGTATGAACATGGAAATAACTTCACCGCCATATGTATGAACATGGATATGTCTACACAGCCATCTGCATGAACATGGAAATATCTACACCGCTATCTGTGTAAACATGCATACATTTCACCGCTATCTGTATAAGCATGGAAATATCTACACCGCTATCTGTATGAACATGGAAATATCTACACCGCTATCTGTTTGAACATGGAAATATCTAAACCGCTATCTGCATGAAAATAGAAATATCTACACAGCTATCTGCATAAACATGGAAATATCTACAAAGCTATCTCTTTACAGAGAGAAGTAACTACACCGCTATCTTTATAAACATGGAAATATCTACACGGCCATCTGTATGAACATGGAAATGTCTGCACTGCCATCTGTATGAACAAATAAATATCTGCACCGCCATCTGTATTAAGATGGAGATATCTTCACCGCTATCTGTATAAACTTGGAAATATCTACACCGCTATCTGTATAAACCTGGAAATATCTACACCGCTATCTGTATAAACGTGGAAATATCTACACCACTACCTGTATAAACATGGAAATATCAGCACCGCTATCTGTTTGAACATGGAAATATCTAAACCGCTATCAGCATGAAAATGGAAATATCTACACAGCAATCTGCATATACATGGAAATACCTACACAGCGATCTCTTTACACATGGAAATAACTACACCGCTATCTATATGAACATGGTAATATCTACACCGCCATCTGTATGAACATGGATATATCTGCACCGCCATCTGTATGAACATTTGAATATCTACACCACCATCTGTATTAAGAAGGAGATATCTACACTGCTATCTGTATAAACATGGAAATATCTACACCGCTATCTGTATAAACATGGAAATATCTGCACCGCTATCTGTATAAACATGGAAATATCTACACTGTTACCTGTATAAACATGGAAATATCTACACCACTACCTGTATAAACATGGAAATATCAGCACCACTATCTGTATGAACATGGAAATATCAGCCCCTCTATCTGTATGAACATGGAAATATCTACACCGCTATCTCTATGAACATGGAAAAATCTACACCGCTATATGTAAGAACATGGAAATATCTACACTGCCATCTGTATGAACATGGAAATATCTGCACCGCCATCTGTATGAACATATAAATATCTACACTGCCATCTGTATTAAGATGGAGATATATACACCGCTATCAGAATAAACATGGAAATATCTACACCGCTATCTGTATAAACATGGAAATCTCTACACCGCTATCTGTATAAACATGGAAATATCTACACCGCTACATGTATAAACATGGAAATATCAGCACCGCTATCTGTATGAGCATGGAAATATCTACACCGCTATCTGTATTTACATGGAAATACCTACACCGCTATCTGTATGAACATAGAAATATCTACAAAGCTATCTGAATGAACATGGAAATATCTACACAGCTATCTGTTTGAACATGTAAATATCTACACCGCTATATGCATGAAAATGGAAATATCTACAAAGCTATCTGCATATACATGGAAATATCTACACCGCTATCTCTATGAACATGGAAAAATCTACACCGCTATCTGTATGAACATGGAAATATCTACACCGCCATCTGTATGAACATGGAAATATCTGCACCGCCATCTGTATGAACATATAAATATCTACACTGCCATCTGTATTAAGATGGAGATATATACACCGCTATCAGAATAAACATGGAAATATCTACACCGCTATCTGTATAAACATGGAAATCTCTACACCGCTATCTGTATAAACATGGAAATATCTACACCGCTATCTGTATGAACATGGAAATATCTACACCGCTATCTGTATGAACATGGAAATATCTTCACCGCCATCTGTATGAACATGGATATATCTACACAGCCATCTGTATGAACATGGAAATATCTACACCGCTATCTGTATGAACATGGAAATATCTACACCGTTATCTGTATGAACATGGAAATAACTTCACCGCCATATGTATGAACATGGATATGTCTACACAGCCATCTGCATGAACATGGAAATATCTACACCGCTATCTGTGTAAACATGCATACATTTCACGGCTATCTGTATAAGCATGGAAATATCTACACCGCTATCTGTATGAACATGGAAATATCTACACCGCTATCTGTTTGAACATGGAAATATCTAAACCGCTATCTGCATGAAATTAGAAATATCTACACAGCTATCTGCATAAACATGGAAATATCTACAAAGCTATCTCTTTACAGAGAGAAGTAACTACACCGCTATCTTTATAAACATGGAAATATCTACACGGCCATCTGTATGAACATGGAAATGTCTGCTCTGCCATCTGTATGAACAAATAAATATCTGCACCGCCATCTGTATTAAGATGGAGATATCTTCACCGCTATCTGTATAAACTTGGAAATATCTACACCGCTATCTGTATAAACCTGGAAATATCTACACCGCTATCTGTATAAACGTGGAAATATCTACACCACTACCTGTATAAACATGGAAATATCAGCACCGCTATCTGTTTGAACATGGAAATATCTAAACCGCTATCAGCATGAAAATGGAAATATCTACACAGCAATCTGCATAGACATGGAAATACCTACACAGCGATCTCTTTACACATGGAAATAACTACACCGCTATCTATATGAACATGGTAATATCTACACCGCCATCTGTATGAACATGGATATATCTGCACCGCCATCTGTATGAACATTTGAATATCTACACCACCATCTGTATTAAGAAGGAGATATCTACACTGCTATCTGTATAAACATGGAAATATCTACACCGCTATCTGTATAAACATGGAAATATCTGCACCGCTAGCTGTATAAACATGGAAATATCTACACTGTTACCTGTATAAACATGGAAATATCTACACCACTACCTGTATAAACATGGAAATATCAGCACCGCTATCTGTATGAACATGGAAATATCAGCCCCTCTATCTGTATGAACATGGAAATATCTACACCACTATCTCTATGAACATGGAAAAATCTACACCGCTATCTGTATGAACATGGAAATATCTACACCGCCATCTGTATGAACATGGAAATATCTGCACCGCCATCTGTATGAACATATAAATATCTAAACTGCCATCTGTATTAAGATGGAGATATATACACCGCTATCAGAATAAACATGGAAATATCTACACCGCTATCTGTATAAACATGGAAATCTCTACACCGCTATCTGTATAAACATGGAAATATCTACACCGCTACATGTATAAACATGGAAATATCAGCACCGCTATCTGTATGAGCATGGAAATATCTACACCGCTATCTGTATGAACATGGAAATACCTACACCGCTATCTGTATGAACATAGAAATATCTACAAAGCTATCTGAATGAACATGGAAATATCTACACAGCTATCTGTTTGAACATGTAAATATCTACACCGCTATATGCATGAAAATGGAAATATCTACAAAGCTATCTGCATATACATGGAAATATCTACACAGCTATCTCTTTACACATGGAATTAACTACACCGCTATATCTATAAAGATGGAAATATCTACACCGCCATCTGTATGAACATGGAAATATCTGCACCGCCATCTGTATGAACATATAAATATCTACACCGCCATCTGTATTAAGAAGCAGATATCTACACCGCTATCTGTATAAACATGGAAATACCTACACCGCTGCCTGTATAAACATGGAAATATCAGCACCGCTATCTGTATGAACATGGAAATACCTTCACCGCCATCTGTATGAACATGGATATGTCTTCACAGCCATCTGGATGAACATGGAAATATCTACACCGCTATCTGTATGAACATGGAAATATCTTCACCGCCATCTGTATGAACATGGATATATCTACACCGCTATCTGTTTGAACACGAAAATATCTACACCGCTGTCTGCATGACAATGGAAATATCTACACAGCTATCTGCATATACATGGAAATATCTACACAGCTATCTCTTTACACATGGAAATAACTACACCACTATCTGTATGAACATGGAAATATCTACACCGCCGTCTGTATGAACATGGAAATATCTGCACCGCCATCTGTATGAACATATAAATATCTACACCGCCATCTGTATTAAGATGGAGATATCTACACCGCTATCTGTACAAACATGGAAATATCTACACAACTATCTGTATGAACATGGAAATATCTACACCGCTATCTGTTTGAACAGGGAAGTATATACACCGCTATCTGCTTGAAAATGGAAATACCTACACAGCTATCTGCATATACATGGGAATATCTACACAGCTATCTCTTTACAAATGGAAATAACTACACTGCTATCTGTATGAACATGGAAATAGATACACCGCCATCTGTATGAACATGGAAATATCTGCACCGCCATGTGTATGAACATATAAATATCTGCACCACCATCTGTATTAAGAAGGAGATATCTACACCGCTATCAGTATAAACATGGAAATATCTACACCGCTATCTGTATAAACATGTAAATATCTACACCGCTATCTGTATAAACATGGAAATATCTACACCGGTACCTGTATAAACATGGAAATATCAGCACCGCTATCTGTATAAACATGGAAATATCTACACCGCTATCTGTATGAACATGGAAATATCTTCACCGCTATCTGTATGAACATGGATATATCTACACAGCCATCTGGATGAACATGGAAATATCTACACCGCTATCTGCATGAACATGGAAATATCTACACCGCTATTTGTGTAAACATGCATACATCTTCACCGCAATCTGCATAAGCAAGGAAATATCTACACCGCTATCTGTATGAACATGGAAATATCTACACCGCTATCTGTTTGAACATGGAAATATCTAAACCTCTATCAGGATGAAAATGGAAATATCTACACAGCTATCTGCATATACATGGAAATATCTACAAAGCTATCTCTTTACACATGGAAATAACTACACCGCTATCTCTATAAACATGGAAATATCTACACCGCCATCTGTATGAACATGGAAATATCTGCACCGCCATCTGTATGAACATATAAATATCTACACCACCATCTGTATTAATATGGAGATATCTACACCGCTATCTGTATAAACCTGGAAATATCTGCACCGCTATCTGTATAAACATGGAAAGATCTACACCGCTATCTGTATAAACATGGAAATATCTACACCGCTACCTGAATAAACTTGGAAATATCAGCACAGCTATCTGTATGAACATGGAAATATCTACACTGCTATCAGTACGAACATGGAAATATCTACACCGCAATCTGTATGAACATGGAAATAGCTACACCGCTATCTCTATCAACATGGAAATATCTACAACACTATCTGTATAAACATGGACATATCTACACCGCTATCTGTATGAACATGGATATATCTGCACAGCCATCTGGATGAACATGGAAATATCTACACCGCTATCTGTATGAACCTGGAAATATCTACTCCGCTATCTGTGTAAGCATGCATACATCTTCACCGCTATCTGTATTTACATGGAAATATCTACACCGCTATCTGTATGAACATGGAAATAGCTACACCACTATCTGTGTAAACATGCATACATCTTCACCGCTATCTGCATAAACATGGAAATATCAACACCGTTATCTGTATGAACATAGAAATATCTACACCGCTATCTGTTTGAACATGGAAATTTCTAAACCGCTATCTGCATGAAAACGGAAATATGTGCACAGCTATCTGCATATACATGGAAATATCTACACAGCCATCTCTTTACACATGGAAATAACTACACCGCTATCTGTATGAACATGGAAATATCTACACCGCCAACTGTATGAACATGGAAATATCTGCACCGCCATCTGTATGAACATATAAATATCTACACCGCCATCTGTATTAAGAAGGAGATATCTAAACCGCTATCTGTATAAATATGGAAATATCTACACCGCTATCTGTATAAACATGGAAATACCTACACCGCTATCTGTATGAACATGGATATATCTACCTAGCCATCTGGATGAACATTTAAATATCTACACCGCTATCTGTATGAACATGGAAACATCTACACCACTATCTGTGTAAACATGCATACATCTTCACCGCTATCTGTATAAACATGGAAATATCTACACCGTTATATGTATGAACATGGAAATATCTACACCGCTATCGGTTTGAACATGGAAATATCTACACCGTTATCTGTATGAACATGGAGATATCTACACCGCTATCTGTAAGAACATGGACATATCTACTCCGCTATCTGTCTGAACATGGAAATATCTTCACCGCCATCTGTATGAACATGGATGTATCTACACAGCCATCTGGATGAACATGGAAATATCTACACCGCTATCTGTATGAACATGGAAATAGCTACACCGCTATCTGTATGAACATGGAAATATCTACAACACTATCTGTATGAACATGGAAATATCTACACCGCTATCTGTATGATCATGGAAATATCTTCACCGCCATCTGTATGAACATGGATGTATCTACACAGCCATCTGGATGAACATGGAAATATCTACACCGCTACAGGTATAAACATGGAAATATCAGCACCGCTATCTGTATGAGCATGGAAATATCTACACCGCTATCTGTATGAACAAGGAAATACCTACACCGCTATCTGTATGAACATAGAAATATCTACAAAGCTATCTGAATGAACATGGAAATATCTACACAGCTATCTGTTTGAACATGTAAATATCTACACCGCTATATGCATGAAAATGGAAATATCTACAAAGCTATCTGCATATACATGGAAATATCTACACAGCTATCTCTTTACACATGGAATTAACTACACCGCTATATCTATAAAGATGGAAATATCTACACCGCCATCTGTATGAACATGGAAATATCTGCACCGCCATCTGTATGAACATATAAATATCTACACCGCCATCTGTATTAAGAAGCAGATATCTACACCGCTATCTGTATATACATGGAAATACCTACACCGCTGCCTGTATAAACATGGAAATATCAGCACCGCTATCTGTATGAACATGGAAATACCTTCACCGCCATCTGTATGAACATGGATATGTCTTCACAGCCATCTGGATGAACATGGAAATATCTACACCGCTATCTGTATGAACATGGAAATATCTTCACCGCCATCTGTATGAACATGGATATATCTACACCGCTATCTGTTTGAACACGAAAATATCTACACCGCTGTCTGCATGACAATGGAAATATCTACACAGCTATCTGCATATACATGGAAATATCTACACAGCTATCTCTTTACACATGGAAATAACTACACCGCTATCTCTATAAACATCGAAATATCTACACCGCCATCTGTATGAACATGGAAATATCTGCACCGCCATGTGTATGAACATATAAATATCTGCACCACCATCTGTATTAAGAAGGAGATATCTACACCGCTATCAGTATAAACATGGAAATATCTACACCGCTATCTGTATAAACATGTAAATATCTACACCGCTATCTGTATAAACATGGAAATATCTACACCGGTACCTGTATAAACATGGAAATATCAGCACCGCTATCTGTATAAACATGGAAATATCTACACCGCTATCTGTATGAACATGGAAATATCTTCACCGCTATCTGTATGAACATGGATATATCTACACAGCCATCTGGATGAACATGGAAATATCTACACCGCTATCTGCATGAACATGGAAATATCTACACCGCTATTTGTGTAAACATGCATACATCTTCACCGCAATCTGCATAAGCAAGGAAATATCTACACCGCTATCTGTATGAACATGGAAATATCTACACCGCTATCTGTTTGAACATGGAAATATCTAAACCTCTATCAGGATGAAAATGGAAATATCTACACCGCTATCTGTATGAACATGGAAATATCTACACCGCTATCTGTATGAACATGGAAATATCTACAAAGCTATCTGTATGAACATGGAAATATCTACACCGCTATCTGTTTGAACATGTAAATATCTACACCGCTATCTGCATGAAAATGGAAATATCTTCAAAGCTATCTGCATATACATGGAAATATCTACACAGCTATCTCTTTACTCACGGAAATAACTACACCGCTATATCTATAAACATGGAAATATCTACACCGCCATCTGTATGAACATGGAAATATCTGCACCGCCATCTGTATGAACATATAAATATCTACACTGCCATCTGTATTAAGAAGGAGATATCTACACCGCTATCTGTATAAACATGCAAATATCTACACCACTGCCTGTATAAACATGGAAATATCAGCACCGCTATCTGTATGAACATGGAAATATCTACACCGCTACCTGTATGAACATGGAAATATCTACACCGCTATCTGTATGAACATGGAAATATCTACACAGCCATTTGTATGAACATCGAAATATCTACACTGCTATCTGTATGAACATGGAAATATCTACACCGTTATCTGTATGAACATGGAAATATCTTCACCGCCATCTGTATCAACATGGATATGTCTACACAGCCATCTGGATGAACATGGAAATATCTACACCGCGATCTGTATGAACATGGAAATATCTACCCCGCTATCTGTGTAAACATGCATACATTTCACCGCTATCTGTATAAACATGGAAATATCTACACCGCTATCTGTATGAACATGGAAATATCTTCACCGCTATCTGTTTGAACATGGAAATATCTAAACCGCTATCTGCATGAAAATAGAAATATCTACACAGCTATCTGCATATACATGGAAATATCTACAAAGCTATCTCATTACAGATAGAAATAACTACACCGCTATCTTTATAAACATGGAAATATCTACACGGCCATCTGTATGAACATGGAAATGTCTGCACTGCCATCTGTATGAACATATAAATATCTGCACCGCCATCTGTATTAAGATGGAGATATCTTCACCGCTATCTGTATAAACTTGGAAATATCTACACCGCTATCTGTATAAACATGGAAATATCTGCACCGCTATCTGTATAAACATGGAAATATCTACACCGCTACCTGTATAAACATGGAAATATCAGCACCGCTATCTGTATAAACATGGAAATATCTACACCGCTATCTGTATGAAGATGGAAATATCTACACCGCTATCTGTATGAACATGGAAATATCTGCACCGCTATCTGTATGAACATGGAAATATCTACAAAGCTATCTGTATGAACATGGAAATATCTACACCGCTATCTGTATGAACATGGAAATATCTACACCGCTATCTGTTTGAACATGGAAATATCTAAACCGCTATCAGCATGAAAATGGAAATATCTACACAGCAATCTGCATATACATGGAAATACCTACACAGCGATCTCTTTACACATGGAAATAACTACACCGCTATCTATATGAACATGGTAATATCTACACCGCCATCTGTATGAACATGGATATATCTGCACCGCCATCTGTATGAACATTTGAATATCTACACCACCATCTGTATTAAGAAGGAGATATATACACTGCTATCTGTATAAACATGGAAATATCTACACCGCTATCTGTATGAACATGGAAATATCTTCACCACTATCTGTATGAACATGGATATATCTACACAGCCATCTGGATGAACATGGAAATATCTACACCGCTATCTGCATGAACATGGAAATATCTACACCGCTATTTTTGTAAACATGCATACATCTTCACCGCAATCTGCATAAGCAAGGAAATATCTACACCGCTATCTGTATGAACATGGAAATATCTACACCGCTATCTGTTTGAACATGGAAATATCTAAACCTCTATCAGGATGAAAATGGAAATATCTACACCGCTATCTGTATGAACATGGAAATATCTACACCGCTATCTGTATGAACATGGAAATATCTACAAAGCTATCTGTATGAACATGGAAATATCTACACCGCTATCTGTTTGAACATGTAAATATCTACACCGCTATCTGCATGAAAATGGAAATATCTTCAAAGCTATCTGCATATACATGGAAATATCTACACAGCTATCTCTTTACTCACGGAAATAACTACACCGCTGTATCTATAAACATGGAAATATCTACACCGCCATCTGTATGAACATGGAAATATCTGCACCGCCATCTGTATGAACATATAAATATCTACACTGCCATCTGTATTAAGAAGGAGATATCTACACCGCTATCTGTATAAACATGGAAATATCTACACCACTGCCTGTATAAACATGGAAATATCAGCACCGCTATCTGTATGAACATGGAAATATCTACACCGCTACCTGTATGAACATGGAAATATCTACACCGCTATCTGTATGAACATGGAAATATCTACACAGCCATTTGTATGAACATCGAAATATCTACACTGCTATCTGTATGAACATGGAAATATCTACACCGTTATCTGTATGAACATGGAAATATCTTCACCGCCATCTGTATCAACATGGATATGTCTACACAGCCATCTGGATGAACATGGAAATATCTACACCGCGATCTGTATGAACATGGAAATATCTACCCCGCTATCTGTGTAAACATGCATACATTTCACCGCTATCTGTATAAACATGGAAATATCTACACCGCTATCTGTATGAACATGGAAATATCTTCACCGCTATCTGTTTGAACATGGAAATATCTAAACCGCTATCTGCATGAAAATAGAAATATCTACACAGCTATCTACATATACATGGAAATATCTACAAAGCTATCTCATTACAGATAGAAATAACTACACCGCTATCTTTATAAACATGGAAATATCTACACGGCCATCTGTATGAACATGGAAATGTCTGCACTGCCATCTGTATGAACATATAAATATCTGCACCGCCATCTGTATTAAGATGGAGATATCTTCACCGCTATCTGTATAAACTTGGAAATATCTACACCGCTATCTGTATAAACATGGAAATATCTGCACTGCTATCTGTATAAACATGGAAATATCTACACCGCTACCTGTATAAACATGGAAATATCAGCACCGCTATCTGTATAAACATGGAAATATCTACACCGCTATCTGTATGAAGATGGAAATATCTACACCGCTATCTGTATGAACATGGAAATATCTGCACCGCTATCTGTATGAACATGGAAATATCTACAAAGCTATCTGTATGAACATGGAAATATCTACACCGCTATCTGTATGAACATGGAAATATCTACAGCGCTATCTGTATGAACATGGATATATCTACGCAGCCATCTGGATGAACATGGAAATATCTACACCGCTATCTGTATGAACATGGAAATATCTACACCGTTATCTGTATCAACATGGATATACCTAGACAGCCATCTGGATGAACATGGAAATATCTACACCACTATCTGTGTAAACATGCATACATCTTCACCGCTATCTGTATAAACTTGCAAATATCTACAGCGCTATGTGTTTGAACATGGAAATATCTACACCACTATCTGCATGAAAATGGAAATAGCTACACTGCTACCTGCATATACATGGAAATATCTACACAGCTATCTCTTCACACATGGAAATAACTACACCGCTATCTGTATGAACGTGGAAGTATCTACACCGCCATCTGCATGAACATGGAAATATCTGCACCGACAACTCTATGAACATATAAATATCTACACCGCCATCTGTATTAAGATGGAGATCTCTACACCGCTATCTGCATGAACATGGAAATATCTACACCGCTATTGGTGTAAACATGTATACTTCTTCACCGCAATCTGCATAAGCATGGAAATATCTACACCGCTATGTGTATGAACATGGAAATATCTACACCGCTATCTGTTTGTAGATGGAAATATCTAAACGGCTATCTGCATGAAAATAGAAATATCTACACAGCTATCTGCATATACACGGAAATATCTACAAAGATATCTCTATACACATGGAAATAAGTACACCGCTATCTCTATAAACATGGAAATATCTACAGCGCCATCTGTATGAACATGGAAATATCTGCACCGCCATCTGTATGAACATATAAATATCTACACTGCCATCTGGATTAAGATGGAGATATCTTCACCGCTCTCTGTATAAACTTGGAAATATCTACACCGCTATCTGTATAAACATGGAAATACCTGCACCGGTACCTGTATAAACATGGAAATATCTACACCGCTACCTGTATAAACATGGAAATATCAGCACCCCTATCTGTATGAACATGGAAATATCTACACCGCTATCTCTATGAACATGGAAATATCTACACGGCCATCTGTATGAACATAGAAATATCTGCACCGCCATCTGTATGAAGATATAAATATCTACACCGCCATCTGTAATAAGATGAAGATATCTACACCGCTATCTGTATAAACATGGAAATATCTACACCGCTACCTGTATAAACATGGAAATATCTACACCGCTATCTGTATAAACATGGAAATACCTACACCGCTAGCTGTATAGACATGGAAATATCTACACCGCTATCTGTATGAACATGGAAATATCTACACGGATATCTGTATGAACATGGAAATATCTTCACTGCCATCTGTATGAACATGGATATATCTGCACAGCCATCTGGATGAACATGGATATATCAACACAGCTATCTGGATGAACATGGAAATATCTACACAGCTATCTGTATGAAAATGGAAATATCTACACCGCTATCTGTGTAAACATGCATACATCTTCACCGCTATCTTTATAAACATGGAAATATCTACACTGCTATCTGTTTGAACATGGAAATATCTGCACCGCTATCTGCATCAAAATGGAAATATCTACACAGCTATCTGCATGTACATGGAAATATCTACACAGCTATCTCTTTACACATGGAAATAACTACTCCGCTATCTCTATAAACATGGTAATATCTACACCGCCATCTCTATGAACATGGAAATATTTGCACCGCCATCTGTACGATCATAAAAATATCTACACCGACATCTGTATTAAGATGGAGATATCTACACCGCTATCTGTATAAACATGGAAATATCTACACCGCTATGTGTATAAACAAGGAAATATCTACACCGCTATCTGTATAAACATGGAAATATCTACACCGCTACCTGTATAAACATGGAAATATCAGCACCGCCATCTGTAGGAACATGGAAATATCTACACCGCTATCTGTATGAACATGGAAATATCTACACCACTATCTGTATGTACATGGAAATAGCTACACAGCCATCTGGATGAACATGGAATTATCTACACCGCGATCTCTATGAACACGGAAATATCTACACCGCTATCTGTGTAAACATGCATACATCTTCACCGCTATCTGTGTTAACATGCATACATCTTCACCGCTATCTGTATAAACATGGAAATATCTACACCGCTATCTGTATGAACATGGAAATATCTACACCGTTAACTGTTTCAACATGGAAATATCTACACCGCTATCTGCATGAAAATGGAAATATTCACACAGCTATCTGCATATTCACGGAAACATCTACAAAGCTATTTCTTTACACATGGAAATAACTACACCGCTATCTCTATAAACATGGAAATATCTACACCACCATCTGTATGAACATGGAAATATCTGCACCGCCATCTGTATGAACATATAAATATCTACACCGCCATCTGTATTAAGATGGAGATATCTACACCGCTATCTGTATAAACATTGAAATATCTACACCGCTATCTGTATAAACATGGAAATATCTACACCACTATCTGTATAAACATGGAAATATCTACACCGCTACCTGTATAAACATGGAAATATCAGCACCGCTATCTGTATGAACATGGAAATATCTACACCGCTATCTGTATGAAAATGAAAATATCTACACCGCAATCTGCGTGAAAATGGAAATATCTACACAGGTATCTGCATATACATGGAAATATCTACAAAGCTATCTCTTTACACATGGAAATAACTACACTGCTATCTCTGTAAACATGGAAATATATACACCACAATCTGTATAAACATGGAAATATCTACACCGCTATCTGTATAAACATGGAAATATCTACACCGCTATCTGTATAAACATGGAAATATCTACACCGCTATCTGTATAAACATGGAATTATCTACACCGCTACCTGTATAAACATGGAAATATCAGCACCGCTATGTGTATGACCATGGAAATATCTACACTGCTATCTCTATGAACATGGAAATATCTACACCGCTATCTGTATGAACATGGAAATAGCTACACCGCTATCTGTATGAACATGGAAATATGTACACCACTATCTGTATGAAGATGGAAATATCTACACTGCTGTCTGTATGAACATGGAAATATCTACAACGCTATCTGTATGAACATGGAAATATCTTCACCGCCATCTGTATGAACATGGATATATCTACACCGCTATCTGTATGAACATGGAAATATCTACACCGCTATCTGTATGAACATGGAAATATCTTCACCGCCATCTGTATGAACATGGATTTATCTACACACCCATCTGGATGATCATGGAAATATCTACACCGCTATCTGTATGAACATGGAAATAGCTACACCGCTATCTGTATGAACATGGAAATATCTACACCGCTATCTGTATGAACATGGAAATATCTTCACCGCCATCTGTATGAACATGGATTTATCTACACACCCATCTGGATGAACATGGAAATATGTACACCGCTATCTGTATGAACATGGAAATAGCTACACCGCTATCTATATGAACATGGAAATATCTACACCGCTATCTCTATGAACATGGAAATATCTACACCGCTATCTGTATGAACATGGAAATATCTACACCGCTACCTGTATCAACATGGAAATATCAGTACCGCTAACTGTATGAACATGGAAATATTTACACCGCTATCTGTATGAACATGGAAATATCTACACCACTATCTGTGCAAACATGCATACATCTTCACCGCTATCTGTATAAACATGGAAATATCTACACCGCTATCTGTATGAACATGGAAATATCTACACCGCTAACTGTTTGAACATGGAAATATCTACACCGCTATCTGCATGAAAATGGAAATATTTGCACAGCTATCTGCATATACACGGAAATATCTACAAAGCTATTTCTTTACACATGGAAATAAGTACACCGCTATCTCTATAAACATGGAAAAATCTACACCACCATCTGTATGAACATGGAAATATCTGCACCGCCATCTACATGAACATATAAATATCTACACCGCCATCTGTACTAAGATGGAGATATCTACACCGCTATCTGTATAAACATGGACATATCTACACCGCTATCTGTATAAACATGGAAATATCTACACCGCTATCTGTATAAACATGGAAATATCAACACCTCTATCTGTATAAACATGGAAATATCTACACCGCTACCTGTATAAACATGGAAATATCAGCACCGCTTTCTGTATGACCATGGAAATATCTACACCGCTATCTCTATGAACATGGAAATATCTACACCGCTATCTGTATGAACATGGAAATAGCTACACCGCTATCTGTATGAACATGGAAATATCTACACCACTATCTGTATGAACATGGAAATATCTACACCGCTGTCTGTATGAGCATGGAAATATCTACACCGCTATCTGTATGAACATGGAAATATCTTCACCGCCATCTGTATGAACATGGATATATCTACACAGCCATCTGGATGAACACGGAAGTATCTACACCGCTATCTGTATGAGCATGGAAATATCTAAACCGCTATCTGTGTAAACATGTATACATCTTCACCACTATCTGTTTAAACATGGAAATATCTACACAGCTATCTGTATGAACATGCAAATATCTACACCGCTATCTGTTTGAACATGGAAATATCTACACCGCTATCTGCATGAAAATGGAAATATCTACAAAGCTATCTGCATAAACATGGAAATATCTATACAGCTATCTCTTTACACATGGAAATAACTACACCGCTATCTCTATAAACATGGAAATATCTACACCGCCATCTGTATGAACATGGAAATATCTGCACCGCCATCTGTATGATCATATAAATATCTACACAGCCATCTGTATTAAGATGGAGATATCTACTCCGCTATCGGTATAAACATTGAAATATCTACACCGATATCTGTATAAACATGGAAATATCTACACCGCTATCTGTATGAACATGGAAATATCTTCACCGCCATCTGTATGAACATGGATTTATCTACACACCCATCTGGATGAACATGTAAATATCTACACCGCTATCTGTATGAACATGGAAATAGCTACACCGCTATCTGTATGAACATGGAAATATCTACACCGCTATCTGTATGAACATAGAAATATCTACACCGTTATCTGTATGAACATGGAAATATCTACACCGCTACCTGTATCAACATGGAAATATCAGCACCGCTATCTGTATGAACATGGAAATATCTACACAGCCTTCTGGATGAACATGGAAATATCTACACCGCTATCTGTATGAACATGGAAATATCTACACCGCTATCTGTATGAACATGGAAATATCTACACCACTATATGTATGAACATGGAAATATTTACACCGCTATCTGTATGAACATGGAAATATCTACCGCACTATCTGTGCAAACATGCATACATCTTCACCGCTATCTGTATAAACATGGAAATATCTACTCCGCTATCTGTATGAACATGGAAATATCTACACCGCTAACTGTTTGAACATGGAAATATCTACACCGCTATCTGCATGAAAATGGAAATATTTACACAGCTATCTGCAAATACACGGAAATATCTACAAAGCTATTTCTTTACACATGGAAATAACTACACCGCTATCTCTATAAACATGGAAATATCTACACCACCATCTGTATGAACATGGAAATATCTGCACCGCCATCTGTATGAACATATAAATATCTACACAGCCATCTGTATTAAGATGGAGATATCTACACTGCTATCTGTATAAACATGGAAATATCTACACCGCTATCTGTATAAACGTGGAAATATCTACACCGCTATCTCTATAAACATGGAAATATCTACACCGCTACCTGTATAAACATGGAAATATCAGCACCGCTATCTGTATGAACATGGAAATATCTACACCGCTATCTGTATGAAAATGAAAATATCTACACCGCAATCTGCGTGAAAATGAAATATCTACACAGCTATCTGCATATACATGGAAATATCTACAAAGCTATCTCTTTACACATGGAAATAACTACACTGCTATCTCTGTAAACATGGAAATATATACACCACAATCTGTATAAACATGGAAATATCTAAACCGCTATCTGTATAAACATGGAAATATCTACACCGCTATCTGTATAAACATGGAAATATCTACACCGCTATCTGTATAAACATGGAATTATCTACACCGCTACCTGTATAAACATGGAAATATCAGCACCGCTATGTGTATGACCATGGAAATATCTACACTGCTATCTCTATGAACATGGAAATATCTACACCGCTATCTGTATGAACATGGAAATAGCTACACCGCTATCTGTATGAACATGGAAATATGTACACCACTATCTGTATGAAGATGGAAATATCTACACTGCTGTCTGTATGAACATGGAAATATCTACAACGCTATCTGTATGAACATGGAAATATCTTCACCGCCATCTGTATGAACATGGATATATCTACACCGCTATCTGTATGAACATGGAAATATCTACACCGCTATCTGTATGAACATGGAAATATCTTCACCGCCATCTGTATGAACATGGATTTATCTACACACCCATCTGGATGATCATGGAAATATCTACACCGCTATCTGTATGTACATGGAAATAGCTACACCGCTATCTGTATGAACATGGAAATATCTACACCGCTATCTGTATGAACATGGAAATATCTTCACCGCCATCTGTATGAACATGGATTTATCTACACACCCATCTGGATGAACATGGAAATATGTACACCGCTATCTGTATGAACATGGAAATAGCTACACCGCTATCTATATGAACATGGAAATATCTACACCGCTATCTCTATGAACATGGAAATATCTACACCGCTATCTGTATGAACATGGAAATATCTACACCGCTACCTGTATCAACATGGAAATATCAGTACCGCTAACTGTATGAACATGGATATATTTACACCGCTATCTGTATGAACATGGAAATATCTACACCACTATCTGTGCAAACATGCATACATCTTCACCGCTATCTGTATAAACATGGAAATATCTACACCGCTATCTGTATGAACATGGAAATAGCTACACAGCCATCTGGATGAACATGGAAATATCTACACCGCTATCTGTATGAACATGGATATATCTACACAGCCATCTGGATGAACATGGAAATATCTACACCGCTATCTGTATGAACATGGAAATACATACACCGCTATATTTATGAACATGGAAATATCTACACCGCTATCTGTATGAACATGGAAATATCTACACCGCTATCTGTATGAACATGGAAATATCTTCACCGCCATCTGTATGAACATGGATATATCTACACAGCCATCTGGATGAACATGGAAATATCTGCACCGCTATCTGTATGAACATGGAAATATCTACACCGCTATCTGTATGAACATGGATATATCTACACAGCCATCTGGATGAACATGGAATTTTCTACACCGCTATCTGTGTAAACATGCATACATCTTCACCGCTATGTGTATAAACATGGAAACATCTACACCGTTTTCTGTATGAACATGGAAATATCTACACCGCTATCTGTGTAAACATGGAAATACCTACACCGCTATCTGTATGAACATGGAAATATCTACACCGCTATCTGTTTGAAAATGGAAATATCTACACCGCTATCTGCATGAAAATGGAAATATCTACACAGCTATCTGCACATACATGGAAATATCTACACAGCTATCTCTTTACACATGGAAATAACTACACCGCTATCTCTATAAACATGGAAATATCTACACGGCCATCTGTATGAACATAGAAATATCTGCACCGCCATCTGTATGAAGATATAAATATCTACACCGCCATCTGTAATAAGATGAAGATATCTACACCGCTATCTGTATAAACATGGAAATATCTACACCGCTACCTGTATAAACATGGAAATATCTACACCGCTATCTGTATAAACATGGAAATACCTACACCGCTAGCTGTATAGACATGGAAATATCTACACCGCTATCTGTATGAACATGGAAATATCTACACGGATATCTGTATGAACATGGAAATATCTTCACTGCCATCTGTATGAACATGGATATATCTGCACAGCCATCTGGATGAACATGGATATATCAACACAGCTATCTGGATGAACATGGAAATATCTACACAGCTATCTGTATGAAAATGGAAATATCTACACCGCTATCTGTGTAAACATGCATACATCTTCACCGCTATCTTTATAAACATGGAAATATCTACACTGCTATCTGTTTGAACATGGAAATATCTGCACCGCTATCTGCATCAAAATGGAAATATCTACACAGCTATCTGCATGTACATGGAAATATCTACACAGCTATCTCTTTACACATGGAAATAACTACTCCGCTATCTCTATAAACATGGTAATATCTACACCGCCATCTCTATGAACATGGAAATATTTGCACCGCCATCTGTACGATCATAAAAATATCTACACCGACATCTGTATTAAGATGGAGATATCTACACCGCTATCTGTATAAACATGGAAATATCTACACCGCTATGTGTATAAACAAGGAAATATCTACACCGCTATCTGTATAAACATGGAAATATCTACACCGCTACCTGTATAAACATGGAAATATCAGCACCGCCATCTGTAGGAACATGGAAATATCTACACCGCTATCTGTATGAACATGGAAATATCTACACCATTATCTGTATGTACATGGAAATAGCTACACAGCCATCTGGATGAACATGGAATTATCTACACCGCGATCTCTATGAACACGGAAATATCTACACCGCTATCTGTGTAAACATGCATACATCTTCACCGCTATCTGTGTTAACATGCATACATCTTCACCGCTATCTGTATAAACATGGAAATATCTACACCGCTATCTGTATGAACATGGAAATATCTACACCGTTAACTGTTTCAACATGGAAATATCTACACCGCTATCTGCATGAAAATGGAAATATTCACACAGCTATCTGCATATTCACGGAAACATCTACAAAGCTATTTCTTTACACATGGAAATAACTACACCGCTATCTCTATAAACATGGAAATATCTACACCACCATCTGTATGAACATGGAAATATCTGCACCGCCATCTGTATGAACATATAAATATCTACACCGCCATCTGTATTAAGATGGAGATATCTACACCGCTATCTGTATAAACATTGAAATATCTACACCGCTATCTGTATAAACATGGAAATATCTACACCACTATCTGTATAAACATGGAAATATCTACACCGCTACCTGTATAAACATGGAAATATCAGCACCGCTATCTGTATGAACATGGAAATATCTACACCGCTATCTGTATGAAAATGAAAATATCTACACCGCAATCTGCGTGAAAATGGAAATATCTACACAGCTATCTGCATATACATGGAAATATCTACAAAGCTATCTCTTTACACATGGAAATAACTACACTGCTATCTCTGTAAACATGGAAATATATACACCACAATCTGTATAAACATGGAAATATCTACACCGCTATCTGTATAAACATGGAAATATCTACACCGCTATCTGTATAAACATGGAAATATCTACACCGCTATCTGTATAAACATGGAATTATCTACACCGCTACCTGTATAAACATGGAAATATCAGCACCGCTATGTGTATGACCATGGAAATATCTACACTGCTATCTCTATGAACATGGAAATATCTACACCGCTATCTGTATGAACATGGAAATAGCTACACCGCTATCTGTATGAACATGGAAATATGTACACCACTATCTGTATGAAGATGGAAATATCTACACTGCTGTCTGTATGAACATGGAAATATCTACAACGCTATCTGTATGAACATGGAAATATCTTCACCGCCATCTGTATGAACATGGATATATCTACACCGCTATCTGTATGAACATGGAAATATCTACACCGCTATCTGTATGAACATGGAAATATCTTCACCGCCATCTGTATGAACATGGATTTATCTACACACCCATCTGGATGATCATGGAAATATCTACACCGCTATCTGTATGAACATGGAAATAGCTACACCGCTATCTGTATGAACATGGAAATATCTACACCGCTAACTGTATGAACATGGAAATATCTTCACCGCCATCTGTATGAACATGGATTTATCTACACACCCATCTGGATGAACATGGAAATATGTACACCGCTATCTGTATGAACATGGAAATAGCTACACCGCTATCTATATGAACATGGAAATATCTACACCGCTATCTCTATGAACATGGAAATATCTACACCGCTATCTGTATGAACATGGAAATATCTACACCGCTACCTGTATCAACATGGAAATATCAGTACCGCTAACTGTATGAACATGGAAATATTTACACCGCTATCTGTATGAACATGGAAATATCTACACCACTATCTGTGCAAACATGCATACATCTTCACCGCTATCTGTATAAACATGGAAATATCTACACCGCTATCTGTATGAACATGGAAATATCTACACCGCTAACTGTTTGAACATGGAAATATCTACACCGCTATCTGCATGAAAATGGAAATATTTGCACAGCTATCTGCATATACACGGAAATATCTACAAAGCTATTTCTTTACACATGGAAATAAGTACACCGCTATCTCTATAAACATGGAAAAATCTACACCACCATCTGTATGAACATGGAAATATCTGCACCGCCATCTATATGAACATATAAATATCTACACCGCCATCTGTATTAAGATGGAGATATCTACACCGCTATCTGTATAAACATGGACATATCTACAACGCTATCTGTATAAACATGGAAATATCTACACCGCTATCTGTATAAACATGGAAATATCTACACCTCTATCTGTATAAACATGGAAATATCTACACCGCTACCTGTATAAACATGGAAATATCAGCACCGCTTTCTGTATGACCATGGAAATATCTACACCGCTATCTCTATGAACATGGAAATATCTACAGCGCTATCTGTATGAACATGGAAATAGCTACACCGCTATCTGTATGAACATGGAAATATCTACACCACTATCTGTATGAACATGGAAATATCTACACCGCTGTCTGTATGAGCATGGAAATATCTACACCGCTATCTGTATGAACATGGAAATATCTTCACCGCCATCTGTATGAACATGGATATATCTACAAAGCCATCTGGATGAACACGGAAGTATCTACACCGCTATCTGTATGAGCATGGAAATATCTAAACCGCTATCTGTGTAAACATGTATACATCTTCACCACTATCTGTTTAAACATGGAAATATCTACACAGCTATCTGTATGAACATGCAAATATCTACACCGCTATCTGTTTGAACATGGAAATATCTACACCGCTATCTGCATGAAAATGGAAATATATACAAAGCTATCTGCATAAACATGGAAATATCTATACAGCTATCTCTTTACACATGGAAATAACTACACCGCTATCTCTATAAACATGGAAATATCTACACCGCCATCTGTATGAACATGGAAATATCTGCACCGCCATCTGTATGATCATATAAATATCTACACAGCCATCTGTATTAAGATGGAGATATCTACTCCGCTATCGGTATAAACATTGAAATATCTACACCGATATCTGTATAAACATGGAAATATCTACACCGCTATCTGTATGAACATGGAAATATCTTCACCGCCATCTGTATGAACATGGATTTATCTACACACCCATCTGGATGAACATGTAAATATCTACACCGCTATCTGTATGAACATGGAAATAGCTACACCGCTATCTGTATGAACATGGAAATATCTACACCGCTATCTGTATGAACATAGAAATATCTACACCGTTATCTGTATGAACATGGAAATATCTACACCGCTACCTGTATCAACATGGAAATATCAGCACCGCTATCTGTATGAACATGGAAATATCTACACAGCCTTCTGGATGAACATGGAAATATCTACACCGCTATCTGTATGAACATGGAAATATCTACACCGCTATCTGTATGAACATGGAAATATCTACACCACTAAATGTATGAACATGGAAATATTTACACCGCTATCTGTATGAACATGGAAATATCTACCGCACTATCTGTGCAAACATGCATACATCTTCACCGCTATCTGTATAAACATGGAAATATCTACTCCGCTATCTGTATGAACATGGAAATATCTACACCGCTAACTGTTTGAACATGGAAATATCTACACCGCTATCTGCATGAAAATGGAAATATTTACACAGCTATCTGCAAATACACGGAAATATCTACAAAGCTATTTCTTTACACATGGAAGTAACTACACCGCTATCTCTATAAACATGGAAATATCTACACCACCATCTGTATGAACATGGAAATATCTGCACCGCCATCTGTATGAACATATAAATATCTACACCGCCATCTGTATTAAGATGGAGATATCTACACTGCTATCTGTATAAACATGGAAATATCTACACCGCTATCTGTATAAACGTGGAAATATCTACACCGCTATCTCTATAAACATGGAAATATCTACACCGCTACCTGTATAAACATGGAAATATCAGCACCGCTATCTGTATGAACATGGAAATATCTACACCGCTATCTGTATGAAAATGAAAATATCTACACCGCAATCTGCGTGAAAATGGAAATATCTACACAGCTATCTGCATATACATGGAAATATCTACAAAGCTATCTCTTTACACATGGAAATAACTACACTGCTATCTCTGTAAACATGGAAATATATACACCACAATCTGTATAAACATGGAAATATCTAAACCGCTATCTGTATAAACATGGAAATATCTACACCGCTATCTGTATAAACATGGAAATATCTACACCGCTATCTGTATAAACATGGAATTATCTACACCGCTACCTGTATAAACATGGAAATATCAGCACCGCTATGTGTATGACCATGGAAATATCTACACTGCTATCTCTATGAACATGGAAATATCTACACCGCTATCTGTATGAACATGGAAATAGCTACACCGCTATCTGTATGAACATGGAAATATGTACACCACTATCTGTATGAAGATGGAAATATCTACACTGCTGTCTGTATGAACATGGAAATATCTACAACGCTATCTGTATGAACATGGAAATATCTTCACCGCCATCTGTATGAACATGGATATATCTACACCGCTATCTGTATGAACATGGAAATATCTACACCGCTATCTGTATGAACATGGAAATATCTTCACCGCCATCTGTATGAACATGGATTTATCTACACACCCATCTGGATGATCATGGAAATATCTACACCGCTATCTGTATGAACATGGAAATAGCTACACCGCTATCTGTATGAACATGGAAATATCTACACCGCTATCTGTATGAACATGGAAATATCTTCACCGCCATCTGTATGAACATGGATTTATCTACACACCCATCTGGATGAACATGGAAATATGTACACCGCTATCTGTATGAACATGGAAATAGCTACACCGCTATCTATATGAACATGGAAATATCTACACCGCTATCTCTATGAACATGGAAATATCTACACAGCTATCTGTATGAACATGGAAATATCTACACCGCTACCTGTATCAACATGGAAATATCAGTACCGCTAACTGTATGAACATGGAAATATTTACACCGCTATCTGTATGAACATGGAAATATCTACACCACTATCTGTGCAAACATGCATACATCTTCACCGCTATCTGTATAAACATGGAAATATCTACACCGCTATCTGTATGAACATGGAAATATCTACACCGCTAACTGTTTGAACATGGAAATATCTACACCGCTATCTGCATGAAAATGGAAATATTTGCACAGCTATCTGCATATACACGGAAATATCTACAAAGCTATTTCTTTACACATGGAAATAAGTACACCGCTATCCCTATAAACATGGAAAAATCTACACCACCATCTGTATGAACATGGAAATATCTGCACCACCATCTGTATGAACTTATAAATATCTACACCGCCATCTGTATTAAGATGGAGATATCTACACCGCTATCTGTATAAACATGGACATATCTACACCGCTATCTGTATAAACATGGAAATATCTACACCGCTATCTGTATAAACATGGAAATATCTACACCTCTATCTGTATAAACATGGAAATATCTACACCGCTACCTGTATAAACATGGAAATATCAGAACCGCTTTCTGTATGACCATGGAAATATCTACACCGCTATCTCTATGAACATGGAAATATCTACACCGCTATATGTATGAACATGGAAATAGCTACCCCGCTATCTGTATGAACATGGAAATATCTACACCACTATCTGTATGAACATGGAAATATCTACACCGCTGTCTGTATGAACATGGAAATATCTACACCGCTATCTGTATGAACATGGAAATATCTTCACCGCCATCTGTATGAACATGGATATATCTACACAGCCATCTGGATGAACACGGAAGTATCTACACCGCTATCTGTATGAGCATGGAAATATCTACACCGCTATCTGTGTAAACATGTATACATCTTCACCACTATCTGTTTAAACATGGAAATATCTACACAGCTATCTGTATGAACATGGAAATATCTACACCGCTATCTGTTTGAACATGGAAATATCTACACCGCTATCTGCATGAAAATGGAAATATCTACAAAGCTATCTGCATAAACATGGAAATATCTATACAGCTATCTCTTTACACATGGAAATAACTACACCGCTATCTCTATAAACATGGAAATATCTACACTGCCATCTGTATGAACATGGAAATATCTGCACCGCCATCTGTATGATCATATAAATATCTACACAGCCATCTGTATTAAGATGGAGATATCTACTCCGCTATCGGTATAAACATTGAAATATCTGCACCGATATCTGTATAAACATGGAAATATCTACACCGCTATCTGTATGAACATGGAAATATCTTCACCGCCATCTGTATGAACATGGATTTATCTACACACCCATCTGGATGAACATGGAAATATCTACACCGCTATCTGTATGAACATGGAAATAGCTACTCCGCTATCTGTATGAACATGGAAATATCTACACCGCTATCTGTATGAACATAGAAATATCTACACCGTTATCTGTAAGAACATGGAAATATCTACACCGCTACCTGTATCAACATGGAAATATCAGCACCGCTATCTGTATGAACATGGAAATATCTACACAGCCTTCTGGATGAACATGGAAATATCTACACCGCTATCTGTATGAACATGGAAATATCTACACCGCTATCTGTATGAACATGGAAATATCTACACCACTATATGTATGAACATGGAAATATTTACACCGCTATCTGTATGAACATGGAAATATCTTCACCGCCATCTGTATGAACATGGATATTTCTACACAGCCATCTGGATGAACATGGAAATATCTGCACCGCTATCTGTATGAACATATAAATATCTACACAGCCATCTGGATGAACATGGAATTATCTACACCGCTATCTGTGTAAACATGTATACATCTTCACCGCTATCTGTATAAACATGGAAATATCTACACCGTTTTCTGTATGAACATGGAAATATCTACACCGCTATCTGTGTAAACATGCATACATCTTCACAGCTATCTGTATAAACATGGAAATATCAACACCGCTATCTGTATTAACATGGAAATGTCTACACCGCTATCTGTATGAACATGGAAATACATACACCGCTATCTGTTTGAAAATGGAAATATCTACACCGCTATCTGCATGAAAATGGAAATATCTACACAGCTATCTGCACATACATGGAAATATCTACAAAGCTATCTCTTTACACATGGAAATAACTACACCGCTATCTCTATAAACATGGAAATATCTACACAGCCATCTGGATGAACATGGAAATACCTACACCGCGATCTGCATGAACATGGAGATACATTCACCGTTGTCTGTATGAACATGGAAATATCTACACCGCTATCTGTATGAACATCAAATATCTACACCGCTATCTGTATGAACAAGGAAATATCTTCACCGCCATCTGTATGAACATGGATATATCTATACAGCCATCTGGATGAACATGGAAATATCTACACCGCTATCTGTGTAAACATGCATACATCTTCACCGCTATCTGTATAAACATGGAAATATCTACACCGCTATCTGTATGAACATGGAAATATCTACACCGCTAACTGTTTGAAAAGGGAAATAACTACACCGCTATCGGCATGAAAATGGAAATATCTACACCGCTATCTGTATGAACATGGAAATATCTACACTGCTATCTGTATGAACATGGAAATATCTACACCGCTATCTGTTTGAACATGGAAATATCTACACCGCTATCTGCATGAAAATGGAAATATCTACACAGCTATCTGCATATACATGGAAATATCTATACAGCTATCTCTTTACACATGGAAATAACTACACCGCTATCTCTATAAACATGGTAATATCTACACCGTCATCTGTATGAACATGGAAATAACTGCACCGCCATCTGTATGAACATATAAATATCTACACCGCCATCTGTATTAAGATGGAGATACCTACACCGCTATCAGTATAAACATGGAAATATCTACACCGCTATGTGCATAAACATGGAAATATCTACACCGCTATCTGTATAAACATGGAAATATCTACACAGTTACCTGTAAAAACATGGAAATATCAGCACCGCTATCGGTATGAACATGGAAATATCTACACTGCCATCTGTATGAATATGGAAATATCTTCACCGCCATCTGTATGAACATGGATATATCTACACAGCCATCTGGATGAACGTGGAAATATCTACACAGCCATCTGGATGAACATGGAATTATCTACACCGCTATCTGTGTAAAGATGCATAGATCTTCACCGCTATCTGTATAAACATGGAAATATCTACACCGTTTTCTGTATGAACATGGAAATATCTACACCGCTATCTGTGTAAACATGCATACATCTTCACCGCTATCTGTATAAACATGGAAATATCTACACCGCTATCTGTTTGAAAATGGAAATATCTACACCGCTATCTGCATGAAAATGGAAATATCTACACAGCTATCTGCACATACATGGAAATATCTACAAAGCTATCTCTTTACACATGGAAATAAGTACACCGCTATCTCTATAAACATGGAAATATCTACACCGCCATCAGTATGAACATGGAAATATCTGCACCGTCATCTGTATGAACATATAAATATCTACACCGCCATCTGTATTAAGATGAAGATATCTACACCGCTATATGTATAAACATGGAAATATCTACACCGCTACCTGTATAAACATGGAAATATCCACACTGCTATCTGTATAAACATGGAAATACCTACACCGCTACCTGTATAAGCATGGAAATATCAGCACCGCTATCTGTATGAACATGGAAATATCTACACCGCTATCCATATGAACATGGAAATATCTACACCGATATCTGTATGAACATGGAAATATCTTCACCGCCATCTCTATGAACATGGAAATATCTACACAGCCATCTGGATGAACAAGGAAATATCAGCACCGCTATCTGTATGAACATGGAAATATCTACACCGCTATCTGTATGAACATGGAAATATCTAAACCACTATCTGTATGAACATGGAAATATTTACACCGCTATCTGTATGAACATGGAAATATCTACACCACTATCTGTATGAACATGGAAATATCTTCACCGCCATCTGTATGAACATGGATATATCTACACAGCCATCTGGATGAACATGGAAATATCTACACCGCTATCTGTTTGAACATGGAAATATCTACACCGCTATCTGCATGAAAATGGAAATATCTACACAGCTATCTGCATATACATGGAAATATCTACACAGCTATCTCTTTACACATGGAAATAACTACACCGCAATCTCTATAAACATGGAAATATCTACACCGCCATCTGTATGAACATGGACATATCTGCACCGCTATCTGTATGAACATATAAATATCTACACCGCCATCTGTATTAAGAAGGAGATATCTACACCGCTATCTGTATAAACATGGAAATATCTACACCGCTATCTGTATATACATGGAAATATCTACACCGCTATCTGTATAAACACGGAAATAAGTACACAGCTATCTGTATAAACATGGAAGTATCAGCACCGCTATCGGTATGAACATGGCAATATCTACACGGTTATCTGTATGAACATGGAAATATCTACACCGCTATCTGTATAAACATGGAAATATCTTCATCGCCATCTGTATGAACATCGATATACCTACACAGCCATCTGGATGAACATGGGAATATCTACACCGCTATCTGTATGAACATGGAAATATCTACACCGCTATCTGTATGAACATGGAAATATCTACACAGCCATCTGGATGAACATGAAAATGTCTACACCGCTGTCTGTATGAACACGCAAATACATACACCACTATCTGTATGAACATGGAAATACCCTCACCGCCATCTGTATGAACAAGGATATATCTACACAGCCATCTGGATGAACAAGGAAATATCCGCACCGCTATCTGTATGAACATGGAAATATCTACACCGCTATCTGTATGAACATGGATATATCTACACAGTCATGTGGATGAACATGGAATTATCTACACCGCTATCTGTGTGAACATGCATACATCTTCACTGCTATCTGTATAAACATGGAAATATCTACACCTTTTTCTGTATGAACATGGAAATATCTACACCGCTATCTGTGTAAACATGCATACATCTTCACCGCTATCTGTATAAACATGGAAATATCTACACCGCTATCTGTATGAATATGGAAATATCTACACCGCTATCTGTTTGAAAATTGAAATATCTACACCGCTATCTGCATGAAAATGGAAATATCTACACAGCGATCTGCACATACATGGAAATATCTACACAGCTATCTCTTTACACATGGAAATAACTACACCGCTATCTCTATAAACATAGAAATATCTTCACGGCCATCTATATGAACATGGAAATATCTGCACCGCCATCTGTATGAACATATAAATATCTACACCGACATCTGTATTAAGATGGAGATATCTAAACCGCTATCTGTATAAACATGGAAATATCTACACCGCTACCTATATAAACATGGAAATATCTACACCGCTATCTGTATAAACATGGAAATACCTACACCGCTACCTGTATAAACATGGAAATATCAGCACCGCCATCTGTAGGAACATGGAAATATCTACACCGCTATCTGTATGAACATGGAAATACATACACCGCTATATTTATGAACATGGAAATATCTACACCGCTATCTGTATGAACATGGAAATATCTACACCGCTATCTGTATGAACATGGAAATATCTTCACCGCCATCTGTATGAACATGGATATATCTACACAGCCATCTGGATGAACATGGAAATATCTGCACCGCTATCTGTATGAACATGGAAATATCTACACCGCTATCTGTATGAACATGGATATATCTACACAGCCATCTGGATGAACATGGAATTTTCTACACCGCTATCTGTGTAAACATGCATACATCTTCACCGCTATCTGTATAAACATGGAAACATCTACACCGTTTTCTGTATGAACATGGAAATATCTACACCGCTATCTGTGTAAACATGGAAATACCTACACCGCTATCTGTATGAACATGGAAATATCTACACCGCTATCTGTTTGAAAATGGAAATATCTACACCGCTATCTGCATGAAAATGGAAATATCTACACAGCTATCTGCACATACATGGAAATATCTACACAGCTATCTCTTTACACATGGAAATAACTACACCGCTATCTCTATAAACATGGAAATATCTACACGGCCATCTGTATGAACATAGAAATATCTGCACCGCCATCTGTATGAAGATATAAATATCTACACCGCCATCTGTAATAAGATGAAGATATCTACACCGCTATCTGTATAAACATGGAAATATCTACACCGCTACCTGTATAAACATGGAAATATCTACACCGCTATCTGTATAAACATGGAAATACCTACACCGCTAGCTGTATAGACATGGAAATATCTACACCGCTATCTGTATGAACATGGAAATATCTACACGGATATCTGTATGAACATGGAAATATCTTCACTGCCATCTGTATGAACATGGATATATCTGCACAGCCATCTGGATGAACATGGATATATCAACACAGCTATCTGGATGAACATGGAAATATCTACACAGCTATCTGTATGAAAATGGAAATATCTACACCGCTATCTGTGTAAACATGCATACATCTTCACCGCTATCTTTATAAACATGGAAATATCTACACTGCTATCTGTTTGAACATGGAAATATCTGCACCGCTATCTGCATCAAAATGGAAATATCTACAGAGCTATCTGCATGTACATGGAAATATCTACACAGCTATCTCTTTACACATGGAAATAACTACTCCGCTATCTCTATAAACATGGTAATATCTACACCGCCATCTCTATGAACATGGAAATATTTGCACCGCCATCTGTACGATCATAAAAATATCTACACCGACATCTGTATTAAGATGGAGATATCTACACCGCTATCTGTATAAACATGGAAATATCTACACCGCTATGTGTATAAACAAGGAAATATCTACACCGCTATCTGTATAAACATGGAAATATCTACACCGCTACCTGTATAAACATGGAAATATCAGCACCGCCATCTGTAGGAACATGGAAATATCTACACCGCTATCTGTATGAACATGGAAATATCTACACCACTATCTGTATGTACATGGAAATAGCTACACAGCCATCTGGATGAACATGGAATTATCTACACCGCGATCTCTATGAACACGGAAATATCTACACCGCTATCTGTGTAAACATGCATACATCTTCACCGCTATCTGTGTTAACATGCATACATCTTCACCGCTATCTGTATAAACATGGAAATATCTACACCGCTATCTGTATGAACATGGAAATATCTACACCGTTAACTGTTTCAACATGGAAATATCTACACCGCTATCTGCATGAAAATGGAAATATTCACACAGCTATCTGCATATTCACGGAAACATCTACAAAGCTATTTCTTTACACATGGAAATAACTACACCGCTATCTCTATAAACATGGAAATATCTACACCACCATCTGTATGAACATGGAAATATCTGCACCGCCATCTGTATGAACATATAAATATCTACACCGCCATCTGTATTAAGATGGAGATATCTACACCGCTATCTGTATAAACATTGAAATATCTACACCGCTATCTGTATAAACATGGAAATATCTACACCACTATCTGTATAAACATGGAAATATCTACACCGCTACCTGTATAAACATGGAAATATCAGCACCGCTATCTGTATGAACATGGAAATATCTACACCGCTATCTGTATGAACATGGAAATAGCTACACCGCTATCTGTATGAACATTGGAATATCTACACCACTATCTGTATGAACATGGAAATATCTACACCGCTGTCTGTATGAACATGTAAATATCTACACCGCTATCTGTATGAACATGGAAATATCTTCACCGCCATCTGTATGAACATGGATATATCTACACAGCCATCTGGATGAACACGGAAGTATCTACACCGCTATCTGTATGAGCATGGAAATATCTACACCGCTATCTGTGTAAACATGTATACATCTTCACCACTGTCTGTTTAAACATGGAAATATCTACACAGCTATCTGTATGAACATGGAAATATCTACACCGCTATCTGTTTGAACATGGAAATATCTAAACCGCTATCTGCATGAAAATGGAAATATCTACAAAGCTATCTGCATATACATGGAAATATCTATACAGCTATCTCTTTACACATGGAAATAACTACACCGCTATCTCTATAAACATGGAAATATCTACACCGCCATCTGTATGAACATGAAAATATCTGCACCGCCATCTGTATGATCATATAAATATCTACACCGCCATCTGTATTAAGATGGAGATATCTACTCCGCTATCTGTATAAACATGGAAATATCTACACCGATATCTGTATAAACATGGAAATATCTACACCGCTATCTGCATGAACATGGAAATATCTTCACCGCCATCTGTATGAACATGGATTTATCTACACACCCATCTGGATGAACATGGAAATACCTACACCGCTATCTGTATGAACATGGAAATAGCTACACCGCTATCTGTATGAACATGGAAATATCTACACCGCTATCTGTATGAACATGGAAATATCTACACCGCTATCTGTATGAACATGGAAATATCTACACCGCTACCTGTATCAACATGGAAATACCAGCACCGCTTTCTGTATGAACATGGAAATATCTACACAGCCTTCTGGATGAACATGGAAATATCTACACCGCTATCTGTATGAACATGTAAATATCTACACCGCTATCTCTATGAACATGGGAATATCTACACCGCTATCTGTATGAACATGGAAATAGCTATACCGCTATCTGTATGAACATGGGAATATCTACACCACTATCTGTATGAACATGGAAATATCTACACCGCTGTCTGTATGAACATGGAAATATCTACACCGCTATCTGTATGAACATGGAAATATCTTCACCGCCATCTGTATGAACATGGATATATCTACACAGCCATCTGGATGAACACGGAAGTATCTACACTGCTATCTGTATGAGCATGGAAATATCTACACCGCTATCTGTGTAAACATGTATACATCTTCACCACTATCTGTTTAAACATGGAAATATCTACACAGCTATCTGTATGAACATGGAAATATCTACACCGCTATCTGTTTGAACATGGAAATATCTACACTGCTATCTGCATGAAAATGGAAATATCTACAAAGCTATCTGCATATACATGGAAATATCTATACAGCTATCTCTTTACACATGGAAATAACTACACCGCTATCTCTATAAACATGGAAATATCTACACCGCCATCTGTATGAACATGGAAATATCTGCACCGCCATCTGTATGATCATATAAATATCTACACCGCCATCTGTATTAAGATGGAGATATCTACTCCGCTATCTGTATAAACATGGAAATATCTACACCGATATCTGTATAAACATGGAAATATCTACAACGCTATCTGTATGAACATGGAAATATCTTCACTGCCATCTGTATGAACATGGATTTATCTACACACCCATCTGGATGAACATGGAAATACCTACACCGCTATCTGCATGAACATGGAAATAGCTACACCGCTATCTGTATGAACATGGAAATATCTACACCGCTATCTGTATGCACATGGAAATATCTACACCGCTATCTGTATGAACATGGAAATATCTACACCGCTACCTGTATCAACATGGAAATATCAGCACCGCTATCTGTATGAACATGGATATATCTACACAGCCTTCTGGATGAACATGGAAATATCTACACCGCTATCTGTATGAACATGGAAATATCTACACCGCTATCTGTATGAACATGGAAATATCTACACCACTATCTGTATGAACATGGAAATATTTACACCGCTATCTGTATGAACATGGAAATATCTACACCACTATCTGTGCAAACATGCATACATCTTCACCGCTATCTGTATAAACATGGAAATATCTACACCGCTATCTGTATGAACATGGAAATATCTACAACGCTATCTGTTTGAAGATGGAAATATCTACACCGCTATCTGCATGAAAATGGAAATATCTACACAGCAATCTGCATATACACGGAAATATCTACAAAGCTATTTCTTTACACATGGAAAAAACTACACCGCTATCTCTATAAACATGGAAATATCTACACCACTATCTGTATGAACATGGAAATATCTGCACCGCCATCTGTATGAACATATAAATATCTACACAGCCGTCAGTATTAAGATGGAGATATCTACACCGCTATCTGTATAAACAGGGAAATATATACACCGCTATCTGTATAAACATGGAAATATCTACACCGCTATCTGTATAATCATGGAAATATCTACACCGCTACCTGTATAAACATGGAAATATCAGCACCGCTATCTGTATGAACATGGAAATATCTACACCGCTATCTGTATGAACATGGAAATATCTACACCGCTATCTGCATGAAAATGGAAATATCTACACAGCTATCTGCATATACATGGAAATATCTACAAAGCTATCACTTTACACATGGAAATAACTACACCGCTATCTCTATAAACATGCAAATATCTACACCACTATCTGTATAAACATGGAAATATCTACACCGATAACTGTATAAACATGGAAACATCTACACCGCTATCTGTATGAACATGGAAATAGCTACACCGCTATCTGTATGAACATGGAAATATCTACACCGCTATCTGTATGAACATGGAATTATCTACACCGCTGTCTGTATGAACATGGAAATATCTACACCGCTATCTGTATGAACAAGGATATATCTACACCGCTATCTGTATGAACATGGATATAACTAAACAGCCATCTGGATGAACATGGAAATATCTACACCGCTATATGTATGAACATGGAAATATCTACACCGCTGTCTCTATGAACATGGAAATATCTACACCGCCATCTGAATGAACATGGATATATCTACATAGCCATCTGGATGAACATGGAAATATCTACACCGCTATCTGTATGAACATGGAAATATCTACACCACTATCTGTGTAAACATGCATACATCTTCACCGCTATCGGTATAAACATGGAAATATCTACACCGCTATCTGTATGAACATGGAAATATCTACACCGCTATCTGTTTGAACATGGAAATATCTACTCCGCTATCTGCATGAAAATGGAAATATCTACATAGCTATCTCCATATACATGGAAATATCTACAAAGCTATTTCTTTACACATGGAAATAACTACACCGCTATCCCTATTAACATGGAAATATCTACACCGCCATCTGTATGAACATGGAAATATCTGCACCGCCATCTGTATGAACATATAAATATCTACACCGCCATCTGTATTAAGATGGAGATATCTTCACCGCTATCTGTATAAACATGGAAATATCTACACCGCTATCTGTATAAACATGGAAATATCTACACCGCTACCTGTATAAACATGGAAATATCAGCACCGCTATCTGTATGAACATGAAAATATCTACACCGCTATCTGCATGAAAATGGAAATATCTACACAGCTATCTGCATATACATGGAAATATCTACAAAGCTATCTCTTTACACATGGAAATAACTACACCTCTATCTCTGTAAACATGGAAATATATACACCACTATCTGTATAAACATGGAAATATCTACACCGCTATCTGTATGAACATGGAAATATCTACACCGCTAACTGTTTGAAAAGGGAAATAACTACACCGCTATCTGCATGAAAATGGAAATATCTACACCGCTATCTGTATGAACATGGAAATATCTACACTGCTATCTGTATGAACATGGAAATATCTACACCGCTATCTGTTTGAACATGGAAATATCTACACCGCTATCTGCATGAAAATGGAAATATCTACACAGCTATCTGCATATACATGGAAATATCTATACAGCTATCTCTTTACACATGGAAATAACTACACCGCTATCTCTATAAACATGGTAATATCTACACCGTCATCTGTATGAACATGGAAATAACTGCACCGCCATCTGTATGAACATATAAATATCTACACCACCATCTGTATTAAGATGGAGATACCTACACCGCTATCAGTATAAACATGGAAATATCTACACCGCTATGTGCATAAACATGGAAATATCTACACCGCTATCTGTATAAACATGGAAATATCTACACAGTTACCTGTAAAAACATGGAAATATCAGCACCGCTATCGGTATGAACATGGAAATATCTACACTGCCATCTGTATGAATATGGAAATATCTTCACCGCCATCTGTATGAACATGGATATATCTACACAGCCATCTGGATGAACGTGGAAATATCTACACAGCCATCTGGATGAACATGGAATTATCTACACCGCTATCTGTGTAAAGATGCATAGATCTTCACCGCTATCTGTATAAACATGGAAATATCTACACCGTTTTCTGTATGAACATGGAAATATCTACACCGCTATCTGTGTAAACATGCATACATCTTCACTGCTATCTGTATAAACATGGAAATATCTACACCGCTATCTGTTTGAAAATGGAAATATCTACACCGCTATCTGCATGAAAATGGAAATATCTACACAGCTATCTGCACATACATGGAAATATCTACAAAGCTATCTCTTTACACATGGAAATAAGTACACCGCTATCTCTATAAACATGGAAATATCTACACCGCCATCAGTATGAACATGGAAATATCTGCACCGTCATCTGTATGAACATATAAATATCTACACCGCCATCTGTATTAAGATGAAGATATCTACACCGCTATATGTATAAACATGGAAATATCTACACCGCTACCTGTATAAACATGGAAATATCCACACTGCTATCTGTATAAACATGGAAATACCTACACCGCTACCTGTATAAGCATGGAAATATCAGCACCGCTATCTGTATGAACATGGAAATATCTACACCGCTATCCATATGAACATGGAAATATCTACACCGATATCTGTATGAACATGGAAATATCTTCACCGCCATCTCTATGAACATGGAAATATCTACACAGCCATCTGGATGAACAAGGAAATATCAGCACCGCTATCTGTATGAACATGGAAATATCTACACCGCTATCTGTATGAACATGGAAATATCTAAACCACTATCTGTATGAACATGGAAATATTTACACCGCTATCTGTATGAACATGGAAATATCTACACCACTATCTGTATGAACATGGAAATATCTTCACCGCCATCTGTATGAACATGGATATATCTACACAGCCATCTGGATGAACATGGAAATATCTACACCGCTATCTGTTTGAACATGGAAATATCTACACCGCTATCTGCATGAAAATGGAAATATCTACACAGCTATCTGCATATACATGGAAATATCTACACAGCTATCTCTTTACACATGGAAATAACTACACCGCAATCTCTATAAACATGGAAATATCTACACCGCCATCTGTATGAACATGGAAATATCTGCACCGCTATCTGTATGAACATATAAATATCTACACCGCCATCTGTATTAAGAAGGAGATATCTACACCGCTATCTGTATAAACATGGAAATATCTACACCGCTATCTGTATATACATGGAAATATCTACACCGCTATCTGTATAAACACGGAAATAAGCACACAGCTATCTGTATAAACATGGAAGTATCAGCACCGCTATCGGTATGAACATGGCAATATCTACACGGTTATCTGTATGAACATGGAAATATCTACACCGCTATCTGTATAAACATGGAAATATCTTCATCGCCATCTGTATGAACATCGATATACCTACACAGCCATCTGGATGAACATGGGAATATCTACACCGCTATCTGTATGAACATGGAAATATCTACACCGCTATCTGTATGAACATGGAAATATCTACACAGCCATCTGGATGAACATGAAAATGTCTACACCGCTGTCTGTATGAACACGCAAATACATACACCGCTATCTGTATGAACATGGAAATACCCTCACCGCCATTTGTATGAACAAGGATATATCTACACAGCCATCTGGATGAACAAGGAAATATCCGCACCGCTATCTGTATGAACATGGAAATATCTACACCGCTATCTGTATGAACATGGATATATCTACACAGTCATGTGGATGAACATGGAATTATCTACACCGCTATCTGTGTGAACATGCATACATCTTCACTGCTATCTGTATAAACATGGAAATATCTACACCTTTTTCTGTATGAACATGGAAATATCTACACCGCTATCTGTGTAAACATGCATACACCTTCACCGCTATCTGTATAAACATGCATACATCTTCACCGCTATCTGTATAAACATGGAAATATCTACACCGCTATCTGTATGAATATGGAAATATCTACACCGCTATCTGTTTGAAAATTGAAATATCTACACCGCTATCTGCATGAAAATGGAAATATCTACACAGCGATCTGCACATACATGGAAATATCTACACAGCTATCTCTTTACACATGGAAATAACTACACCGCTATCTCTATAAACATAGAAATATCTTCACGGCCATCTATATGAACATGGAAATATCTGCACCGCCATCTGTATGAACATATAAATATCTACACCGACATCTGTATTAAGATGGAGATATCTAAACCGCTATCTGTATAAACATGGAAATATCTACACCGCTACCTATATAAACATGGAAATATCTACACCGCTATCTGTATAAACATGGAAATACCTACACCGCTACCTGTATAAACATGGAAATATCAGCACCGCCATCTGTAGGAACATGGAAATATCTACACCGCTATCTGTATGAACATGGAAATATCTACACCACTATCTGTATGAACATGGAAATAGCTACACAGCCATCTGGATGAACATGGAAATATCTACACCGCTATCTGTATGAACATGGATATATCTACACAGCCATCTGGATGAACATGGAAATATCTACACCGCTATCTGTATGAACATGGAAATACATACACCGCTATATTTATGAACATGGAAATATCTACACCGCTATCTGTATGAACATGGAAATATCTACACCGCTATCTGTATGAACATGGAAATATCTTCACCGCCATCTGTATGAACATGGATGTATCTACACAGCCATCTGGATGAACATGGAAATATCTGCACCGCTATCTGTATGAACATGGAAATATCTACACCGCTATCTGTATGAACATGGATATATCTACACAGCCATCTGGATGAACATGGAATTTTCTACACCGCTATCTGTGTAAACATGCATACATCTTCACCGCTATCTGTATAAACATGGAAACATCTACACCGTTTTCTGTATGAACATGGAAATATCTACACCGCTATCTGTGTAAACATGGAAATACCTACACCGCTATCTGTATGAACATGGAAATATCTACACCGCTATCTGTTTGAAAATGGAAATATCTACACCGCTATCTGCATGAAAATGGAAATATCTACACAGCTATCTGCACATACATGGAAATATCTACACAGCTATCTCTTTACACATGGAAATAACTACACCGCTATCTCTATAAACATGGAAATATCTACACGGCCATCTGTATGAACATAGAAATATCTGCACCGCCATCTGTATGAAGATATAAATATCTACACCGCCATCTGTAATAAGATGAAGATATCTACACCGCTATCTGTATAAACATGGAAATATCTACACCGCTACCTGTATAAACATGGAAATATCTACACCGCTATCTGTATAAACATGGAAATACCTACACCGCTAGCTGTATAGACATGGAAATATCTACACCGCTATCTGTATGAACATGGAAATATCTACACGGATATCTGTATGAACATGGAAATATCTTCACTGCCATCTGTATGAACATGGATATATCTGCACAGCCATCTGGATGAACATGGATATATCAACACAGCTATCTGGATGAACATGGAAATATCTACACAGCTATCTGTATGAAAATGGAAATATCTACACCGCTATCTGTGTAAACATGCATACATCTTCACCGCTATCTTTATAAACATGGAAATATCTACACTGCTATCTGTTTGAACATGGAAATATCTGCACCGCTATCTGCATCAAAATGGAAATATCTACAGAGCTATCTGCATGTACATGGAAATATCTACACAGCTATCTCTTTACACATGGAAATAACTACTCCGCTATCTCTATAAACATGGTAATATCTACACCGCCATCTCTATGAACATGGAAATATTTGCACCGCCATCTGTACGATCATAAAAATATCTACACCGACATCTGTATTAAGATGGAGATATCTACACCGCTATCTGTATAAACATGGAAATATCTACACCGCTATGTGTATAAACAAGGAAATATCTACACCGCTATCTGTATAAACATGGAAATATCTACACCGCTACCTGTATAAACATGGAAATATCAGCACCGCCATCTGTAGGAACATGGAAATATCTACACCGCTATCTGTATGAACATGGAAATATCTACACCACTATCTGTATGTACATGGAAATAGCTACACAGCCATCTGGATGAACATGGAATTATCTACACCGCGATCTCTATGAACACGGAAATATCTACACCGCTATCTGTGTAAACATGCATACATCTTCACCGCTATCTGTGTTAACATGCATACATCTTCACCGCTATCTGTATAAACATGGAAATATCTACACCGCTATCTGTATGAACATGGAAATATCTACACCGTTAACTGTTTCAACATGGAAATATCTACACCGCTATCTGCATGAAAATGGAAATATTCACACAGCTATCTGCATATTCACGGAAACATCTACAAAGCTATTTCTTTACACATGGAAATAACTACACCGCTATCTCTATAAACATGGAAATATCTACACCACCATCTGTATGAACATGGAAATATCTGCACCGCCATCTGTATGAACATATAAATATCTACACCGCCATCTGTATTAAGATGGAGATATCTACACCGCTATCTGTATAAACATTGAAATATCTACACCGCTATCTGTATAAACATGGAAATATCTACACCACTATCTGTATAAACATGGAAATATCTACACCGCTACCTGTATAAACATGGAAATATCAGCACCGCTATCTGTATGAACATGGAAATATCTACACCGCTATCTGTATGAACATGGAAATAGCTACACCGCTATCTGTATGAACATTGGAATATCTACACCACTATCTGTATGAACATGGAAATATCTACACCGCTGTCTGTATGAACATGTAAATATCTACACCGCTATCTGTATGAACATGGAAATATCTTCACCGCCATCTGTATGAACATGGATATATCTACACAGCCATCTGGATGAACACGGAAGTATCTACACCGCTATCTGTATGAGCATGGAAATATCTACACCGCTATCTGTGTAAACATGTATACATCTTCACCACTGTCTGTTTAAACATGGAAATATCTACACAGCTATCTGTATGAACATGGAAATATCTACACCGCTATCTGTTTGAACATGGAAATATCTAAACCGCTATCTGCATGAAAATGGAAATATCTACAAAGCTATCTGCATATACATGGAAATATCTATACAGCTATCTCTTTACACATGGAAATAACTACACCGCTATCTCTATAAACATGGAAATATCTACACCGCCATCTGTATGAACATGAAAATATCTGCACCGCCATCTGTATGATCATATAAATCTCTACACCGCCATCTGTATTAAGATGGAGATATCTACTCCGCTATCTGTATAAACATGGAAATATCTACACCGATATCTGTATAAACATGGAAATATCTACACCGCTATCTGCATGAACATGGAAATATCTTCACCGCCATCTGTATGAACATGGATTTCTCTACACACCCATCTGGATGAACATGGAAATACCTACACCGCTATCTGTATGAACATGGAAATAGCTACACCGCTATCTGTATGAACATGGAAATATCTACACCGCTATCTGTATGAACATGGAAATATCTACACCGCTATCTGTATGAACATGGAAATATCTACACCGCTACCTGTATCAACATGGAAATATCAGCACCGCTTTCTGTATGAACATGGAAATATCTACACAGCCTTCTGGATGAACATGGAAATATCTACACCGCTATCAGTATGAACATGTAAATATCTACACCGCTATCTCTATGAACATGGGAATATCTACACCGCTATCTGTATGAACATGGAAATAGCTATACCGCTATCTGTATGAACATGGGAATATCTACACCACTATCTGTATGAACATGGAAATATCTACACCGCTGTCTGTATGAACATGGAAATATCTACACCGCTATCTGTATGAACATGGAAATATCTTCACCGCCATCTGTATGAACATGGATATATCTCCACAGCCATCTGGATGAACACGGAAGTATCTACACCGCTATCTGTATGAGCATGGAAATATCTACACCGCTATCTGTGTAAACATGTATACATCTTCACCACTATCTGTTTAAACATGGAAATATCTACACAGCTATCTGTATGAACATGGAAATATCTACACCGCTATCTGTTTGAACATGGAAATATCTACACCGCTATCTGCATGAAAATGGAAATATCTACAAAGCTATCTGCATATACATGGAAATATCTATACAGCTATCTCTTTACACATGGAAATAACTACACCGCTATCTCTATAAACATGGAAATATCTACACCGCCATCTGTATGAACATGGAAATATCTGCACCACCATCTGTATGATCATATAAATATCTACACCGCCATCTGTATTAAGATGGAGATATCTACTCCGCTATCTGTATAAACATGGAAATATCTACACCGATATCTGTATAAACATGGAAATATCTACAACGCTATCTGTATGAACATGGAAATATCTTCACTGCCATCTGTATGAACATGGATTTATCTACACACCCATCTGGATGAACATGGAAATACCTACACCGCTATCTGTATGAACATGGAAATAGCTACACCGCTATCTGTATGAACATGGAAATATCTACACCGCTATCTGTATGAACATGGAAATATCTACACCGCTATCTGTATGAACATGGAAATATCTACACCGCTACCTGTATCAACATGGAAATATCAGCACCGCTATCTGTATGAACATGGATATATCTACACAGCCTTCTGGATGAACATGGAAATATCTACACCGCTATCTGTATGAACATGGAAATATCTACACCGCTATCTGTATGAACATGGAAATATCTACACCACTATCTGTATGAACATGGAAATATTTACACCGCTATCTGTATGAACATGGAAATATCTACACCACTATCTGTGCAAACATGCATACATCTTCACCGCTATCTGTATAAACATGGAAATATCTACACCGCTATCTGTATGAACATGGAAATATCTACAACGCTATCTGTTTGAAGATGGAAATATCTACACCGCTATCTGCATGAAAATGGAAATATCTACACAGCAATCTGCATATACACGGAAATATCTACAAAGCTATTTCTTTACACATGGAAAAAACTACACCGCTATCTCTATAAACATGGAAATATCTACACCACTATCTGTATGAACATGGAAATATCTGCACCGCCATCTGTATGAACATATAAATATCTACACAGCCGTCAGTATTAAGATGGAGATATCTACACCGCTATCTGTATAAACAGGGAAATATATACACCGCTATCTGTATAAACATGGAAATATCTACACCGCTATCTGTATAATCATGGAAATATCTACACCGCTACCTGTATAAACATGGAAATATCAGCACCGCTATCTGTATGAACATGGAAATATCTACACCGCTATCTGTATGAACATGGAAATATCTACACCGCTATCTGCATGAAAATGGAAATATCTACACAGCTATCTGCATATACATGGAAATATCTACAAAGCTATCACTTTACACATGGAAATAACTACACCGCTATCTCTATAAACATGCAAATATCTACACCACTATCTGTATAAACATGGAAATATCTACACCGATAACTGTATAAACATGGAAACATCTACACCGCTATCTGTATGAACATGGAAATAGCTACACCGCTATCTGTATGAACATGGAAATATCTACACCGCTATCTGTATGAACATGGAATTATCTACACCGCTGTCTGTATGAACATGGAAATATCTACACCGCTATCTGTATGAACAAGGATATATCTACACCGCTATCTGTATGAACATGGATATAACTACACAGCCATCTGGATGAACATGGAAATATCTACACCGCTATATGTATGAACATGGAAATATCTACACCGCTGTCTCTATGAACATGGAAATATCTACACCGCCATCTGAATGAACATGGATATATCTACATAGCCATCTGGATGAACATGGAAATATCTACACCGCTATCTGTATGAACATGGAAATATCTACACCACTATCTGTGTAAACATGCATACATCTTCACCGCTATCGGTATAAACATGGAAATATCTACACCGCTATCTGTATGAACATGGAAATATCTACACCGCTATCTGTTTGAACATGGAAATATCTACTCCGCTATCTGCATGAAAATGGAAATATCTACATAGCTATCTCCATATACATGGAAATATCTACAAAGCTATTTCTTTACACATGGAAATAACTACACCGCTATCTCTATTAACATGGAAATATCTACACCGCCATCTGTATGAACATGGAAATATCTGCACCGCCATCTGTATGAACATATAAATATCTACACCGCCATCTGTATTAAGATGGAGATATCTTCACCGCTATCTGTATAAACATGGAAATATCTACACCGCGATCTGTATAAACATGGAAATATCTACACCGCTACCTGTATAAACATGGAAATATCAGCACCGCTATCTGTATGAACATGAAAATATCTACACCGCTATCTGCATGAAAATGGAAATATCTACACAGCTATCTGCATATACATGGAAATATCTACAAAGCTATCTCTTTACACATGGAAATAACTACACCTCTATCTCTGTAAACATGGAAATATATACACCACTATCTGTATAAACATGGAAATATCTACACCGCTATCTGTATAAACATGGAAATATCTACACCGCTATCTGTATAAACATGGAAATATCTACACCGCTATCTGTATAAACATGGAATTATCTACACCGCTACCTGTATAAACATGGAAATATCAGCACCGCTATGAGTATGACCATGGAAATATCTACACCGCTATCTCTATGAACATGGAAATATCTACACCGCTATCTGTATGAACATGGAAACAGCTACACAGCTATCTGTATGAACATGGAAATATCTACACCACTATCTGTATGAACATGGAAATACCTACACTGCTGTCTGTATGAATATGGAAATATCTACAGCGCTATCTGTATGAACATGGAAATATCTTCACCGCCATCTGTATGAACATGGATATATCTACACCGCTATCTGTATGAACACGGAAATATCTACACCGATATCTGTGTAAACATGGAAATATCTACACCGCTATCTGTATGAACATGGAAATATCTTCACCGCCATCTGTATGAACATGGATTTATCTACACATCCATCTGGATGAACATGGAAATATCTACACCGCTATCTGTATGAACATGGAAATAGCTACACCGCTATCTGTATGAACATGGAAATATCTACACCGTTATCTGTATGAACATGGAAATATCTACACCGCTACCTGTATAAACATGGAAATATCAGCACCGCTATCTGTATGTCCATGGAAATATCTACACCGCTATCTGTATAAACATTTAAATATCTACACCGCTATCTGTATGAACATGGAAATAGCTACACCGCTATCTGTATGAACATGGGAATATCTACACCACTATCTGTATGAACATGGAAATATCTACACCGCTGTCTGTATGAACATGTAAATATCTACACCGCTATCTGTATGAACATGGAAATATCTTCACCGCCATCTGTATGAACATGGATATATCTACACAGCCATCTGGATGAACACGGAAGTATCTACACCGCTATCTGTATGAGCATGGAAATATCTACACCGCTATCTGTGTAAACATGTATACATCTTCACCACTGTCTGTTTAAACATGGAAATATCTACACAGCTATCTGTATGAACATGGAAATATCTACACCACTATCTGTTTGAACATGGAAATATCTAAACCGCTATCTGCATGAAAATGGAAATATCTACAAAGCTATCCGCATATACATGGAAATATCTTTACAGCTATCTCTTTACACATGGAAATAACTACACCGCTATCTCTATAAACATGGAAATATCTACACCGCCATCTGTATGAACATGAAAATATCTGCACCGCCATCTGTATGATCATATAAATATCTACACCGCCATCTGTATTAAGATGGAGATATCTACTCCGCTATCTGTATAAACATGGAAATATCTACACCGATATCTGTATAAACATGGAAATATCTACACCGCTATCTGTATGAACATGGAAATATCCTCACCGCCATCTGTATGAACATGGATTTATCTACACACCCATCTGGATGAACATGGAAATACCTACACCGCTATCTGTATGAACATGGAAATAGCTACACCGCTATCTGTATGAACATGGAAATATCTGCACCGCTATCTGTATGAACATGGAAATATCTACACCGCTATCTGTATGAACATGGAAATATCTACACCGCTACCTGTATCAACATGGAAATATCAGCACCGCTATCTGTATGAACATGGAAATATCTACACAGCCTTCTGGATGAACATGGAAATATCTACACCGCTATCTGTATGAACATGGAAATATCTACACCGCTATCTGTATGAACATGGAAATATCTACACCACTATCTGTATGAACATGGAAATATTTACACCGCTATCTGTATGAACATGGAAATATCTACCCCACTATCTGTGCAAACAAGCATACATCTTCCCCGCTATCTGTATAAACCTGGAAATATCTACACCGCTATCTGTATGAACATGGAAATATCTACACCGCTAACTGTTTGAACATGGAAATATCTACACCGCTATCTGCATGAAAATGGAAATATCTACAAAGCTATCTGCATATACATGGAAATATCTATACAGCTATCTCATTACACATGGAAATAACTACACCGCTATCTCTATAAACATGGAAATATCTACACCGCCATCTGTATGAACATGGAAATATCTGCACCGCCATCTGTATGATCTTATAATTATCTACACCGCCATCTGTATTAAGATGGAGATATCTACACCGCTATCTGTATAAACATGGAAATATCTACACCGCTATCTGTATAAACATGGAAATATCTACACCGCTATCTGTATAAACATGGAAATATCTACACTGCTACCTGTATAAACATGGAAATATCAGCACCGCTATCTGTATGAACATGGAAATATCTGCACCGCTATCTGTATGAACATGGAAATATCTACACCGCTATCTGCATGAAAATGGAAATATCTACACAGCTATCTGCATATACATGGAAATATCTACAAAGCTATCTCTTTACACATGGAAATAACTACACCGCTATCTATATAAACATGGAAATATCTACAACACTATCTGTATAAACATGGAAATATCTACACCGCTATCTGTATAAACATGGAAATATCTACACCGCTATCTGTATAAACATGGAAATATCTACACCGCTATCTGTATAAACATGGAATTATCAACACCGCTACCTGTATAAACATGGAAATATCAGCACCGCTATCTGTATGACCATGGAAATATCTACACCGCTATCTCTATGAACATGGAAACATCTACACCGCTATCTGTATGAACATTGAAATAGCTACTCCGCTATCTATATGAACATGGAAATATCAACACCACTATCTGTATGAACATGGAAATATCTACACCGCTGTCTGTATGAACATGGAAATATCTACACCGCTAACTGTATGAACAAGGATATATCTACACCGCTATCTGTATGAACATGGATATAACTACACAGCCATCTGGATGAACACGGAAATATCTACACCGCTATATGTATGAACATGGAAATATCTACACCGCTGTCTCTATGAACATGGAAATACCTACACCGCCATCTGAATGAACATGGATATATCTACATAGCCATCTGGATGAACATGGAAATATCTACACCGCTATCTGTATGAACATGGAAATATCTACACCACTATCTGTGTAAACATGCATACATCTTCACCGCTATCGGTATAAACATGGAAATATCTACACCGCTATCTGTATGAACATGGAAATATCTACACCGCTATCTCTTTGAACATGGAAATACCTACTCCGCTATCTGCATGAAAATGGAAATATCTACATAGCTATCTCCATATACATGGAAATATCTACAAAGCTATTTCTTTACACATGGAAATAACTACACCGCTATCTCTATTAACATGGAAATATCTACACCGCTATCTGTATGAACATGGAAATATCTGCACCGCCATCTGTATGAACATATAAATATCTACACCGCCATCTGTATTAAGATGGAGATATCTACACCGCTATCTGTATAAACATGGAAATATCTACACCGCTACCTGTATAAACATGGAAATATCAGCACCGCTATCTGTATGAACATGAAAATATCTACACCGCTATCTGCATGAAAATGGAAATATCTACACAGCTATCTGCATATACATGGAAATATCTACAAAGCTATCTCTTTACACATGGAAATAACTACACCGCTATCTCTGTAAACATGGAAATATATACACCACTATCTGTATAAACATGGAAATATCTACACCGCTATCTGTATAAACATGGAAATATCTACACCGCTATCTGTATAAACATGGAAATATCTACACCGCTATCTGTATGAACATGGAATTATCTACACCGCTACCTGTATAAACATGGAAATATCAGCACCGCTATCTGTATGACCATGGAAATATCTTCACCGCTATCTCTATGAACATGGCAATATCTACACCGCTATCTGTATGAACATGGAAATAGCTACACCGCTATCTGTATGAACATGGGAATATCTACACCACTATCTGTATGAACATGGAAATATCTACACCGCTGACTGTATGAACATGGAAATATCTACACTGCTATCTGTGTAAACATGGAAACATCTTCACCGCCATCTGTATGAACATGGATATATCTACACAGCCATCTGGATGAACACGGAAGTATCTACACCGCTATCTGTATGAACATGGAAATATCTACACCGCTATCTGTATGAACATGGAAATATCTACACCGCTATCTGCATGAAAATGGAAATATCTACACAGCTATCTGCATATACATGGAAATATCTACAAAGCTATCTCTTTACACATGGAAAAGCTACACCGCTGTCTCTATAAACATGGAAATATCTACACCACTATCTGTATAATCATGGAAATATCTACACCGCTATCTGTATAAACATGGAAATATCTACACCGCTATCTGTATAAATATGGAAATATCTACACCGCTATCTGTATAAACATGGAATTATCAACACCGCTACTGTATTAACATGGAAATATCAGCACCGCTATCTGTATGACCATGGAAATATCTACACCACTATCTCTATGAACATGGAAGCATCTACACCGCTATCTGTATGAACATGGAAATAGCTACACCGCTATCTGTATGAACATGGAAATATCAACACCACTATGTGTATGAACATGGAAATATCTACACCGCTGTCTGTATGAACATGGAAATATGTACACCGCTATCTGTATGAACAAGGATATATCTACACCGCTATCTGTATGAACATGGATATAACTACACAGCCATCTGGATGAACATGGAAATATCTACACCGCTATATGTATGAACATGGAAATATCTACAAAGCCATCTGGATGAACATGGAAATATCTACACTGCTGTCTGTATGAACATGGAAATATCTACACCGCTATCTGTATGAACATGGAAATATCTTCACCGCCATCTGTATGAACATGGATATATCTACACCGCTATCTGTATGAACACGGAAATATCTACACCGATATCTGTATAAACATGGAAATATCTACACCGCTATCTGGATGAACATGGAAATATCTTCACCGCCATCTGTATGAACATGGATTTATCTACACACCCATCTGGATGAACATGGGAATATCTACACCGCTATCTGTATGAACATGGAAATAGCTACACCGCTATCTGTATGAACATGGAAATATCTACACCGCTATCTGTATGAACATGGAAATATCTACACCGATATCTGTATAAACATGGAAATATCTACACCGCTATCTGTATGAACATGGAAATTTCTTCACCGCCATCTGTATGAACATGGATTTATCTACACACCCATCTGTATGAACATGGAAATATCTACACCGCTATCTGTATGAACATGGAAATATCTACACCGCTACCTGTATCAACATGGAAATATCAGTACCGCTATCTGTATGAACATGGAAATATCTACACAGCCTTCTGGATGAACATGGAAATATCTACACCGCTATCTGTATGAACATGGAAATATCTACACCGCTATCTGTATGAACATGGAAATATCTACACCACTATCTGTATGAACATGGAAATATTTACACCGCTATCTGTATGAACATGGAAATATCTACACCACTATCTGTGCAAACATGCATACATATTCACCGCTATCTGTATAAACATGGAAATATCTACACCGCTATCTGTATGAACATGGAAATATCTACACCGCTATCTGCATGAAAATGGAAATACTTACACAGCTATCTGCATATACACGGAAACATCTACAAAGCTATTTCTTTACACATGGAAATAACTACACCGCTATCTCTATAAACATGGAAATATCTACACCACCATCTGTATGAACATGGAAATATCTGCACCGCCATCTGTATGAACATATAAATATCTACACCGCCATCTGTATTAAGATGGAGATATCTACACAGATATCTGTATAAACATGGAAATATCACCACCGCTATCTGTATAAACATGGAAATATCTACACTGCTATCTGTATAGACATGGAAATATCTACACCGCTACCTGTATAAACATGGAAATATCAGCACCGCTATCTGTATGAACATGGAAATATCTACACCGCTATCTGTATGAACATGGAAATATCTACACCGCTATCTGCATGAAAATGGAAATATCTACACAGCTATCTGCATATACATGGAAATATCTACAAAGCTATATCTTTACACATGGAAATAACTACACCGCTATCTCTGTAAACATGGAAATATATACACCACTATCTGTATAAACATGGAAATATCGACACCGGTATCTGTATAAACATTTAAATATCTACACCGCTATCTGTATAAACATGGAAATATCTACACTGCTATCTGTATAGACATGGAAATATCTACACCGCTACCTGTATAAACATGGAAATATCAGCACCGCTATCTGTATGACCATGGAAATATCTTCACCGCTATCTCTATGAACATGGGAATATCTACACCGCTATCTGTATGAACATGGAAATAGCTACACCGCTACCTGTATCAACATGGAAATATCAGCACCGCTATCTGTATGAACATGGAAATATCTACACAGCCTTCTGGATGAACATGGAAATATCTACACCGCTATCTGTATGAACATGTAAATATCTACACCGCTATCTGTATGAACATGGAAATATCTACACCACTATCTGTATGAACATGGAAATATTTACACCGCTATCTGTATGAACATGGAAATATCTACCCCACTATCTGTGCAAACAAGCATACATCTTCCCCGCTATCTGTATAAACCTGGAAATATCTACACCGCTATCTGTATGAACATGGAAATATCTACACCGCTAACTGTTTGAACATGGAAATATCTACACCGCTATCTGCATGAAAATGGAAATATCTACAAAGCTATCTGCATATACATGGAAATATCTATACAGCTATCTCATTACACATGGAAATAACTACACCGCTATCTCTATAAACATGGAAATATCTACACCGCCATCTGTATGAACATGGAAATATCTGCACCGCCATCTGTATGATCTTATAATTATCTACACCGCCATCTGTATTAAGATGGAGATATCTACACCACTATCTGTATAAACATGGAAATATCTACACCGCTATCTGTATAAACATGGAAATATCTACACCGCTATCTGTATAAACATGGAAATATCTACACTGCTACCTGTATAAACATGGAAATATCAGCACCGCTATCTGTATGAACATGGAAATATCTGCACCGCTATCTGTATGAACATGGAAATATCTACACCGCTATCTGCATGAAAATGGAAATATCTACACAGCTATCTGCATATACATGGAAATATCTACAAAGCTATCTCTTTACACATGGAAATAACTACACCGCTATCTATATAAACATGGAAATATCTACAACACTATCTGTATAAACATGGAAATATCTACACCGCTATCTGTATAAACATGGAAATATCTACACCGCTATCTGTATAAACATGGAAATATCTACACCGCTATCTGTATAAACATGGAATTATCAACACCGCTACCTGTATAAACATGGAAATATCAACACCGCTATCTGTATGACCATGGAAATATCTACACCGCTATCTCTATGAACATGGAAACATCTACACCGCTATCTGTATGAACATTGAAATAGCTACTCCGCTATCTATATGAACATGGAAATATCAACACCACTATCTGTATGAACATGGAAATATCTACACCGCTGTCTGTATGAACATGGAAATATCTACACCGCTAACTGTATGAACAAGGATATATCTACACCGCTATCTGTATGAACATGGATATAACTACACAGCCATCTGGATGAACACGGAAATATCTACACCGCTATATGTATGAACATGGAAATATCTACACCGCTGTCTCTATGAACATGGAAATACCTACACCGCCATCTGAATGAACATGGATATATCTACATAGCCATCTGGATGAACATGGAAATATCTACACCGCTATCTGTATGAACATGGAAATATCTACACCACTATCTGTGTAAACATGCATACATCTTCACCGCTATCGGTATAAACATGGAAATATCTACACCGCTATCTGTATGAACATGGAAATATCTACACCGCTATCTCTTTGAACATGGAAATACCTACTCCGCTATCTGCATGAAAATGGAAATATCTACATAGCTATCTCCATATACATGGAAATATCTACAAAGCTATTTCTTTACACATGGAAATAACTACACCGCTATCTCTATTAACATGGAAATATCTACACCGCTATCTGTATGAACATGGAAATATCTGCACCGCCATCTGTATGAACATATAAATATCTACACCGCCATCTGTATTAAGATGGAGATATCTACACCGCTATCTGTATAAACATGGAAATATCTACACCGCTACCTGTATAAACATGGAAATATCAGCACCGCTATCTGTATGAACATGAAAATATCTACACCGCTATCTGCATGAAAATGGAAATATCTACACAGCTATCTGCATATACATGGAAATATCTACAAAGCTATCTCTTTACACATGGAAATAACTACACCGCTATCTCTGTAAACATGGAAATATATACACCACTATCTGTATAAACATGGAAATATCTACACCGCTATCTGTATAAACATGGAAATATCTACACCGCTATCTGTATAAACATGGAAATATCTACACCGCTATCTGTATGAACATGGAATTATCTACACCGCTACCTGTATAAACATGGAAATATCAGCACCGCTATCTGTATGACCATGGAAATATCTTCACCGCTATCTCTATGAACATGGCAATATCTACACCGCTATCTGTATGAACATGGAAATAGCTACACCGCTATCTGTATGAACATGGGAATATCTACACCACTATCTGTATGAACATGGAAATATCTACACCGCTGACTGTATGAACATGGAAATATCTACACTGCTATCTGTATAAACATGGAAATATCTTCACCGCCATCTGTATGAACATGGATATATCTACACAGCCATCTGGATGAACACGGAAGTATCTACACCGCTATCTGTATGAACATGGAAATATCTACACCGCTATCTGTATGAACATGGAAATATCTACACCGCTATCTGCATGAAAATGGAAATATCTACACAGCTATCTGCATATACATGGAAATATCTACAAAGCTATCTCTTTACACATGGAAAAGCTACACCGCTGTCTCTATAAACATGGAAATATCTACACCACTATCTGTATAATCATGGAAATATCTACACCGCTATCTGTATAAACATGGAAATATCTACACCGCTATCTGTATAAATATGGAAATATCTACACCGCTATCTGTATAAACATGGAATTATCAACACCGCTACTGTATTAACATGGAAATATCAGCACCGCTATCTGTATGACCATGGAAATATCTACACCACTATCTCTATGAACATGGAAGCATCTACACCGCTATCTGTATGAACATGGAAATAGCTACACCGCTATCTGTATGAACATGGAAATATCAACACCACTATGTGTATGAACATGGAAATATCTACACCGCTGTCTGTATGAACATGGAAATATGTACACCGCTATCTGTATGAACAAGGATATATCTACACCGCTATCTGTATGAACATGGATATAACTACACAGCCATCTGGATGAACATGGAAATATCTACACCGCTATATGTATGAACATGGAAATATCTACAAAGCTGTCTCTATGAACATGGAAATATCTACACCGCCATCTGAATGAACATGGATATATCTACATAGCCATCTGGATGAACATGGAAATATCTACACTGCTGTCTGTATGAACATGGAAATATCTACACCGCTATCTGTATGAACATGGAAATATCTTCACCGCCATCTGTATGAACATGGATATATCTACACCGCTATCTGTATGAACACGGAAATATCTACACCGATATCTGTATAAACATGGAAATATCTACACCGCTATCTGGATGAACATGGAAATATCTTCACCGCCATCTGTATGAACATGGATTTATCTACACACCCATCTGGATGAACATGGGAATATCTACACCGCTATCTGTATGAACATGGAAATAGCTACACCGCTATCTGTATGAACATGGAAATATCTACACCGCTATCTGTATGAACATGGAAATATCTACACCGATATCTGTATAAACATGGAAATATCTACACCGCTATCTGTATGAACATGGAAATTTCTTCACCGCCATCTGTATGAACATGGATTTATCTACACACCCATCTGGATGAACATGGAAATATCTACACCGCTATCTGTATGAACATATAAATAGCTACACCGCTATCTGTATGAACATGGAAATATCTACACCGCTATCTGTATGAACATGGAAATATCTACACCGCTATCTGTATGAACATGGAAATATCTACACCGCTACCTGTATCAACATGGAAATATCAGTACCGCTATCTGTATGAACATGGAAATATCTACACAGCCTTCTGGATGAACATGGAAATATCTACACCGCTATCTGTATGAACATGGAAATATCTACACCGCTATCTGTATGAACATGGAAATATCTACACCACTATCTGTATGAACATGGAAATATTTACACCGCTATCTGTATGAACATGGAAATATCTACACCACTATCTGTGCAAACATGCATACATATTCACCGCTATCTGTATAAACATGGAAATATCTACACCGCTATCTGTATGAACATGGAAATATCTACACCGCTATCTGCATGAAAATGGAAATACTTACACAGCTATCTGCATATACACGGAAACATCTACAAAGCTATTTCTTTACACATGGAAATAACTACACCGCTATCTCTATAAACATGGAAATATCTACACCACCATCTGTATGAACATGGAAATATCTGCACCGCCATCTGTATGAACATATAAATATCTACACCGCCATCTGTATTAAGATGGAGATATCTACACAGATATCTGTATAAACATGGAAATATCACCACCGCTATCTGTATAAACATGGAAATATCTACACCGCTATCTGTATAGACATGGAAATATCTACACCGCTACCTGTATAAACATGGAAATATCAGCACCGCTATCTGTATGAACATGGAAATATCTACACCGCTATCTGTATGAACATGGAAATATCTACACCGCTATCTGCATGAAAATGGAAATATCTACACAGCTATCTGCATATACATGGAAATATCTACAAAGCTATATCTTTACACATGGAAATAACTACACCGCTATCTCTGTAAACATGGAAATATATACACCACTATCTGTATAAACATGGAAATATCGACACCGGTATCTGTATAAACATTTAAATATCTACACCGCTATCTGTATAAACATGGAAATATCTACACCGCTATCTGTATAAACATGGAATTATCTACACCGCTACCTGTATAAACATGGAAATATCAGCACCGCTATCTGTATGACCATGGAAATATCTTCACCGCTATCTCTATGAACATGGGAATATCTACACCGCTATCTGTATGAACATGGAAATAGCTACACCGCTATCTGTATGAACATGGGAATATCTACACCACTATCTGTATGGACATGGAAATATCTACACCGCTGTCTGTATGAACATGGAAATATCTACACCGCTATCTGTATGAACATGGAAATATCTTCACCGCCATCTGTATGAACATGGATATATCTACACAGCCATCTGGATGAACACGGAATTATCTACACCGCTATCTGTATGAGCATGGAAATATCTACACCGCTATCTGTGTAAACATGTGTACATCTTCACCACTATCTGTTTAAACATGGAAATATCTACACAGCTATCTGTATGAACATGGAAATATCTACACCGCTATCTGTTTGAACATGGAAATATCTACACCGCTATCTGAATGAAAATGGAAATATCTACAAAGATATCTGCATATACATGGAAATATCTATACAGCTATCTCTTTACACATGGAAATAACTACACCGCTATCTCTATAAACATGGAAATATCTACACCGCCATCTGTATGAACATGGAAATATCTGCACAGCCATCTGTATGATCTTATAAATATCTACACCGCCATCTGTATTAAGATGGACATATCTACTCCGCTATCTGTATAAACATGGAAATATCTACACCGATATCTGTATAAACATGGAAATATCTACAACGCTATCTGTATGAACATGGAAATATCTTCACCGCCATCTGTATGAACATGGATTTATCTACACACCCATCTGGATGAACATTTAAATACCTACACCGCTATCTGTATGAACATGGAAATAGCTACACCGCTATCTGTATGAACATGGAAATATCTACACCGCTATCTGTATGAACATGGAAATATCAGCACCGCCATCTGTATGAACATGGAAATATCTACACCGCTATCTGTATGAACATGGAAATATCTACACCGCTATCTGCATGAAAATGGAAATATCTACACAGCTATCTGCATATACATGGAAATATCTACAAAGCTATCTCTTTACACATGGAAATAACTACACCGCTATCTCTGTAAACATGGAAATATATACAACACTATCTGTATAAACATGGAAATATCGACACCGCTATCTGTATACACATTGAAATATCTACACCGCTATCTGTATGAACATGGAAATATCTACACCGCTATCAGTATAAACATGGAATTATCTACACCGCTATCTGTATGAACATGGAAATAGCTACACCGCTATCTGTATGAACATGGAAATATCTACACCGCTATCTGTATGAACATAGAAATATCTACACCGTTATCTGTATGAACATGGAAATATCTACACCGCTACCTGTATCAACATGGAAATATCAGCACAGCTATCTGTATTAACATGGAATTACCTACACTGCTATCTGTATGAACATGGAAATATCTACACCGATATATGTATGAACATGGAAATATCTTCACCACCATCTGTATGAACATAGATATATCTACACAGCCATCTGGATGAACACGGAAATATCTACACCGCTATCTGTATGAGCATGGAAATATCTACACCGCTATCTGTGTAAACATGTATACATCTTCACCACTATCTGTTTAAACATGGAAATATCTACACTGCTATCTGCATGAACATGGAAATATCTACACCGCTATCTGTTTGAACATGGAAATATCTACTCCGCTATCTGCATGAAAATGGAAATATCTACAAAGCTATCTGCATATACATGGAAATATCTATACAGCTATCTCTTTACACATGGAAATAACTACACCGCTATCTCTATAAACACGGAAATATCTACACCGCTATCTGTATGAACATGGAAATAGCTACACCGCTATCAGTATGAACATGGAAATATCTACACCGCTATCTGTATGAACATGGAAATATCTACACCGCTATCTGTATGATCATGGAAATATCTTCACCGCCATCTGTATGAACATGGATATAACTACACAGCCATCTGGATGAACATGGAAATATCTACACGGCTATCTGTATGAACATGGAAATATCTAAACCGCTATATGTATAAACATGGAAATATCTACACCGCTATCTGTATGAACATGGAAATATCTACACCGCTATCTGTATGAACATGGAAATATCAACACCGCTATATGTATAAACATGGAAATATCTACACCGCTATCTGTATGAACATGGAAATATCTACACCGCTATCTGTATGAACATGGAAATATCTTCACCGTCATCTGTATGAACATGGATGTATCTACATAGCCATCTAAATGAACATGGAAATATCTACACCGCAATCTGTATGAACATGGAAATATCTACACCACTATCTGTGTAAACATGCATACATCTTCACCGCTATCCGTATAAACATGGAAATATCTACACCGCTATCTGTATGAACATGGAAATATCTACACCGCTATCTGTTTGAACATGGAAATATCTACTCCGCTATCTGCATGAAAATGGAAATATCTACACAGCTATCTGCATATACATGGAAATATCTACAAAGCTATTTCTTTACACATGGAAATAACTTCACCGCTATCTCTATTAACATGGAAATATCTACACCGCCAACTGTATGAACATGGAGATATCTTCAACGCCATCTGTATGAACATATAAATATCTACACCGCCATCTGTATTAAGATGGAGATATCTACACCGCTATCTGTATAAACATGGAAATATCTACACAGCTATCTGTATGAACATGGAAATATCTACACCGCTATCTGTATAAACATGGAAATATCTACACCGCTACCTTTATAAACATGGAAATATCAGCACCGCCATCTGTATGAACATGGAAATATCTACACAGCCATCTGGATGAACATGGAAATATCTACACCGCTATATGTATGAACTTGGAAATAGATACACCGCTATCTGTATGAACATGGAAATATCTACACCACTGTCTGTATGAACATGGAAATATCTACACCGCTAACTGTATGAACATGGAAATATCTTCACCGCCACTTGTATGAACATGGATATATCTACACAGCCATCTGGATGAACATGGAAATATCTACACCGCAATCTGTATGAACATGGAAATAGCTACACCTCTATCTGTATGAACATGGAATTATCTACACCGCTATCTGTATGAACATGGAAAGATCTACACCGCTATCGGTATGAACATGGAAATATCTTCACCACGATCTGTATGAACATGGATATATATACACAGCCATCTGGATGAACATGGAAATATCTACACCGCTACCTGAATGAACATGGAAATATCTACACCGCTATCTGTGTAAACATGCATACATCTTCACCGCTATCTGTATAAACATGAAAATATCTCCACCGCTATCTGTATGAACAAGGAATTATCTACACCGCTATCTGCATGAAAATGGAAATATCAACAGAGCTATCTGCATATACATGGAAATATCTACAAAGCTACTTCTTTACACATGGAAATAACTACACCGCTATCTCTATAAACATAGAAATATCTACACCGCCATCTGTATGAACATGGAAATATCTGCACCGCCATCTGCATGAACATATAAATATCTACACCACCGTCTGTATTAAGATGGAGATATCCGCACCGCTATCTGTATAAACAGGGAAATATCTACACCGCTATCTGTATGAACATGGAAGTATCTACACTGCTACCAATATAAACATGGAAATATCAGCACCGCTATCTGTATGAACATGGAAATATCTACACAGCCTTCTGGATGAACATGGAAATATCTACACCGCTATCTGTATGAACATGGAAATATCTACACCGCTATCTGTATGAACATGGAAATATCTACACCGCTATCTGTATGAACATGGAAATAGCTACACCGCAATCTGTATGAACATGGAAATGTCTATACCGCTATCTGTATGAACATGGAAATATCTACACCGCTATCTGTATGATCATGGAAATACCTTCACCGCCATCTGTATGAACATGGATATAACTACACAGCCATCTGGATGAACATGGAAATATCTACACCGCTATATGTATGAACATGGAAATATCTACACCGCTATATGTATAAACATGGAAATATCTACACCGCTATCTGTATGAACATGGAAATATCTACACCGCTATCTGTATGAACATGGAAATATCTTCACCGCCATCTGTATGAACATGGATATATCTACATAGCCATCTGAATGAACATGGAAATATCTAAACCGCAATCTGTATGAACATGGAAATATCTACACCACTATCTGTGTAAACATGCATACATCTTCACCGCTATCCGTATAAACATGGAAATATCTACACCGCTATCTGTATGAACATGGAAATATCTACACCGCTATCTGTTTGAACATGGAAATATCTACTCCGCTATCTGCATGAAAATGGATATATCTACACAGCTATCTGCATATACATGGAAATATCTACAAAGCTATTTCTTTACACATGGAAAAAACTACACCGCTATCACTATTAACATGGAAATATCTACACCGCCATCTGTATGAACATGGAGATATCTTCACCGCCATCTGTATGAACATATAAATATCTACACCGCCATCTGTATTAAGATGGAGATATCTACACCGCTATCTGTATAAACATGGAAATATCTACACAGCTATCTGTATAAACATGGAAATATCTACACCGCTATCTGTATAAACATGGAAATATCTACACCGCTACCTGTATAAACATGGAAATATCAGCACCGCCATCTGTATGAACATGGAAATATCTACACAGCCATCTGGATGAACATGGAAATATCTACACCGCTATATGTATGAACTTGGAAATAGATACACCGCTATCTGTATGAACATGGAAATATCTACACCACTGTCTGTATGAACATGGAAATATCTACACCGCTAACTGTATGAACATGGAAATATCTTCACCGCCACCTGTATGAACATGGATATATCTACACAGCCATCTGGATGAACATGGAAATATCTACACCGCAATCTGTATGAACATGGAAATAGCTACACCGCTATCTGTATGAACATGGAAATATCTACACCGCTATCTGTATGAACATGGAAAGATCTACACCGCTATCTGTATGAACATGGAAATATCTTCACCGCGATCTGTATGAACATGCATATATCTACACAGCCATCTGGATGAACATGGAAATATCTACACCGCTACCTGAATGAACATGGAAATATCTACACCGCTATCTGTGTAAACATGCATACATCTTCACCGCTATCTGTATAAACATGGAAATATCTCCACCGCTATCTGTATGAACATGGAAATATCTACTCCGCTATCTGCATGAACATATAAATATCTACACCACCATCTGTATTAAGATGGAGATATCCACACCGCTATCTGTATAAACAGGGAAATATCTACACCGCTATCTGTATGAACATGGAAATATCTACACCGCTACCAATATAAACATAGAAATATCAGCACCGCTATCTGTATGGACATGGAAATATCTACACAGCCTTCTGGATGAACATGGAAATATCTACACCGCTATCTGTATGAACATGGAAATATCTACACCGCTATCTGTATGAACATGGAAATATCTACACCGCTATCTGTATGAACAGGGAAATATATACACCGCTATCTGTATGAACATGGAAATCTCTACACCGCTATTTGTGCAAACATGCATACATCTTCACCGCTGTCTGTATAAACATGCAAATATCTACACCGCTATCTGTATAAACATGGAAATATCTACACCGCTATCTGTTTGAACATGGAAAGATCTACACCGCTATCTGCATGAAAATGGAAATATCTACACAGCTATCTGCATATACACGGAAATATCTACAAAGCTATTTCTTTACACATGGAAATAACTACACCGCTATCTCTATAAACATGGAAATATCTACACCGCCATCTGTATGAACATGGAAATATCTGCACCGCCATCTGTATGAACATATAAATATCTACACCGCCATCTGTAATGAGATGGAGATATCTACACCGCTATCTGTATAAACATGGAAATATCTACACCGCTATCTGTATAAACATGGAAATATCTACACCGCTATCTGTATGAACATGGAAATATCTACACCGCTACCTGTATAAACATGGAAATATCATCACCGCTATCTGTATGAACATGGAAATATCTACACAGCCTTCTGGATGAGCATGGAAGTATCTACACCGCTATCTGTATGAACATGGAAATATCTACACCGCTATCTGTATGAACATGGAAATATCTACACCGCTATCTGTGCAAACATGCATACATCTTCACCGCTATCTGTATAAACATGGAAATATCTACACCGCTATCTGTATGAACATGGAAATATCTACACCGCTATCTGTTTGAACATGGAAATATCTACACCGCTATCTGCATGAAAATGGAAATATCTACACAGCTATCCGCATATACACGGAAATATCTACAAAGCTATTTCTTTACACATGGAAATAACTACACCGCTATCTCAATAAACATGGAAATATCTACACCACCATCTGTATGAACATGGAAATATCTGCACCGCCATCTGTATGAACATATAAATATCTACACCGCCATCTCTATTAAGATGGAGATATCTATACCGCTATCTGTATAAACATGGAAATATCTACACCGCTACCTGTATAAACATGGAAATATCTACACCGCTATCTGTATGAACATGGAAATATCTACACAGCTATCTGTTTGAACATGGAAATATCTACACCGCTATCTGCATGAAAATGGAAATATCTACACAGCTCTCTGCATGTACGTGGAAATATCAACAAAGCTATTTCTTTACACATGGAAATATCTACACCGCCATCTGAATGAACATGGAAATATCTACACAGCTACCTGTATAAACATGGAAATATCTACACCGCTATCTGTATGAACATGGAAATATCTACACAGCTATCTGTTTGAACATGGAAATATCTACACCGCTATGTGCATGAAAATGGAAATATCTACACAGCTCTCTGCATGTACATGGAAATATCTACAAAGCTATTTCTTTACACATGGAAATATCTACACCGCCATCTGAATGAACAGGGAAATATCTATACCGCCATCTGAATAAACATGGAAATATCTGCACCGCCATCTGTATGAACATATAAATATCTACACCGCCATCTGTATTCACATGGAGATATCTACACCGCTATCTGTATAAACATGGAAATATCTACACTGCTATCTGCATGAACATGGAAATATCTTCACCGCCATCTGTATGAACATGGATATATCTACACAGCCATCTGGAAGAACATGGAAATATCTACACCGCTATCTGTATGAACTTGGAAATATCTACACCGCTATCTGTGTTAACATGCATACATCTTCACCGCTATCTGTATAAACATGGAAATATCTACACCGCTATCTGTATGAACATGGAAATATCTACACAGCTATCTGTTTGAACATGGAAATATCTACACCGCTATCTGCATGAAAATGGAAATATCTACACAGCTATCTGCATATACATGGAAATATTTACAAAGCTATTTATTTACACATGGAAATATCTACACCACAGTCTCTATAAACATGGAAATATCTACACCGCCATCTGTATGAACATGGAAATATCTGCACCGCCATCTGTATTAAGATGGAGATATGTACACCGCTATCTGTATAAACATGAAAATATCTACACTGCTATCTGTATAAACATGGAAATATCTACACCGCTATCTGTATAAACATGGAAATATCTACACCGCTACCTGTATAAACATGGAAATATCAGCACCGCTATCTGTATGAACATGGAAATATCTACACCGCTATCTCTATGAACATGGAAATATCTACACCGTTATCTGTATGAACATGGAAATAGCTACACCGCTATCTGTATGAACATGGAAATATCTACACCTCTATCTGTATGAACATGGAAATATCTACACCGCTGTCTGTATGAACATGGAAATATCTACACAGCTATCTGTATAAACATGGAAATATCTACACCGCTATCTGTATGAACATGGAAATATCTTCACCGCCATCTGAATGAACATGGATATATCTACACAGCCATCTGGATGAACATGGAAATATCTACACCGCTATCTGTATGAACATGGAAATATCTGCACCGCTAACTGTGTAAACATGAATACATCTTCACCTCTATCTGTATAAACATGGAAATATCTACAGCGCTATCTGTATACACATGGGAATATCTACACCGCTACCTGTATAAACATGGAAATATCAGCACCGCTATCTGTATGAACATGGAAATGTCTACACAGCCATCTGGATGAACATGGAAATATCTACACCGCTATCTGTATGAACATGGAAATAGCTACAACGCTATCTGTATGTACATGGAAATGTCTACACCGCTATCTGTATGAACATGGAAATATCTACACCGCTATCTGCATGATCATGGAAATATCTTCACCGCCATCTGTATGAACATGGATATAACTACACAGCCATCTGGATGAACATGGAAATATCTACACCGCTATATGTATGAACATGGAAATATCTACACCGCTATATGTATAAACATGGAAATATCTACACCGCTATCTGTATGAACATGGAAATATCTACACCGCTATCTGTATGAACATGGAAATATCTTCACCGCCATCTGTATGAACATGGATATATCTACACAGCCATCTGGATGAACATGGAAATATCTACAGCGCTATCTGTATGAACATGGAAATATCTACGCCACTAACTGTGTAAACATGCATACATCTTCACCGCTATCTGTATAAACATGGAAATATCTACAGCGCTATCTGTATGAACATGGAAATATCTACACCGCTATCTGTTTGAACATGGAAATATCTACTCCGCTATCTGCATGAAAATGGAAATATTTACACAGCTATCTGCATATACATGGAAATATCTACAAAGCTATTTCTTTACACATGGAAATAACTACACCGCTATCTCTATTAACATGGAAATATCTACACCGCCATCTGTATGATCATGGAGATATCTTCACCGCCATCTGTATGAACATATAAATATCTACACCGCCATCTGTATTAAGATGGAGATATCTACACCGCTATCTGTATAAACATGGAAATATCTACACCGCTATCTGTATAAACATGGAAATATCTACACCGCTATCTGTATAAACATGGAAATATCTACACTGCTACCTGTATAAACATGGAAATATCAGCACCGCTATCTGTATGAACATGGAAATATCTACACAGCCATCTGGATGAACACGGAAATATCTACACCGCTATCTGTATGAACATGGAAATAGATACACCGCTATCTGTATGAACATGGAAATATCTACACCACTATCTGTATGAACATGGAAATATCTACACCTCTATCTGTATGAACATGGAAATATCTTCACCGCCATCTGTATGAACATGGATATATCTACACAGCCATCTGGATGAACATGGAAATATCTACACCGCAATCTGTATGAACATGGAAATAGCTACACCTCTATCAGTATGAACATGGAAATGTCTACACCGCTATCTGTATGAACATGGAAATATCTACACCGCTGTCTGCATGAACATGGAAATATCTTCACCGCCATCTGTATGAACATGGATATATCTACACAGCCATCTGGATGAACATGGAAATATCTACACCGCTATCTGTATGAACTTGGAAATATCTTCACCGCTATCTGTGTTAACATGCATACATCTTCACCGCTATCTGTATAAACATGAAAATATCTACACCGATATCTGTATGAACATGGAAATGTCTACACAGCTATCTGTTTGAACATGGAAATATCTACACCGCTATCTGCATGAAAATGGAAATATCTACACAGCTATCCGCATATACATGGAAATATTTACAAAGCTATTTCTTTACACATGGAAATATCTACACCGCAGTCTCTATAAACATGGAAATATCTACACCGCCATCTGTATGAACATGGAAATATCTGCACTGCCATCTGTATGAACATATAAATATCTACACCGCCATCTGTATTAAGATGGAGATACCTACACCGCTATCTGTATAAACATGAAAATATCTACACCGCTATCTGTATAAACATGGAAATATCTACACCGCTATCTTTATAAACATGGAAATATCAACACCGCTACCTGTATAAACATGGAAATATCAGCACCGCTATCTGTATGAACATAGAAATATCTACACCGCTATCTCTATGAATATGGAAATATCTACACCGCTATCTGTATGAACATGGAAATAGCTACACCGATATCTGTATGAACATGGAAATATCTACACCGCTATCTGTATGATCATGGAAATATCTTCACCGCCATCTGTATGAACATGGATATATCTACACAGCCATCTGGATGAACATGGAAATATCTACACCGCTATCTGTATGAACTTGGAAATATCTTCACCGCTATCTGTGTTAACATGCATACATCTTCACCGCTATCTGTATAAACATGAAAATATCTACACCGATATCTGTATGAACATGGAAATATCTACACAGCTATCTGTTTGAACATGGAAATATCTACACCGCTATCTGCATGAAAATGGAAATATCTACACAGCTATCCGCATATACATGGAAATATTTACAAAGCTATTTCTTTACACATGGAAATATCTACACCGCAGTCTCTATAAACATGGAAATATCTACACCGCCATCTGTATGAACATGGAAATATCTGCACTGCCATCTGTATGAACATATAAATATCTACACCGCCATCTGTATTAAGATGGAGATACCTACACCGCTATCTGTATAAACATGAAAATATCTACACCGCTATCTGTATAAACATGGAAATATCTACACCGCTATCTTTATAAACATGGAAATATCAACACCGCTACCTGTATAAACATGGAAATATCAGCACCGCTATCTGTATGAACATAGAAATATCTACACCGCTATCTCTATGAATATGGAAATATCTACACCGCTATCTGTATGAACATGGAAATAGCTACACCGATATCTGTATGAACATGGAAATATCTACACCGCTATCTGTATGATCATGGAAATATCTTCACCGCCATCTGTATCAACATGGATATAACTACACAGCCATCTGGATGAACATGGAAATAGCTACACCGCTATCTGTATGAACATGGAAATATCTACACCACTATCTGTATGAACATGGAAATATCTACACCGCTGTCTGAACGAACATGGAAATATCTACACAGCTATCTGTATGAACATGGAAATATCTACACCGCTATCTGTATTAACATGGAAATATCTTCACCGCCATCTGTATGAACATGGATATATCTACATAGCCATCTGAATGAACATGGAAATATCTACACCGCTATCTGTATGAACGTGGAAATATCTACACCACTCTCTGTGTAAACATTCATACATCTTCACCGCTATCTGTATAAACATGGAAATATCTACACCGCAATCTGCATGAACATGGAAATATCTACACCGCTATCTGTTTGAACATGGAAATATCTACTCCGCTATCTGCATGAAAATGGAAATATCTACACAGCTATCTGCATATACATGGAAATATCTACAAAGCTACTTCTTTACACATGGAAATAACTACACCGCTATCTCTATTAACATGGAAATGTCTACACCGCCATCTGTATGAACATGGAGATATCTTCACCGCCATCTGTATGAACAAATAAATATCTACACTGCCATCTGTATTAAGATGGAGATATCTACACCGCTATCTGTATAAACATGGAAATATCTACACCGCTATCTGTATAAACATGGAAATATCTACACCGCTATCTGTATAAACATGGAAATATCTACACCGCTACCTGTATAAACATGGAAATATCAGCACCGCTATCTGTATGAACATGGAAATATCTACACAGCCATCTGGATAAACATGGAAATATCTACACCGCTATATGTATGAACATGGAAATAGATACACCGCTATCTGTATGAACATGGAAATATTTACACCACTATCTGTATGAACATGGAAATATCTACACTGCTATCTGTATGAACATGGAAATATCTTCACCGCCATCTGTATGAACATGGATATATCTACACAGCCATCTGGATGAACATGGAAATATCTACGCCGCAGTCTGTATGAACATGGAAATAGCTACACCTCTATCTGTATGAACATGGAAATATCTACACCGCTATCTGTATGAACATGGAAAGATCTACACCGCTATCTGTATGAACATGGAAATACCTTCACCGCCATCTGTATGAACATGGATATATCTACACAGCCATCTGGATGAACATGGAAATATCTACACCGCTACCTGAATGAACATGGAAATATCTACACCGCTATCTGTGTAAACATGCATACATCTTCACCGCTATCTGTATAAACATGGAAATATCTCCACCGCTATCTGTATGAACATGGAAATATCTACACCGCTATCTGCATGAAAATGGAAATATCTACAGAGCTATCTGCATATACATGGAAATATCTACAAAGCTATTTCTTTACACATGGAAATAACTACACCGCTATCTCTATAAACATAGAAATATCTACACCGCCATCTGTATGAACATGGAAATATCTGCACCGCCATCTGCATGAACATATAAATATCTACACCACCATCTGTATTAAGATGGAGATATCCACACCGCTATCTGTATAAACATGGAAATATCTACACCACTATCTGTATAAACATGGAAATATGTACACCGCTATCTGTATGAACATGGAAATATCTACACTGCTACCTATATAAACATGGAAATATCAGCACCGCTATCTGTATGAACATGGAAATATCTACACAGCCTTCTGGATGAACATGGAAATATCTACACCGCTATCTGTATGAACATGGAAATATCTACACCGCTATCTGTTTGAACATGGAAATATGTAAACCGCTATCTGCATGAAAATGGAAATATCTACACAGCTATCTGCGTATACATGGAAATATCTACACAGCTATCTCTTTGCACATGGAAAAAACTACACCGCTATCTGTATGAACATGGATATATCTACACCGCCATCTGTATGAACATGGAAATATCTGCACGGCCATCTGTATGAACATATAAATATCTAAACTGCCATCTGTATTAAGATTGAGATATCTACACCTCTATCTGTATAAACATGGAAATATCTACACCGCTATATGTATAAACATGGAAATGTCTACACCGCTATCTGTATAAACCTGGAAATATCTACACCGCTACCTGTATAAAGATGGAAATGTCAGCACCGCAATCTGTATGAACATGGAAATATCAGCCACCCTATCTGTATGAACATGGAAATATCTACACCACTATCTGTATGAACATGGAAATATCTACACCGCTATCTGTATGAACATGGAAATATCTTCACCGCCATCTGTATGAACATGGATATCTCTATACAGCCATCTGGATTAACATGGAAATATCTACACCGCTATCTCCATGAACATGGAAATAGCTATACCGCCATCTGTATGAACATGCAAATATCTACACCGCCATCTGTATGAACATGGAAATATCTGCACCGCCATCTGTATGAACATATAAATAACTACACCGCAATCTGTATTAAGATGGAGATATCTACACCGCTATCTGTATAAACCTGGAAATATCTACACTGCTATCTGTATAAACATGGAAATATCTACACCGCTATCTGTATAAACATGGAAATATCTGCACCGCTACCTGTATAAACATGGAAATATCAGCACCGCTATCTGTATGAACATAGAAATATCTACACCGCTATCTCTATGAATATGGAAATATCTACACCGCTATCTGTATGAACATGGAAATAGCTACACCGATATCTGTATGAACATGGAAATATCTACACCGCTATCTGTATGATCATGGAAATATCTTCACCGCCATCTGTATCAACATGGATATAACTACACAGCCATCTGGATGAACATGGAAATAGCTACACCGCTATCTGTATGAACATGGAAATATCTACACCACTATCTGTATGAACATGGAAATATCTACACCGCTGTCTGAACGAACATGGAAATATCTACACAGCTATCTGTATGAACATGGAAATATCTACACCGCTATCTGTATTAACATGGAAATATCTTCACCGCCATCTGTATGAACATGGATATATCTACATAGCCATCTGAATGAACATGGAAATATCTACACCGCTATCTGTATGAACGTGGAAATATCTACACCACTCTCTGTGTAAACATTCATACATCTTCACCGCTATCTGTATAAACATGGAAATATCTACACCGCAATCTGCATGAACATGGAAATATCTACACCGCTATCTGTTTGAACATGGAAATATCTACTCCGCTATCTGCATGAAAATGGAAATATCTACACAGCTATCTGCATATACATGGAAATATCTATAAAGCTACTTCTTTACACATGGAAATAACTACACCGCTATCTCTATTAACATGGAAATGTCTACACCGCCATCTGTATGAACATGGAGATATCTTCACCGCCATCTGTATGAACAAATAAATATCTACACTGCCATCTGTATTAAGATGGAGATATCTACACCGCTATCTGTATAAACATGGAAATATCTACACCGCTATCTGTATAAACATGGAAATATCTACACCGCTATCTGTATAAACATGGAAATATCTACACCGCTACCTGTATAAACATGGAAATATCAGCACCGCTATCTGTATGAACATGGAAATATCTACACAGCCATCTGGATAAACATGGAAATATCTACACCGCTATATGTATGAACATGGAAATAGATACACCGCTATCTGTATGAACATGGAAATATTTACACCACTATCTGTATGAACATGGAAATATCTACACTGCTATCTGTATGAACATGGAAATATCTTCACCGCCATCTGTATGAACATGGATATATCTACACAGCCATCTGGATGAACATGGAAATATCTACGCCGCAGTCTGTATGAACATGGAAATAGCTACACCTCTATCTGTATGAACATGGAAATATCTACACCGCTATCTGTATGAACATGGAAAGATCTACACCGCTATCTGTATGAACATGGAAATACCTTCACCGCCATCTGTATGAACATGGATATATCTACACAGCCATCTGGATGAACATGGAAATATCTACACCGCTACCTGAATGAACATGGAAATATCTACACCGCTATCTGTGTAAACATGCATACATCTTCACCGCTATCTGTATAAACATGGAAATATCTCCACCGCTATCTGTATGAACATGGAAATATCTACACCGCTATCTGCATGAAAATGGAAATATCTACAGAGCTATCTGCATATACATGGAAATATCTACAAAGCTATTTCTTTACACATGGAAATAACTACACCGCTATCTCTATAAACATAGAAATATCTACACCGCCATCTGTATGAACATGGAAATATCTGCACCGCCATCTGCATGAACATATAAATATCTACACCACCATCTGTATTAAGATGGAGATATCCACACCGCTATCTGTATAAACATGGAAATATCTACACCACTATCTGTATAAACATGGAAATATGTACACCGCTATCTGTATGAACATGGAAATATCTACACTGCTACCTATATAAACATGGAAATATCAGCACCGCTATCTGTATGAACATGGAAATATCTACACAGCCTTCTGGATGAACATGGAAATATCTACACCGCTATCTGTATGAACATGGAAATATCTACACCGCTATCTGTTTGAACATGGAAATATGTAAACCGCTATCTGCATGAAAATGGAAATATCTACACAGCTATCTGCGTATACATGGAAATATCTACACAGCTATCTCTTTGCACATGGAAAAAACTACACCGCTATCTGTATGAACATGGATATATCTACACCGCCATCTGTATGAACATGGAAATATCTGCACGGCCATCTGTATGAACATATAAATATCTAAACTGCCATCTGTATTAAGATTGAGATATCTACACCTCTATCTGTATAAACATGGAAATATCTACACCGCTATATGTATAAACATGGAAATGTCTACACCGCTATCTGTATAAACCTTGAAATATCTACACCGCTACCTGTATAAAGATGGAAATGTCAGCACCGCAATCTGTATGAACATGGAAATATCAGCCACCCTATCTGTATGAACATGGAAATATCTACACCACTATCTGTATGAACATGGAAATATCTACACCGCTATCTGTATGAACATGGAAATATCTTCACCGCCATCTGTATGAACATGGATATCTCTATACAGCCATCTGGATTAACATGGAAATATCTACACCGCTATCTCCATGAACATGGAAATAGCTATACCGCCATCTGTATGAACATGCAAATATCTACACCGCCATCTGTATGAACATGGAAATATCTGCACCGCCATCTGTATGAACATATAAATAACTACACCGCAATCTGTATTAAGATGGAGATATCTACACCGCTATCTGTATAAACCTGGAAATATCTACACTGCTATCTGTATAAACATGGAAATATCTACACCGCTATCTGTATAAACATGGAAATATCTGCACCGCTACCTGTATAAACATGGAAATATCAGCACCGCTATCTGTATGAACATTGAAATATCTACACCGCTATCTGTACGAACATGGAAATATCTACACCGCTATCTGTATGAACATGGAAATAGCTACACCGCTATGTGTATGAACATGGAAATATCTACACCTCTATCTGTATGAACATGGAAATATCTACACCGCTATCTGTTTGAACATGGAAATATCTAAACCGCAATCTGCATGGAAATGGAAATATCTTCACAGCTATCTGCATATACATGGAAATATCTACACAGCTATCTCTTTACACATGGAAATAACTACACCGCTATCTGTATGAACATGGAAATATCTACTCCGCCATCTGTATGAACATGGAAATATCTGCACGGCCATCTGTATGAACATATAAATATCTACACCGCCATCTGTATTAAGATGGAGAAATCTACACCGCTATCTGTATAAACATGGAAATATCTACACCGCTATCTGTATAAACATGGAAATATCTACACCGCTATCTGTGTAAACATGCATACATCTTCACCGCTATCTGTATAAACATGGAAATATCAGCACCGCTATCTGTATGAACATGGAAATATCTACACCGCTATCTGTTTGAACATGGAAATATCTAAACCGCTATCTGCAAGAAAATGGAAATATCTACCCAGCTATCTGCATATACATGGAAATATCTACACAGCTATCTCTTTGCACATGGAAATAACTACACCGCTATCTGTATGAACATGGAAATATCTACACCGCCATCTGTATGAACATGGAAATATCTGCACGGCCATCTGTATGAACATATAAATATCTACACTGCCATCTGTATTTAGATGGTGATATCTACACCACTATCTGTATAAACATGGAAATATCAGCACCGCTATCTGAATGAACATGGAAATATCAGCCCCTCTATCTGTATGAACATGGAAATATCTACACCACTATCTGTATGAACATGGAAATATCTACACCGCTATCTGTATGAACATGGAATTATCTTCACCGCCATCTGTATGAACATGGATATGTCTACACAGCCATCTGGATGAACATGGAAATATCTACACCGCTATCTGTATGAACATGGAAATAGCTACACCGCTATCTGTATGAACATGGAAATATCTACATCACTATCTGTATTAACATGGAAATATCTACACCGCTATCTGTATGAACATGGAAATATCTTCACCGCCATCTGTATGAACATGGATATATCTACACAGCCATCTGGATGAACATGGAAATATCTACACCGCTATCTGTATAAACATGGAAATATCTACACCGCTATCTGTGTAAACATGGAAATATCTACACCGCTACCTGTACAAACATGGAAATATAAGCACTGCTATCTGTATGAACATGGAAATATCTACACCGCTATCTGTTTGAACATGGAAATATCTACACCGCTATCTGTATGAACATGGAAATAGCTACACCGCTATCTGTATGAACATGGAAATATCTACAGCGCTATCAGTATGAACATGGAAATATCTACACCGCTATCTGTATGAACATGGATATATCTACACAGCCATCTGGATGAACATGGAAATATCTACACCGCTATCTGTATGAACATGGAAATATCTACACCGCTATCTGTGTAAACATGCATACATCTTCACCGCTATCTGTATAAACATGGAAATATCTACACCGCTATCTGTATGAACATGGAAATATCTACACCGCTATCTGTTTGAACGTGGAAATATCTAAACCACAATCTTCATGAAAATGGAAATATCTTCACAGCTATCTGCATATACATGGAAATATCTACACAGCTATCTCTTTACATATGGAAATAACTACACCGCTATCTGTATGAACATGGAAATATCTACACCGCTATCTGTATGAACATGGAAATATCTGCACGGCCATCTGTATGAACATATAAATATCTACACCGCCATCTGTATTAAGATGGAGAAATCTACCCCGCTATCTGTATAAACATTGAAATATCTACACCGCTATCTATATAAACATGGAAATATCTACATCGCTATCTGTATAAACATGGAAATATCTACACCGCTACCTGTATAAACATGGAAATATCAGCACCGCTATCTGTATGAACATGGAAATATCAGCCCCTCTATCTGTATGAACATGGAAATATCTACACCACTATCTGTATGAACATGGAAATATCTACACCGCTATCTGTATGAGCATGGAAATATCTTCACCGCCATCTGTATGAACATGGATATATCTACACAGCCATCTGGATGAACATGGAAATATCTACACCGCTATCTCTATGAACATGGAAATATCTACACCGCTATCTGTATGAACATGGAAATATCTACACCACTATCTGTATGAACATGGAAATATCTACAACGCTATCTGTATAAACATGGAAATATCTGCACCGCTATCGGTATAGACATCCGTATTTGCTCTTAATTTATACCCAACGATGGGATGTTTCATATGATAAAAAGACCAAATACAGAATTAGTCTATATTTTTTCTGGCAATTGATCTCTGCAATAATCAAACCTCAAAGACAATCAAACCTGAAATCTAAGCTACTTATTAAATAGCTTGGTTTTTAGGTTGCACGTTGCTGTGTATGCTGGCTTCATAGAAAATGCAAGTAGCAATCGCCATTTTTTAATAGTCATTAGCCTTGAAGCTCTCCTAGTTTTGAATCACATAGAAATATAAATCAAATCTCACTAGATTTTTTTTTTTTGAAACAGGGTCTGGCTTTGTTGCCCAGGCTGAAGAGCAGGGCATGATCTTGGCTCACACCTCTGCCTCTCGGACTCAAGCCATCCTCCCACCTCAGCCTTGGAGTAGCTGGGACCACAGGCATGTGCCACCATATCCAGCTAATATTTTTATTTTTGTACCAATGGGGTTTGTCATCTTTCCCAGGCAGGCCTCAAACTCCAAGACTCAAGCAATCCACCTGCCTTGAATTCCCAAAGTACTTGGTTTACAGGCGACAGCCACTACGCCCAGCAACTAAACTTCTAAAAATCAATTTAACATAAAATTATCTAAGCGTGCAAGGAAAGATAAGAAGCCTAAGGAACCAGTGAGTTGAAGAATAAATGCATTTCAAATCATACATGTAAACAACATGATGTGATGTGGTAGGAATCATCTAACATGCTTTAAAGCATGAGTAAAAGGTCTTTACTTAGAAAACTGGATCTTAGTTTAGGATATCTTTAGATAAGAGTATGAAAAGTCATATCATATTGATAAGTAAAGTGCTTCCTTTGGCTAATTTTAAGGATAGGACATTTATTTTCATATAATTCATAGGAATCTTAGACTTAAAAATAAAATTTCCCTTCTCAAATCCTTACTTTCATACATTTTTTGCATTTCTTTCACTTTTGTGTTAATGGCCTATGTCTCAACATATTCTATTAAGCCTTCTGGAAACACATACTTTGTTTCCAGCCTCTTCAGAGAACCATCACTCCAATTCCTAGGCTTCTGAAGAAGCAGACCCAAGCTTATAGTTATTACATATTTCCAAATCTAGGTGACCAACAAAAATTGATACTTTTCCCATCATACCTTTAAGTTAATAATCAGGTGTATGCTGAGAGGTAAAGACCCAAGAGTGTTGGTTGTCTAATTGTGCAGCTGTATAAACAAATCTTAATGCTTGAAAATATTCAAAGGTTATTCTCACGTTGATTGTTGGTAACTATGTGTAACAACATGAAAAGAAAAAAAAATCAAAGAATTACGTCTGAGGATAATACACAATCTCTAAGGGTAAGAAGAGCAACAAAAATTCTGCTTCAATTACCACTGAAATAATATATTTATCCTGTAAAATCTATGGTGGCTGGTTGTAAAAATTAGGCATTAGCAAACTGATAAAGACTTTTTAATGAAAACATTATGAAACATAGTTTTTAAAAAGTTAAATACACCCACACCAGTTTTTCATATTCTTTGGGCTGCTTTAATGCTGCCATTAAATAATTGATTTAGTTGTGACATAGATCCTATGTTCCATGGAGTCTACCATTCATAAAGATGCAATGTAAGGTAACAAAAATATAAATTATGTGTGTGGGGGGGAGAAGTCAAGAGTATTTTTATGTGACAGAAGTTAAGTTGTTATCAGTGTAAAATAGTCTGTTACAAATACAGGACTCTGTATGTTAGTTTCACTAACCAGAAAGAAGGAAATTACAGCAGATACACACACACACACCAAAAAAGGGAAAAGAAACAAAGCTTAGCACCACAGAAAACCACCAAACTAGAGGGATAAACAATAAGAAAGGAAGAAGTGAACAAGTAATCTAAAAAACAACTAATGAAATGGTAGAAGGAAGTCCTAATTTATCAATAATAAACTTGAATAGAAGTGGATTAAACTCTACTTAAAAGATATAAAGTGGATGAATGGATTCAGATAGCAAAACCCACCTATATGCTGCCTACATGATACTTACCTCACTATTAAAGACAAATAGACTGAAAGTGAAGAGATGGAAAAATATATTTTATGCAAACAAATGAAAAGCAAGCAGGAGTAGCCACAGTCATGTCATATTTTAAAAGGCTTTAAATAAAAAAACTATATAAAAAAAGAATGTCACTGTATAATGAAATGATAAAAGGCCCAATTCAATACGAGGACATAACATATATATTACTTAGGTGTAACTATATATGTACCCAACACCAGAACAACCAGATATATAAAGCAAATATTAGATTTAAAGGTAGAGATAGACTGCAATACAATATTAGTAGGAAATTTCAACACTCCACTTTAAAAATGGACAGATTCTATGAAGAGAAAATCAACCAAAAAATGACAGACTCAAACTATACCATAGACCAAATGGACCTAGCAGGTAAAGAAGATCTCACCTGATATGGTTTGGCTGTACATCCCCACCCAAATCTCATCTTGATTATAGCTCCCATAATTCATACATGTTGTGGGAGGGAACCAGTGGGAGATAATTGAATCATGGGGGCGGTTCCCCCATACTGTTCTTGTGGTAGTGAATACGTCTAACAAGATCTGATGGTTTTATAAGGGGGAACCCTTTCACTTGGTTCTCAATTCTATTTTGTTTGCTACCATGTAAGATGTGTCTTTCGCCTTCCATCATGATTGGGAGACCTCCCCAGCCACGTGGAACTATGAGTCCACTAAACCTCTTTTTCTCTGTAAATTACCCAGTCTCGGGTATGTCTTTATCAGCAGTATGAAAACAGACTAATACATCATCCAACAGCTGCAGAATACAAATTATTCTCAACTGTACACCAAACATTCTCTAGGACCAATCATACATTATGACACATAATAAGTCTTAACAAACTTAAGAAGACAGATATCATATGAAGTATCTTTTCTGATTCCAGGGATATAAAGTCAGAAATCAACAACAGGAAAGCCCTTGGAAATTTTATAAAAACATGGAAATTAAATAGCACGCACCCAAGAAATCAATAGGTCTCATTAAGACATTAATAGGAAAATTTCAAAAGTCACTGAGACAAGTAAGAATGAAAATCCAACATACCCAAACCTATGGAACGTAGCAAAAGCAGTTCTAAGAGGGAAATTTATAGCAATAAAAGCCTACACCAAAAAAGAAGAAAGATTTTCAAATCACAAAGCAAAATTATACACTTCAAGTAACTAGAACATCAAAAACAAACTAAACCCAAAATTGGTAGAAGGAAGGAAATAATAAAGCTCACAGCAGATATAAATGAAACAGACACTAAAAAATATTTCAAAAGATAAATAAGACAAAGTGTAAAGGTAAAACTGACAAACCTTTAGCTAAACTAAGACAAAAGGAGAGAAAATTCAAATAAATAAAAGATAAAAAAGGAGACATTACAACTGATACACCACAGAAATAGAAGGGATTGTAAGACATTACTCATAACTATATGCCAACAAATTTGATAATGTAGAATAAAATGAATAAATTTCTGCACACATACAACTACCCAGATTAAATTGTGAGGAAATATAACATCTGAACACATCAAGAATGAGTTTGGAAATTGAATCAATAATAAAACATCTTCCATCAAAACAACAACAACAACCACCAACACCCAGGACCTGATGTCTTCACTGCTGAATTCTACCAAACAGTTAAAGAATAACTACCAATTCTCCACAAACTTTTCCACAAAAGTAATGAGGAAGGAATACTTCCATACTCATCTTATGAGGCTCGCAACATCCTGATTCTAAAACCAGACAAAGACACGCACAAAATGAAAATAACAGGCCAATATTCCTGAAGAACATAGATACAAAAATTCTCAACAAGATATAAGTGAACTGACTTCGACAGCACACTAAAAAGAGTATTCACTATAATCAAGTGGGGTTCATCCCAGGGATGAAAGGATGGCTTAACATGCACAAATCAGTAAATATGATACACCACCACAATAGAAAGAAGAACAAAAACCATGTGATCATTTCAACAGATGCAAAAAGAACACTTGACAAAAGTCAACATTCCTTTATGATAAAAACTGTCAAGAAAGTAGGTATAGGAGTGTACCTCAACGCAGTAAAGGCCATATGTGACAAACCCACAGCTAACATCTTATTTATGGTGAATAGTTAAATGCTTTTCCTCTATGATATGGAGGAAGACAAGGATGTCAACTTCTACCACTTCTATTTAGCATAGTACTGGAGGTCAGAGCCAGAGCAATTAGACAAAAGAAATAAATAAGAGGGATCCAAACTGGAAAGAAGGAAGTCAGATTGTTTCTGTTTGTAGAAAATGTGATCTCACATACATATGTATACATCTATATATATGATCATATAGATATATATGATCTCTCTCTCTTTAGGGTTCTTTCTATATATACTTATATAGAGTGAGAACCCTAAAGACTTGACCAAAAACTACTAGAAATCATAAATAAATTCAGTAAAGTTGTAGTATACAAAATCAACACAGAAAATTCAGTGTTGTTTCTATACACTAATAGTGAACTATCTGAAAAAGTCATCAAGAAAGGAATTCCATTTACAATAGCTACCAAGAAATCTGCAGATAAATTTAATCAAGGTCGTGAAAGATCTCTACAATGAAAACTATAACACACTGATGGAAAAATTTACGATCCACAAAAAATGGACACTATATACTCATGGAATGGAAGAACTGATACTATTGAAATGACCATACTAACAAAATGTCCTACAGATTCAATGCAATCCCTATCAAAATACCAATGAAATTCTTCACAGAAATAGAAAAAAATACCCTAAAATTTGTATGAAACCAGAAAAGACCCCAAATAACCAAAGCAATCCTGTGCAAAAATAACAAAGCTGGAGGCACCACACTACCTGACTTCAAAATATACTACAAAGCCATAGTAAGCAAAACAGCATGGCACTGCCATAAAGCAAACACATAGACCAATGGAAGAGAATATACAGCTCAGAAATAAATTCTCATACCTAAAGTCAACTGATTTTCAAAAAAGGAGTCAAGAGCACACACAGGGGTAAAGACAGTCTCTTCATTAAATGGTACTGAGAAGATTGGATATCTACATGTGGGATAATGAAATTAGACCCCTATCTTTTACCTTATACAAAAATCAACTCAAATGCGATTAAAGACCTAAAGGTAAGATTGAAAACTATGAAAAACTACTAGAAGATAACATGTGGGAAATTCTCTATAACTTTGGGTTCTACAAGGATTTTTTAAATGAGACGTCAAAAGCACAGGCAACAAAAGCAAAAAGAGATAAATGGGGTTTCATCAAACTAAAATGCTTTTGCACAGCAAAGGAAACTTAACAGAGTGAAAAAACAACTTACAGAATGGGATACAATATTTGCAAACTATACATCTGCTAAGGAGTTAATGCCCAGATTATATAACAAACTTAAACAACTCAACAGCAAAAACATAAATAACTTATTTAAAAATGGGCAAAACTGGGAGGCTGAGGCAGGCGGATTGCCTGAGGTCAGGAGTTTGAGACCAGCCTGACCAATATGGTGAAATCATTTCTCTACTAAAAATACAAAAATTTAGCCAAACATGATGGCGTGTGCCTGTAACCCCAGCTACTCAGCAGGCTGAGGCAGGGGAATTGCTTGAACCAGGGAGATGGAGGTTGCCGTGAGCCCCGATTGCACCACTGCACTCCAGCTTGGGCAACAGAGCAAGACTCCTTCGCAAAAAAAAAAAAAAAAAAGGACAAAATAAACTAAAAGAAATGCCACAAGAGAAAATATAGAAAGGGTCAAGACGAATATATAATAAAATCATGTTCAACATCACTAACCATCAGGGAAATGCAAATCAAAACCGCAATGAGATACCAGTTCACCCATTAGAATGGCTATTAGCAAAAAGGTAAAAGATAACAAGAGTTGGCAAGGAAGTGGAGAAAACGGAACACTTACGCACTGTTGATGGGGTTGTAAACTAGTACAACCATTAAGCAAAACTTTATGGAAGTTCGCTAAAAAATAAAAAATAAAAAAAAAAAACAATCATTCGATCACATAACCCAGCAATCCCACTACTGGGTATATATCCATAGGAAATGAAATCATTGTGTTTGAAAAATATCTGCACTCTTATGTTTACTGTAGCACTATTTCTAATAATCAGATATGGAATCAACCTATGTGTATAAAAACAAACAAGTGAATTATATATATATAATATATTATGTATATAATATATAATACATATTATGTATATTATATATAATATATTATGTATAATATATTATATATTAATATATTATTAATATTAATATATTGTATATTAATATTAATAATATTAATAATAAATAATAATTATTAATTAATAATTAATAATAATTAATAATAATTAATAATAATTAATAATAATTAATAATAATTAATAATAATTAATATTGATATTAATATATTATTAATATATAATATATATTATATGTATAATATACATTATATATTATGTATATTTTATATATAATACATATTATGTATATTATATACATAATATATATTATGTATATTATAATATATATAATGTATAATGTATATAATATACGTTATGTATATTATATATAATATACATTATGTATGTTATGTATATTATATCACATATAATATATATTATTATTATATATAATTATATATAATTATAATTATATATAATTTTATGTGTAATTATAATTATGCATAAAATTAATTATAATTATATATAATTTTATGTGTAATTATAATTATACATAAAATTATATATATATATATATATATATGGACACACACACAATGAAATACTATTCAGCCATAAAAAAAGAATGAAATTCTGCCAGTTGCAACAACATGGATGACCCTGTAGGATACAATGTTAAGTGAAATAAGCCAGACACAGAAAGCAAATACCGCATGATCTCGCTCATATGTGGAATCTTAAAAAAAAAAATGTTAATAGAGAAGTAGAGTAGAATAGTGGTTACCAAACAGTGAGGAAGAAGTGGGGAGGGCAAAATGGAGATAGATTGGTTAACAGTTATGAAATCACAATTATATAGGAAGAATAAGTTGTAGTGTTCTTTGCAAAGCAGGGTGACTATAGTTAAAAGTAAAGTATTGTATATTACAAAGTATCTAGAAGAAAGGATTTTGTAATTTCTTATTAAAAAGAAATGATGAATGCATGAGGTAATTAATACACTAACTATCCTTATTGGATCATTAGACAACATACATATTCATTGAAACATCAAATTGTATCCTATAAATCTATATAATTACAATGTGAAATTTTTTTAAAAATAAATTAATGAATTAAATAACAATTTTAAAATGTTCTCAATCACCAATGCAAAGTTTAGGAGCTTTGTTCTTGACTCAGCCTTAAGACTGAAAACTAATGTGTTAGAAATATTTGTAGATCCTCTCAATTTTGAAAGAATCCTAGCTAAACTACTGAAATATAAAATATATTCTATGTAATATGCTCTTAGGTATATTCTTAGGTGAACTCTGCTTTTAGATGAAGCTTATAAAAATGAAAAACGTATCTGAAATAAAATTTTAAAGTATTTGGAAAATTACAGCTTAATCTCTTAAAGACAAATTTTCTATACAGTAACCTTTTTATGTGCTTTTGAAATGGGGTATACAATTATTTTCCCTGATGTGAGACAAAATATAGAAAGTTGGCATTTTATCTAAGAAGTTAACTTAGGAAGAAAGAGTGAGAGGCAGAGGAATGAGGGAAGAAAGGAAGGCTGATGATGGGATACCTTATCAAGTTGCCTAATGCTGTATTGGAACCTAATAGGCCTTCTAAGGAGTTTTATTACATAATGCAAGACTCCTCAATCTGGGAGGAGGAAAGGGCTTTATTTTTGAGTGGTCACAGGTTGCCCCATGGGCATAAACTCTACCAAGCTGCTAGGTTACACCTACATGAGCATCCCACCTGCTTAAGTAAGAGCAGCCACAAACTGTGGGCCATTCCAGGTAAGTGTCATATCACACCTGCACCAACTAGTCAAAGCCTGGGTCAAAGCCTGTGCAGAACTGATCGCTACAGCAGAGGCTAAAATAAGAAATGGGGCTAAGAGAGTGAAAAGCAGTGCCCATATGTATCCAAAAACAGGTTGAAGATATCTTTAGGAAGGAACAGATAATTTTTTTTATTCATACAATAACAGATGCATATGAACTCCTCGACTAGTCACCCATTCCTGTCAGCCCTTGGGCTTCATTACTAAATCATTCTTCCTTTGTAATCCAGTCCCACATTTTCAGCTATCTCTATATGTTTATTATCTTAAATATTTCTTTGCTCTATACTCTTCCCCTAGTCTTCAACCAATTTCTTTCTTTATTGTCCCAACCCACAGACTGTTATTTCCACTTCGATGTCCCATAGAAGCTTCAAGGGTTTGAAATACCTAAAAAAACAACTCATCTTTCTCCCTAAAACTCCCTCTCCTTCTCCCACTTCAAAATTTCAACTAATGGCTCCCCCTGTTATTCCCACCAGAATCCTGAATGATCCCTGTTTCTCCTCATTCACTCCATACATGTAAATCTCATTAACGTTACTTTCTAGATATTTCATGAATCCTTTCCATTCATTCTGTACTAGAAAGTGTTCCCAGTTTAGACCCTGGTGGTTGGTGGCCTCTTACCTAGGCGCTCTCTCTCTCTCTCTCTCTCTCTCTCTCTGTGGGTGTGGGTGTGGGTGTGTGTGTCCTGAGAATTTATTTACTTCTGGTTTTTGTTTGTTTTTTAGTATCCAGAATCTACAGGGAACTTAAATCAATTAGAAAAAAAAATAACCCAATTAAAAAATGGGCAAAGGACATGAACAAACACTTCTCAAAAGAACACATACAAATGGCCAACAAATACACGAAAAAAAAAATGCTTAGAATCACTAATCATCAGAAAAATGCAAATCAAAACACAATGAGATACCATTTCATACCGGTTGGAATGGCTATTATTAAAAAGTCAAAATACAACAGATGCCAGCAGGGCTGTAGACAAGAGGAAGTGTCTGTATATTTTTAGCTATAGCCCTACTTCAAACGTGTCCCCATTACAGCCAAAAGAGCGGCCTATCTAAAGGACTGTTCTGATCAGCTCACTTACCTGACTGAAACCTTCAGTGACTCCCATGGCCTGCAGGTCAATGCACTAATTCATGACTATAACATCTGAGATATCCTTGATCTGGCTACTGGTCTAGCCCTCTCTGACTCACGCTTTATAAACCATGCATTCTGGAACTTTTTAGTTGTTTCCCACATCAGCATGCTACTTCCCATCCATGTAGATTTGCAGAGACCTCCTCATCTTTTTAATTCCCAGTTCCCACTCTCAACATGGGCCATCTCCTACCCACACTTCAAAACCTAAGCAAAACAACACCTTCCGTGACACCTCCATGCTGAGTCAGATGCCATCCCCTTTGTATTGTAGTTCTTTGCTTGTGTGCCTTTGTCTCACTTTGTTCTCTTTAAAATAAACTCCATGAGGACAATGATCACCTGCTATTTGTGTTAATATCTGCACCTAGTGGCATAGTGTCTGGAGTATAGTAGGATCTATTTTCAAGGAAAAAAAGATTATATCTATACCAATAGACATGAATTAGCGCTTTTTTTTTAAAGATAAGCTCCCTTTGAACTAAGTCAATGTTTACAAGAAGAGTTATACTAAAAAGTTCACTTTTGCTGCTTACGTTTCATTTATTTCAGGCAATTAATTCATTGTTATTGGTAAATCGATACTTTTTATTGATACTGAAAAGAGAGAAATAAACTAATGACTATCTCTGTTAGAGTAGATTTGTTCATATCTATCAGTAAAATGTTAATTATCTGAAAGTCAATAATAAAACATAAACTGTGATCTTAAATGTTTTTTAGGGGCTCAAAAATAATTAGAATTCATGTCAGCATATAAAAAAAGATCAGAGTATTTTTAAGATATGATAAAATTTTATTTTAGTTTCTTAATAGGGATTTTTGTGACCTTATAGAGTTCAACTAATTATAATTTTAAAAATAGGATTTATAGAGTTTTAGAATTAGAAACAATTTATAGATTATTTTATTTTTCTTTTGAGGAATCAGGTCATCAGAAGATCAAGGAACACCTATAATGTCACTAGATCCTAATTTAATTTAAATTTTAGAATCCAGGTATTCTAACTCCTGTCTTGATACTATTTCTACTTTATTATGTTGCTTCCCAGGGCTTTAAAAAATAAAAGCTGGGAAATTACATTTGCTTTGCATATACAGCACCAATTATCAAATTCAGCATAAAAGCATAACATGTATACATCAAAAAGAAAACATAAAAACTTCAAATTAAAAGCATCTCAAAACAATTGAATATAATAGGGAAACCTTATACAAATGCAACACTCCCCCATTAATAAAAAGAAACCAATTGGAGAAAAAAGAAATTCAATATAAACATGTTGGAATATAACCTAATTCATTTTAATCCAATGCTTCAAATTGAAAAAAATTAGCACTAGTGTTATTTTCCTTTATCATTACAATCTTGCTTTTCATTACATTATGCTATGTTTTGTATTAAACATAAAATCAATTTTTCACCTTAACACATGCTAGAAATACAGAGTCACCATATTGGAAATCAGTAGAAAGTGTCTTTGTTTCTACTTTTTTTTCTTTGAAAAAGCTTTGGGAAAAAAAATCATTTACAATGTTTAATTTTAATAACTTAAAGAATGTAATTGATTTTTGTTTGTTTTTGACATGGAGTTTCACTCTTGTCACTCAGGCTGGAGTACAATGGCATGATCTCGGCTCACTGTAACCTCCACCTCCCAGGTTCAAATGATTCTCCTGTCTCAGCCTCCCGAGTAGCTGGGATGACAGGCACTCGCCACCACACCCGGCTAATTTTTGTATTTTTAGTAGAGATGGGGTTTCATCATGTTGGCCAGGCTGGTCTCAAACTCCTGACCTCAGGCGATCCGCCAACCTCGGCCTCCCAAAGAGCTGGGACTACAGGCGTGAGCCACCGTGCCCAGCCAATTGAATAGTTTTTAACTCAGAGGATAAATGCTTGAGGGGATGGAAAGCCCATTCCTCATGACGTGATTATTTCACACTGCATGCCTGTATCAAAACATCTCATGTACCCCACAAATATATAAACCTCCTATGTACCCACAAAAATTTTATAAAATAATGAAAATATTTTAAAACTAAAAAAATTGTTTTTTATTAAGCAACTTTATTTAAATAAAATCATTCTTCCTCATCCTCAGTCCTGGGATCTACCAGAAAGAATTAGCAACATCTTAAAGATGACAAAGTGTTAAAGATAAGCTGCTATTAAGTAAAAGTGTGAAGTGTGGAGGGGACAAGCTGGATGCCTGAACCATTTTGTTCTATCTTTAGGACAGTGAAAGAGCAAGAAGCAGGGTTGGGTGGGGGACATATATTCTGTTGAGCATTGTCACCACTATATTCACTGAAATTCATCTGCATGCTTGTATGTATACTTTTGATTCGCCTGATACACTGAAAATTATATGAAATTGTTCTCTATTCTTTAGATAATTATAATCTAAGTGCTAATATGAAGCTTAGAATTTATATGAAATATGTATGCCCACAACAAGACATTTCAGCTATTTCCTAGATAATAATCTCACTTCACCCTGCACAAAACAGGCACATGATCATGTCACTCTGACCTGGTTTGAGTCCAAGGAGGCTTTTGTTTTTAAAATAATTTAGGTTAGTAGTTAAAATATGAACTTTGGGCCAGGAGTGGGAGCTCATGCCTATAATCCCAGCACTTCGGGAGGCTGAGGCGGGCGGATGACTTGAAGTCAGGAGTAGGAGACTGGACTGGCCAACATGCTGAAACCCCATCTCTACTAAAAAAAAAAAAAAATAGAAAACTTAGCTGGGTGTGGTGGCGGGCACCTATAATCCCAGCTACTTGGGAGACTGAGGCAGGAGAATTGCTTGAGCCTGGGAAGTGGAGGTTGCAGTGAGCAGAGATCTTACCACTACACTCCAAAACAAACAACAAACAAAAAAATTCTAGAGTCACACTGAAAATCTTAACAACCTGCTTCTACTACCCATTTTTTTAATTTTTATTTTGACCTGATTTTAGATTGATAGCAAAATGCACAAATAACACAAAGTGCCCCCTATGTCCCTCACCCTACTTCCCCTAATGCTAACATTTTCAGAGCCATCCTTATTTTCTCTATAAAAGAGCAGAGTTCTCCTTTTAGAGATTTGGAAAGATTATTAAAAGATAAGTTACAAAATACAGTACCTGACACGTATAAAATATTAAATAAATACTAGCCATGCTTAATTATTTTGTTTTAAGTCTATATGAGTCAAGTTTTAGTAGAAATATGGGCTAGAAAAAAAAAACAGAAAGCGGGACTCTGTGATCCGACTTGGGCTTATAGAACAGACTGCACTAGTTTGTTCTCATGCTGCTAATAAAGTCATACCCAAGACCGGGTAATTTAGAAAGGAAAGAGGTTTAAGGAACTCACAATTCCACATGGCTGGGGAGGCCTCAGAGTCACGGCAGAAGGCAAAAAAGAAGCAAAGGCACATCTTAAATGGTAGCAGAGAAGAAAGCTTGTGTAGGGAAGCTCCCATTTTAAAAGCATCAGATCTCGTGAGACTTATTCGCTACCAGGAGAACAGTAGGGGGAACCCGCCCCTATGATTCAATGATCTCCACCTGACTCCATCCTTGACATGCGGGGATAATTACAATCAAGGTGAGATTCGGATGGAGACACAGCCGAATCATATCAATGACTAATGAGAGTTACGTCCAGAACCTAATGAAAACCTGTCTGAGGCCACATTCCCTGTAAAGCAGATTTGAGATAGAGATTTGTGTAGAGAACATTTAACTGGGTAAAATCCTAGGAACCAACAACTGTGGCGAAAAAGCTGAATTGGATAAAGGGAGTTGAGATGTGAGGCAGTCACAACAAATACCTCAGCTAATCTCAAGGGGGAGCTGAGAAGCTGGGGCGACCCTTCAGAGTTGCCCTAAATTGAGGCAGGAGTATGGAGTTTTAATACCTTTCACTGGCCATTCTTCAGATAAGAGTTGTCCCCAAGGATGGACATCAGCTTGACAAGTTATTAATTAGATCTCCTGAGAATAAATTCTAGAGAGAATCAGCTGAGAGGCATGATTTGCCAACACTCCCAATAGCTGGGCAAACTTCAGTTTTGAGGGAGGATTTGGGTCACACACAAAAGTCTCCACAACCAATTATTCATGGGAAATTCTATGTAGGCAGAGCTATTTCATGGCCAGTTAATCAAAACTACATAATCTATTTGGTTAAGCAAAAGAAATTAAAAAGATAAAATAAAATCTATGTATTAACACTCAAAAGTTTTTTAATGCATTTGCCTTGCATTTCGTATGTTTTGCCTTGCCTTTTATATGTTTTGCCTTGCATTTGTTTATTTGCTTTTAAGAACCTTTAGAGAACAATAATTACTAATATAATATGGAGTAGCACAGCATAGACGAGGGAAGCTAACTCTCTCCCTTTTCCCAGAACCTGGAACAGCTAAAGATCCTAAGCATTGTCAGCTTTGGTATCTGACATAGTTTGGATGTTTGTCCCCTTCAAATCTCACGTTAAAATGTGATCCCCAATGTTGGAGATAGATGCCTCCTGAATGGCTTGGTGCTGTCCTCTTGGTAATGAATGAGTTCTTACCCTGTGAGTTCATGCGATATCTGGTTGTTTAAAAGAGACTGACACCTCCTCCCTGTCTCTCTTGCTTCCGCTCTCACCATGTGATATGCTGGTTTCCCTTCACCTTCCACCATGATTGGAAGGTTCCTGATGCCCTCCCTGGAAGCAGGTGCCAGTACTATGCTTCATGTACAGCCTTCACAACAAGGAGCCAAATAAACCGCATTTCTTTATAAATTACCCAGCCTCAGGTATTTCTTTATAACAATGCAAATGGGCTAACAGAGTATCATTCATGGACAGTGAGTGTATTAGTCAATTTTCATGCTGCTGATAAAGACATACCCAAGACTGGGTAATTTATAAAGAAAAAGAGGTTTAATGAATTCACAGTTCCACATGGCTGAGGAGGCCTCACAGTTATGGCAGAAGGCGAAAGGCGCATCTTACATGGCAGCAGGCAAACAGCAAATGAGAACCAAGTGAAAGGCGAAAGGGGTTTCCCCTTATAAAACCATCAGATCTCATGAGACTTATTCACTACCACTAGAACAGTGTGGGGAAAACTGCCCCCATGATCCACTTACCTCTCACTGGGTCCCTCCCACAACATGTGAACTATGGGAGCTACAGTGCAAGATGAGATTTCAGTGGGGACACAGCCAAACCATATCAGACAGTAATAACTTTCAATTAAATATAGCTAGACTTTCTGTCAGTGGGTCACAGCAGTCTAGAGAACACATTGAAAAACTCTGGGAACAGCAGATATAGAGGTCAGATCTAGAGATTTTGAACAAAGTTTAGTGCTACAATGCATTGGTGACCACAGACAAAAGGTGTCTGTTGTTGTTATAGTTTGTTTTCTGTCTTGTTTTTCATCATGGGAGGACAAAAAGAAAAAATGGGGACAATGGTGAAGGAGAAATGAAAAAGACCTGCTTTTCTATGGGTGGAAGCGACTAAACGAGAGAATAAATTTGGATCACACAACAAATGCAAATCAAGTTAGAAGCATGAAAGGCATGATTAAGGCCATGGTTCTAATAGAGATCAGCCAGCGGAACCAGGATCATGCCACACCGAGAGAGGCTGCAGAGCCATTGCCTTCTCTCCTGTCAAAGCTAAATTAATGAAATGGAACTCACAGAAGCACTATGTAATCAAATATTGGTGGGACACAAGCAAATTCTGAAAAAGTTTCATTGATCAGTGATAATATCTTTTGGTGTAAATATCTCCTCAAAACATTTCAGGAAAAAAAAATAAAGCTATAATTTTACTTTAGAAATATTTAACTTTGTTATACTAGTTTACTTATTTTTTACCTAATACTTCTCATATATTGTTATGTAGGTTAAAGATGCTCGATTCATGCCACTGTGGAAACCACACATAATTTAGGCAATAATGCAAATTCTTTTCAAATTCTTTTATCAGTGTATTCACTTTATTTTTATTTCAAACACAATACAAAATTACAGGATGCTATCAAAGTGATGCTACAAAACCCCACTAAAATTTTTTCAATTCTTCAAATCACACACTTACACACACACACACACACACACACCACATGCATTCCCCGTACAGACCTTTTTTTGGGGGGCCTGAGTAAATAATTGCATTTTATTTTCAATTTTTCATTTTGAAATAATTAAAGACTTACCAAAAATGTTGCAAAACTACGTGCCTTTTTGAAGTAAAGTCTTGAAAAAGTTGTTTGGTATATCCTTTATAGTAATAAAAGAAAACACGTGTATATTCTGTTGATTAAAGGCATGCTGAGATCGTCAGACATGTGATTTCATCAGAGACTCCAATATAGAGCGCAGCTGTAACGACATCCTAAGAGTGTTCTAACTGAAATGTGTTGGAAGAAGGTTCTAATTTTTTTCAACCCTTCTCAAGTTGGCACTCAGCAGATTTCCACTCTATAAAAGTAACTCCTGCTCTGCAACTAATGTTCACAGATAAGCTCCAAACATATTTACAGCTCCATTTAAGTATAATGTACACACAGTAAAATTCACCCTTTTCAATGTGCAATTTAATGGGTTATGGCAGATGAATATCATCATTTGACCACAATCATGATCAAGATACAGAAAATCTGCATCATCACAAAACGTTTTCTTTTGCTGTTTTGCATTTGATCTTTTCTCCATTCCTGAACACAGGCAACCACTAATCTGCTTCTGTTTCTACAGTTTGCATTTTCTAGAGTATCCTATTAGTGGAATGATACATTGGTGTCTTTCATGTCTAGCTTCTTTCACTGAGCATAATGCTTTTGATATTCATTTATATTGCTGTTGTATCAGTTTGCTCCTTTTTATTGTTGAGTGGTACTCCATCTACAACTGGTTTATCCATTTACAAGTTGATGGACACATCTGCTATGAACTTCAAGGATGAGGCTTGGTACGGATATGTTTTTATTTATTTTGAGTCGCAGTGGAATTATTTGGCTATATGATCAGTACTAAGTTTAACATTAAAAGAAACTGCCAAACTGCTTTCCAAAATGTCTGTACCATTTTGAAGTCCCACTAGCCAGGTGTGAATAGCAATTCTTCACATCATGTGGTATGGTCAGTTCTGCTCGTGTCAGCCACTCCAGTGGGTGTACAGTGGTACCTCAATGTGGTTTTAACTTGCATTTCCCTGATGACGGGTAATGTTAAGTATCTTTTCATTTGTGTATTGGACATCATCTCTTTTTAAATTAAAATATCTGTACAAATATTTGGCCCATTTAGGTCAAAATATTACGTTAAATGGGTTATTTGTGTTTTGTTATTTAGTTTTTTAGTTATGTGTACATTCTAGATGAAAGTTCTTTATCAGACATATTTAAAATTATTCTGTCCCAATCTGTGGTTTGCCTTTTCATTTTTTGATGCTATGTTTTAAGTTGCAAAAGTCTTAATTTCATGAAGTCCAACTTACTATTTTTTTCCATTTTCATCCATCCTTTTCTTATCTAAAAAATTTTTAGCTATAGTAAGATTATTAAAAATTTTTCCTATTCAGTAAGCTTTATACATTTTATATTTACATTATGTATAAAATACATGTTGAGTTAATTTGAGGATATGGTGTGAGGTAATTCTGAAGTTCATATTCTCCATTTAATATCCGATTTTAATAGTACCATCTTTATAAAGACATTGATTTCCTTATTGAAATATTTTGGCAACTTTGGCCATGTAAGGCAGGATATATTTCTAAATTATTTATTCTGTTTCACTGATATATATGTCTTCTTCATGCCAGTAAGTTTACTGTACTGTTTAGTGTAGCTTTACAATATGTCTTGAAATTTGGAAAGTTTTCCAACTTTATTCTTCTTTCTAAAACATGCTCTGGCTATTCTAGGACTTCTGCATTTAAAAAAAAAATTAGAATCAGCTTTGTAATTTCTCCAAAAAGGCCTATAGGTTTGACTGGGATTGTGCCAAATCTGGAGATCAGTTTCAGAAGAATTATCATCTAATAAGTATGACATGTATATTTACCAATGAACTTGATACATATTTCTACCTATTCAATCTCTCGTATTAGTGATTTAGAAATTTTGGATCAGCATACCTTTTATTAAATTTATTCTGAATTATTTTATTATTTTTGAGGCTATTATAAGTTAAATTGCTTACATAATTTTATTTTCTAATTGGTGTTGATTGTGTATAGAAACACAATTCATTTTATTTATTGATCTTTCATCCTACAACTTTGTTAAATTCACTTCATACCTCTAGCACACTTCTGCAGATGCCTAAGGATTTTCTATGTATATGTTTACATCACGTGAGAATAGTATTTTTCTTTCTTCCCAACTTGGGTGTCACTTATTTCTTATTTTCTTTTCTTTTCTCTTTATTTCTTTCTTCTTTCTGTCCATTCCTCCTTCCTTCCCTTCTTTCTTTCTCCCTGTTTTAGAATCAGTTTTGTAATTTATCCAAAAGGACCTATAAGGTTTCATGGGAATTCCACTGAATCTAGAGATCAATTTCAGGAGAATTATCATCTCATAAGTATTAAATATTTATCAATGAACTTGGTATATATTTCCACTTATTTAATATTGAATGCAATACTTTAAAGAACTAGGGAGAGAGGACATCATTGCATTTTTCATAATCTTATGTAGAAAGTATTAAGGCTTTCACCATTTTAAGTAAGATGTTTGCTATAGATTTTTTGTAAACACATAATCAGTTTGAAAATGTACTTTTCTATCCTCAGTTTGCTGGGAGTTTTTAATTTAAAAAATGTGTTACATTTTGTAAATTCCTTTTTTGCATCTATTGAGAGTGTCACGTGATTTTTCTTTTTTCTGTCAGCATGGTAGATTTTCAGTTGTTGAAACCAACTTGAGATAAACCCCACTTGGTTAAAACACATTATCATTTTTAAATATTCCTAGACTCAATTTGCTAATATTGTATTAAGAATGTTGCATCTAAGTTCATAATGGTTATCAGTCTGTCATTTTTGAGTTGTGATATCTGTATTTGTTTCTGATATCGAGAGAATCCACGTAAAACATCTACTTCTGTCATCAGTAATAATCTGACCAGGGATAACACCAACAGTTAGAGAGGAACCTGTCATTACCTGTGGCAGCAGAGATATCAGAGATTCCAAAAAGAAAAGCAAGGTTAAAATTTCAAATATAATCACATGAAATATCAGAAAGCCAGGGGATAGAAATATAGGAGAGCAAAATCTTAGAGGTCAAAACAAGTAGTTAAGTACTGCACATGATAATAAAAAGTAAAATCTTTTCCTAAGGCAGAGCCTGGCTGCTGCCTAGCTTCTTTGACAATTCTTGGTAGGCTTTCATGGCTTTATAAGGGCTTATACTTTAGGTAAAGTTATAGTCAGGGAAACGGTGGGTGTAGGTTGGCTCTGTAGAAATGAAGCATTACAGGAGCACTGCAGTGAGAAAGAAACTGATACTGATGATACTTCGGTCACACTAATAATACATGCTAATGATAATCATAGCAATCATGGTAATGACAGAAAATATATATATAATATTAACATGCTTCTATTTGCACATATACATATGTGAATAGAAACATTGATTTAAAGACATGAAAGTATAGAAATAGCCTACACCTGATAAAGATATGCTCATACACAATAACAAACCTCAGTATAAACAGAGATTTTGATGTATCACAGAATTCTGCAATAGATCACAATTTTGACACTATGGGAAGTGTCATTTTCAGAACTTTTCTTTATCTCCATTATCTCCATTCTCTATTTCCAACATTCCTGGAGACTGAACTCAAGGATCAGTAAATATTCTCAACCTTAACCATAGCAGACTTCATTCATCCCATATATGCTTGTTATTTTTCCCCATTGACAGAAGGCATTGTACCATGAAATATACAACATATCTCTGACACACCTGACGAAAACAAACAATGGGGAAAGATTGACTATTTAATAAATGGTGATGGGGAAACTGGCTAGCCAAATGAAGAAAGCTGAAAGTGGACCCCTTCCTTACACCTTATAAAATAATTAACTCAAGATGGATTAAAGACTTAAACATAAGATCTAAAACCATAAAAACTCTAGAAGACAACCTAGCCAATACCATTCAGAACATAGGCATAGGCAAAGACTTCACGACTAAAACACCAAAAGCAGTGGCAACAAAAGCCAAAATTGAGAAATGGGATCTAATTAAACTAAAGATAGCTTCTGCACAGCAAAAGACACTATCATCGGAGTGAACACACAACCTACAGAGTGGGAGAAAATTTTTGCAATCTATCCATCTAACAAAGGGCTAATATCCAGAATCTACAAGGAACTTAAACAAATTTACAAGAAAAAAACAACCCCATCAAAAAGTGGGAAAAGGATATGAACAGACACTTCTCAAAAGAAGACATTTATGCGGCCAATAAACACATGAGAAAAAGCTCATCATAGGCTGGGCGTGGTGGCTCACGCCTGTAATCCCATCACTTTGGGAGGCCAAGGCGAGTGGATCACAAGGTCAGGAGTTTGAGACTTGCCTGGCCACTATGGTGAAACTCTGTCTCTACCAAAAACACACAAAAAAACTTTAGCCAGGCGTGGTGGTATATATCTGTAATCCCAGCTACTCAAGAGGCTAAGGCAGGAGAATTGCTTGAACCCATTAGGTGGAGGTTGCAGTGAGCCGAAATTGTGCCACTGCACTCCACCCTGGGTGACAGAGTGAGGCTGTCTCGAAGAAAAAAAAAAAAAAAGCTCATCACCCCTGGTCCAATGAGATACCATCTCGCGCCAGTTAGAATGGCAATCATTAAAAAGTCAGGAAACAACAGGTGCTAGAGAGGATGTGGAGAAATAGGAATGCTTTTACACTGTTGGTGGGAGTGTAAATTAGTTCAACCATTGTGGAAGACAGTGTAGCAATTCCTCAAGGATCCAGAACTAGAAATATCATTTGACCTAACAGTCTCATTACTAGGTACACATCCAAAGGATTATAAATCATTCTACTATAAAGACACATTCACACATATGTTTATTGCAGCACTATTCACAAGAGCAAAGACTAGGAACCAACCCAAATGCCCATCAATGATAGACTGGATAAAGAATATGTGGCACATATACACCATGGAATACCATGCAGCTATAAAAAAGGATGGATTAATGTCTTTTGCAGAGACATGGATGAAGCTGGAAACCATCATTCTCAGCAAACTATCACAAGAACAGAAAACCAAACACCACATGTTCTCACTCATAAGTGGGAGTTGAACAATGAGAACACATAGACACAGGGAGGGGAACATCACACACTGGGGCCTGTCAGTGGGTAGGAAGGAAAGAGGAGGGATAGCATTAGGAGAAATACTTAATGTAGATGACGAGTTGATGGGTGCAGCAAACCACGACAGCACATGTATACCTATTTCACAAAACTGCAAGTTCTGCAAATGTATCCCAGAACTTAAAGTGTATGTATGTGTGTATATATATATACACACAAATGTAAATGTAAATGTAAATAAATTGAAAATGGTAAAAATAGAAATATGTTTCCTACACAAATAGTGACATAATAAAGCAAGATAGAATGTATGTTTGAGTTAAAAAAAATTGCTTAGAAGACAACTTGAATTCCATTCCAAGGAACTAGTTTTCAAAAGTTTACAACCAGATTTCAGTTTGGCAAAAGGCAACAATGCTGTTTTGAAAATAATTTCTGAAAAGAGCTTCCCCAGCAGTTCCAAATGGCAGTCCTGATACAAGGAAGTAGGGGCAATTTTGTTACCACCAGGAACACTGAATTTATTTTCAGACCTTGAAATTCTGGGAGGCCCTCGAATAATAATCAACTACAATATTTTACTTTACATAGAAATATTGTTTTAATGTTAATATAAAAGCTTGTATATGAACTAAAATTGTCAATCTGCCACTTTTAAGAAAGAAGAATCCATTATGTCCCTAATCTATAGTGAGTTGATATGTTCCATAAGCAGTTCTGGAAGGAGGCTACACTTAGAGCATAAATTGGTATAGATCGCTTTGCTCTCACAGATAGCGACACAATATTTTCTGCTGAATGGGAAAAAGTTTGAAGGCATAAATCAAGATAAAGCAATCATCTGACAAAGAATTACAAAGAGGCCCCATACCTTTTTCTTAGTGAACTCCATGTGACACATTGATTTTCCACTGAAGATAAAAGCCAAAATCATGTGTCATCAATAGAAAGCAAGCAAAACTATTTGGTTCACTATGTTATGGTACTTAACAAAAAAAACTTGCAGAGAAAAGACAAATCTAAAATGTTGCACATGATTCAAACAAGTCTGGATCAGAAGAGACATTTCAGAGGTCACTGCTAGAGAGTCAAGGATACATTAGAGAGAAATAAACTCCTGCTTTTTTGTTTATCTACTTACATACACAGATACTGTCTGATGAAGATGATTGATATCAGGTATGGTATTTGATGGTATAGTCATTTACAAAATAATTCATCCCTTATGATCTAATGCAATTTTCTTCATATTACACGTGTATATTTAAATACTTCCTTGTGAAGTGGAGGCTAGCCAGGCTGCTGTTAGCATATCCAGTACATTTCTGCAAATTCCAAAATGGCAAATCCCACAGTTGAAATTTCAACCTCTCTAGCGTCCCTCGGCTGGAGTGCATAATCACGGCAAAAGTCTGCAACATCAGAGGTGGCCGCCACAGACACAAAGTCTGTGTTTCTCATTCCATTCTACCAAATCTATTCAGCAGTCTGGGTGAGGGGGCTTGGCAGTATCTATGAGCAGAAAGCATTCAAATGGCTGGTATATGTGCTTCCGGGGAAACTAAGGGGAAAAAAGAGAGAGGGAGGGAGGGAGGGAACAAGAAAGAAGAAGGAAACTCAAGGAGAGAGGAAGGGAAGGAGGCTGGCAAGAAGGGATGGAGGGAGCAAGGGAGGGAGGAATAAAGGAAGGAAGTTACACCAAGTTTCAAAACTCGCCACGGACTGAGAAGGATTAAGAGACAAACGGAATTGAAAGCATTTATGTTCATACTCGGTATTTTTCTTACCCATTCTTGCAAATTAGTAATTTAAAAATTTTCATTTCCACAAATCCACGTGTTTTCTTGTTCCTCTCTCTCCGCTCTTTTTCCTTCTTTCCTTCCTGCCTTTCTTCTTTCTTTTCAACATAGGTTATATAAATGTGTGACAGCTATCACTAGTCTACATTAATCATCAGGATTTTCCTGTATATTTCCAATTAAGATGACCCATAATAATATTCTACTGTAATTTTGGAGGGTCCAAAATACTAGATGGCATTTAGTGTTTTGGAAATCATGACAAGTCTAACAGGACTTTAAAAAACCTATCAAGACATCTGATGTGTTTTCTTGCCCATACACTCTTTAATGAGGTCTGCTTGACCCTTTCTTCTTCCCTTCTCTAGTCATGGGTTCTTCACACTGAAAACTAAGCTTTGCATCAGTGTTTGACGAACAGGTGACATAATAAACTGCAGTTACATTTTAAATTCAGCTCAAGATGGTAGATGAGAAATCTAAGATTGTGAAGTGAGATTTAGCATGCTGTTCAGTATGCAACAAATCTGAGTGTTGCTCACACAGGATTCATACCAACAGGCTCCTTCCAAAACCTTTCAATGCAAATTCTAGCAAATGCACACTTGGAAGAAAAATGTTCCATGAAGTTGTATATGTAAATTTATACTTTCAGCATTTATGTATATAATTTCAGGGGAAGTGGGATCAACTTAACATTATTAAACATAGTCCAATGATATTTACAACATAACTTCAGAAACATTTTATTACTAGAAGTATTTTAAAAAGGATGTACCATTTAGGATTTAAGACACACCCCACAAATGAAAAAACAAATGAGATTATAAACAACATTTTTAAAAAAATTATGCCATCTTTTCACTACAAAATCCTCCTGGGGGAAAAATATCTTTTCCTTCATTATTAAAGGATGTTATCAGAGCACAGTGGAATTCTTTCAGATTTAGTCAGAAGGTTCTCTGGAGTTGACAGATCTATTGGAGAATATTTTCTTTGAAAGTCCATGTCCTTTCCCCAGGCCTACATCATATATAAATAAACATTTCAGAAAAGGGGCCATGTTAAGAAAAAGTGGGTTGAAGATTGTAAGACCTGGTTCCTGGGTGCCAAATAATTCACAAGTTGGAATAAGCTGGGTTTCTGTAACACTTCTCTATGACTGCCATTGATACTGAACTATGCCAAGGAACTAAGTCCTACCAAGGAAAAGCAGGAGGAAAACAGGTGTAAGAAAACATTTCCTGTCAGTGTGTCCAGAGATAGCATGAGTCAACAGCGGCTCCTCATGAAGCCATCGATTCATAACACTGGAGTATCTAGAATGCATCTGGGTCGAATTATTAAAAAGAAAGTTCTTCTCAAGCTAGTTGTAATGGTAGCTAATTTAAAAAATTAATGTTCTGCGATTCTGATAAAAACCTATGTGGTGAACCAACAATAAAGGCGGCTGGAGATATTGGTATGAAATAGTTATTTTTCCTTATATACCTGGACGTTCATGTAAGAAATTATACTTTTGGAAGGTCTGTCATATTCTCAGTGTATAAGAGTTGAATCATTTTTAGAAGTTATTGTCAGAATTTTGCTTTAATAGTGCAGTAAAGTGTGCATTCTCTCTCTCTCATTTTCATTCAACGGCCTCTACAAATTGAGCCTGGCTCAAAGGTCTTTCCCTCTTGGAATATGACTCCTCCCCTGTCCCTCTACATAGGCTGTTCTATAACAAATTATTTTGCTGTCTTGATTTTTCAGAGACCTCATGCTAGTAGTAGAGAGCCAGGAGAAAGTGAGATGTCCTATATAAAAGGCCTGCTAGAAAAAGAAATCAGCACTGAGTTCTAAGGATACTGAACAACTTTTTAAAAAACAAGCAAGCCATATTAAACACATTAGTTACAACCAAATTAGATAAAACCATGAAAATTATCCAAGAAGAAAAAGTACATCACCTGTCTAGGTTTAAAATTGCTTAAGGCTGCCATCCAAGGACCATCTATGATAACAAATACAGTAGTCTGTATTGACACAAAGTTTTAGTGATAGACGTAATTACATTCTTCTGCTGGTGGTGTTCTAGAATAAATGGAATATCTGCTGATCAAATCTGAATGCATCCCATAATATTAGCATGTAGGATCCCAGATCTGCAGGCACTATCTCTTTCTCAGATCTACACTTTGAATATTATGTTAGTTAAAATGAGAAGTATGTTAGAAAATGTCTTTTACAAAAGAAATATTGGCTGAGTATGGTGGCTCATGCCTGTAATCCCAACACTCTGGGAGGCCAAGGTGAGAAGATCTCTTGAGCTCAAGAATTTGAGACCAGCTTGGGCAACATATCTATAAAAAATTTTAAAACTTAGCCGGTGTGGTGGTGCACACCTATAGGCACAGCTACTTCAGAGGCTGAATCAAGAGGATCACTTGAGCTTGGGAGTTTGAGGTTGCAGTGAACTATGAACATGGCACTGAACTCCAGTCTGGGCAACAGAGTGAGAACTTGTCTTCAAAAAAATAAAAAAGAAGAAAAAAATAGGAAATATTGTGTTCACATCTGCTATGGTACTCTTTCTTATATAAACTATTTCTTTGCAGTATTCTAGAGGATTTAAGACAAATTTACCACTGAATAATTTCATATGGTATATTATTGCATTAGTATAGTATGTTATTATATAATTAGTATAAGTGACCAGTTCTGCAACAACCACATTCCAAAAAGTATTGTGATCCTCCAAAATTACAATGTCTAAATGACATTATTCTCCTTCATGAGACCATTATACCTTAATTTTCCAGCACCATGAAAATCTACAAATGCCCTCTAAAATATATTTAGAAAACGTGGGGAAAAAATAGATACAGTTTCAGAAGATACATATATTTTGAAAATTAGCCTTTTTGGAATAAATTATTCTTTATGACATATAAATAAACACATTTTTCAGACTGGCGGGGTAACATTTGCATCAGTCAAAATAATTAGATTACTAAAACCTGTAATCTTATTAGAAAAATGGTTTATTCAGAGAATCATTGGAATTATTAGCCTTCAAGCTGCTATAGATTGAATCTGATCAAAATAATTAAGATAATATTATTTCATTTTTCAGTATAATATCTCCTTAGTATTTTTGTTTCTTATTTAATATGTGATTATATTTACTTCTGTGAATAATATGGATGAAGATCATTACAGTGTCAAGATCACTGGGTTCAGAGCACAGAAACCTCAAGTCTATTCTTTTTTCTTAAATACCTGTAAGACTTTAAAGAAGACAGAGTTTCTGGACTCTAATTTCTCTATCTGTAGAATAAATGGGTTAGACCAAATAACTCCTTTCTGCTTATAAATTTTCTAATTATATGACTGAGCTTACACCTGGAAAACAGTCTATCTCCTGTATAAATTAATGATAGAAATGAAAACCACCACGTTTCATGAAATTAACCACATAAATATCAACATCAACTGCTCAGAAGGACTTAAGTGCAAGTATCACAGGAATTCTGAAGCACAGAGAACTAAATATAAGAAATGTAACACTCTTCGTATTTTCAAAGAAGATTTTAATAATATATGTAAACACAGTAGCCTGTTCATAAGAAAAAAGAAAAGGGACGTCTTAGCATATTCAGGGTTCAACCAAAACTACTACTGGAATGTAAATCAAAGTAATATTCACCTAACTGTCATAATTGGCATGAATAATTTTAAGTAAAACACTTTTATTTGATATTAAATGTGAACAATAAGCCAAAACAGAGAAAATTAATCAATTGATCATTTATTGAAACTGAAATAAAAATATATAATTATTGAAGTCTCTTATATACATAAACCAATCATTGCTTAAATGAGCTGACATACTAGCTCCATAGTTTTATGTCACTAAGGAACTCTTTTGAACACAATAAAGAAACCAGAATTGAGCACAAAGAATGATGAACTGGGAAGTTCATGGCTTTCTATCTACTAATTAGGAGTACAATCATTCAGTCAAACAGCCACTCAACAAACATTTAGCATACAGCTTCTGGATACCAGGTACTGGTGTAGGTGCTAGAGCAACAAGGAAATAGTCCCTGCATTCAGTGAGCTCACAGGCAAGTAAACAAGTAAGTATAAAGACTGCATGACTGATTGGGAGCGGTGGTTCATGCCTGTAATCCCAGCACTTTGGGAGGCCAACGTGGGCAGATCACGAGGTCAAGAGATCGAGACCATCCTGGCCAACATAGTGAAACCCCGTCTCTACTAAAAATACAAAAATTAGCTGGGCACGGTGGTGCACGCCTGTAGTTACTTGGGAGGCTGAGGCAAGAGAATCAGTTGAACCTGGAAGGTAAAGGTTGCAGTGAGCTGAGATCACACCACTGCACTCCAGCCTGGTGACAGAGTGAGACTCTGTCTCAAAAAAAAAAAAAAAAAAAAAAAAGACTCCATGATAAATGTGTATCTACAAAGGGCACAAAGGAATGAGTAGCTAATCCCCAAAGCCATATGGAGCAGTCAGTATAAGCTTCAGGAAAAGAAACTGAAGTAAAAAGCTAACCTGAATCTGAAAAAAATGAGTAGGTATTTTCCAAGCACGTTTCAGGGGAAAAGTTGCAGGATGCAGAAGTCCTCCCAAGTACAAAAAGAGAATGAACTCTGGACAACTGGCAATTTATGGCACACAGGAATCAGTAAATGTAGGGATGAGAGGCACACAGAAACATGGGCAAAAACAGGAATTTTGACTTTATTCCATAAATCATGGAAAGCCACCAATGGGTTTTAAGTAATAAAATACTAAGACCAGGTTTGCATTTTAGAAAGATCAATTTGATTTCAGTGAGGAGGTCCAAAAATGAGAGCAGCAAGGCCAGATAGAAGTCCTGCTGCAACTAGCTATGGTTAGAGATGCAGACCAAAACTAAGGTGAAATCATTTAGAAGAAAGAACGTGGATATAAGAGCCATTGGTTTGGCCTCTCCACATCATTTTTTTAATTTTATTTTCATTTATTTATTTATTTATTTTTTGAGACAGAGTCTCGCTCTGTCACCCAGGCTGGAGTGCAGTGGCGTGATCTTGGCTCACTGCAAGTTCTGCCTCCCGGGTTCACACTATTCTCCTGCCTCAGCCTCCCGAGTAGCTGGGACTACAGGCACGTGCCACCACGCCCAGCTAATTTTTTCTATTTTTTAGTAGAGATGGGGTTTCACCGTGTTAGCCAGGATGGTCTCGATCTCCTGACCTCGTGATCCACCCACCTCGGCCTCCCAATGTGCTGGGATTACAGGCTTGAGCCACCATGCCCAGCTGGCCTCTCCACATCTTTACTGTTATACTGATAACATGGGGATGAAAATAAATATTATTTGTATTTAAACTATTATTGTTATGTGAAAATTAAACAAATAACATACTATGATAACATCGGAGGTTCAAGAAATATTAAGTCTTGAAAATAGGAAAGATGAAAGGAAGGAAACAGGGAGTGGGGAGGAAAGTAGGAGAAAGGAGAGAATATAGGAATGAGAGAGGAGGAAAATAATAAGAAAGAAGTAGAAAGCTAGGTACGGTGGCTCATGACTGTAATCCCAGCGCTTTGGGAGGCCGAATCAGGCAGATCACAAGGTCAGGAGTTCAAGACCAGCCTGGCCAATATGGTGAAACCTTGTCTCCACTAAAAATACAAAAATTAGCTGGGTGTGGTGGCAGGCACCTATAGTCCCAGCTACTCGGGAGGCTGAGGCAGGAGAATCACTTGACCCTGGGAGGCAGAGGTTGCAGTGAGCTGAGATCACACCACTGCACTCCAGCCTGGGTGACAGAGAAAGATGCTGTCTCAAAAAAAAAAAAAGAAAGAAAAAAAAAAAAGAAAGAAGTAGAAAAAGATATAGTATTTCTTAATCAGCAGAAGCTACTCTTATTTTTCAATACTCTACCTTTCTAATGTATCACTGACAAGGAAAGGTCTTGAATAATTGACTGAAGTCAGAATAGGTAAGGCACTCTACCTGTGGATACATGAGAGGCCTTAAAAAGTTCATGGAAAATGTATATTATGAAAAAAACTATGCAAAGGTTTAAATTTTGGCAGCAAAATAAACTCATACTAATTTATTATAGCATGTTTGAACAGGATCTAGTTTGAGACAGTAAGAAGGAGTAGACATTAGCTTGAAAAGAGCCCCTAGCAGAGCAATGTAAATTCTGCTAAAATTGAAGCAAGAACAAACATTAGATTATGATGAAGCTTGAGTGAAAGAATGGTGAAATCACTGATGCTTTACAAGAAGCTTGAGGGGACAATGCACCAAAGAAATCAGTAGTTCACAAGCGGACAGCTTTTTTAAAGAAGAAACGAGATGATGTGGAAGATGAAGTCCACAGGGACAGATCATCCATATCAATTTGCAAGGAAAAAAATTAATCTTGTTTGTGCCCTAATTGAAGAGGACTGATAATCAACAGCACAAACAATAGCCAACATCGTAGACATCTTAATTGGTTCAGCTTACACAGTTCTGACTAAAAAATTAAAGTTGAACCAACTTTCCACTGCATGGGTGCCAAAAGTGTTGTGCTCAGATCAGCTGCAGACAAGAGGAGAGCTCTCAATGGAAATTTTAAAGAACTAGGGTCAAGATCCTGAAGGATTTCTTTGAAGAATTGTAACAGAAGATAAAACATGGCTTTCCCAGTATGATCCTGAGGGCAAAACACAATCAAAGCAATGGCTACCAAAGGTGGAAGTGGTCCAGTCAAAGCTAAAGGGGATCACTCAAGAGCAAAGGTCACGGCAACAGTTTTTTGGGGACATTCCAGGCATTTTGCTTGTTGACTTTGTGGAAGGTCAAAGAACAATAATATCTGCATATCATGAGAGTGTTTTGAATAAGTTAGCCAAAGTTTTAGGGCAAAATACCTGGGAAAGCTTTAGCAGACAGTCCTCTAACACCACAATGTTTCTGCTCATTCCTGTCATCAAGCAAAGGCAATTTTGTGAGAGTCTCAATGGGAAATTGTCAGGCATCCACCTTACAGCTCTGATTTGGCTCCTTCTGACTTCTTTTTGTTTCCCAATCTCAACAAATGTGGAAAGGGCACCCATTTTTCTTAAGTTAATAATGTATAAGAGACTGCATTGACATTGTTAAGTTCCCAGGACCATCAGTTCTTTAGGGATGAAAACCGAAGATCACATTTTCAATGTTTATCTTTTAACTTCATTTTTCCACAAACTTTTTGAAGTTTCTCCATACAAATGTCTCCATACAAATGAGCACTTGCAAAATAAGCAGAGAGTCTCATTCAATGGACAGAAAGTTCTGTGCCATCTAAAAATTATCTTAAGCAAGTTCAATGTGTAGCAACAGACTGTATTGATAAATATCAGTTAGGTTGACTTCTGCAATGACCATGATGGAGTAACAAGAACTGGACTTTCTCTCCCTCCTGAAAAAACCAAAAAAATGGCCAAAATGTATGCCACAAAAGTTTGCAAGACCCTGTAAAGTCAGTCTCAAACAAGGTGAGCCTATCAACTGCCCTAATTTATGCCTGGAGAAAGTTTTCCAGCCCACTACTCCAGGAGAAAAGCCCAAGAGGAGCCCATCGTTCTCCCTGAGCTGAGGGGACAGAGCTGAGAGTCCACAGGAACCATGTTGACATGAGCTCTCAGGACAAGGTTTCCGAGAAGAAGGGGCTGCACAGAAAGAGAACTCCAGAGCTCTGCAAAGGGTCCCCCTAAAGTACATAGCTAAGTAATTGTTAGGACAGGCCTAGAGAAAAGTACCTACGGTTGGGGAAACAACACCCAGATAAGATGAAAAGTAACAGTACACATGCTCACCAAGGTCCAGTAATAGTGCTTATTTTATCAGCCAACCCAGAAACACCTCAAGATTCCCAGGGATACCCAGAAGGATCTTGCCTCACTAGTTGGGAGTGATTAGCTCTAAAATGAGAACTGGTCTGATCCCACCTAATGAATTTTTAAAGCAAGACCAAAAAGAGTCAAACTCTTTCCAACTAAACTTAAATACATACCAATACAAAGATCAAGAATATTTATATATACTTCCAGCACTCAATAAGATAAAAGTCACCATATCTGACATCCAGACACAGTTTAGCAGAGACACAACAGTAACAACAAAAGACAGAAGAACGTGGCTCATAATAAGGAGAAAAATCACTGAGTCAGAACTGATCCAGAGTAAATCAAGGTGCCAGAGTTATCAGTTAAGAACATTCAAATGCTTATTGAAACAGTATTCTATATGTTCTAAAATAGAGACATGCAAGATACACTAAAGGAGGCTGGGCGCAGTGGCTCACGCCTGTAATCTCAGCATTTTGTGAGGCCGAGGCAGGTGGATCACGAAGTCAGGAGTTCAGGACCAGCCTGACCAATATGGTGAAATCCCATCTCTACTAAAAATACAAAAATTAGCGGGGCATAGTAGCATGCGGCTGTAGTCCCAGCTACATGGTAGGCTGATAGCACGTTAGTCATTAAAGAAGAAAAGATAGACACCTCTCAAAATAAAATATAGAGAGAAAATAAACTTTTAAAAAACATGAACAGAGCAATAGTAGACAGTAAATTTCAAGTAACTGAATTTACGTGTAATCTCAGTTCCCAAAGGAGAGGAGAGGGAAGATGTGAAAACATTTGGGACTTTGAGTCAGGCAAAGCTTTCTTTGATATGACCCCACAGCATGATTTATATAATAATATATTGATAAGAAGAACTCATCAAATTTAAAAAAAAGAATCTGCTCTTCAAAAGAATCTATTAAGAGACTGAAAAGACAAGCTGCAGGCTGGGAGAAAATATTTGCAATTCATATATCTGATGAAAGGCTTGCATCAAAAATATATTTTAAAAGCTCAAAATTTAATAATGAAAAACAAACAACCCCATTTAAAACTTGGGTGAAAGACTGGAACAGACATTTCAAAGTAGACATTTGTTTGGTAAATAAGCACATATGCTCAACATAATTAATGCTTAGGGCAATGCAAATTAAAACCAAAATGAGACGCCACTATCTATTTTTAAATAGCTAAGATTAGCATGACTGATAATAGCCAAGCACTGGCTTGGATGTGGAGAAGCTGAAACTCTCATACACTGCTGATGGGAATACAAAAAAGTGTAACCTTTGAAAAACAGTTTAAGAGTCCCTTAAAAAGTTAAACATACTTCTGCCGTAAGACTCAGCCATTGCACTCCTGGGTATTTACCCAAGAGAGATAAAAGTAGGTGTTCATATAATGATATCAACACAAATGTTCATAGCACATGTATTCATAATAGCCCAAACTAGAAACAGTCTAAATATCAATCAATACATTAATGAATTAACTTGCTTTATCCGAATTAATTATGGATACATACTATAACATGAATGAATCTCAAAATAACTATACTAAGTGAAACAAGGCAGACTCTAGAGGTAAAACATGCAGAGAAAAAAACATAAAATGTCAGACAAAAAAGTGCATAGTGTAAAATTTTATTTATATACATTTTTTGACTGTATAAATTACTGTCCAGTGACAGAAAGCAGTTTGGTGGTTTTTAAGGGCCAGGAATGAGGGGCCAGAGAAATGTATTATAAAGAGGCATCAGGAAACTGGAGGTGAAGTATATTTCCATCACCTCGATTGTGTGCTGATGGTTTCTAAACTTTCAATATTTTTAGTTTATTATATGTTATACAAAATAAAGCTTGTAATAAAAATCAAAAGATTGAGCCATCCTTGTTTTCTCTATAAAAGAGCAGAATTCTCCTTTTAGAGATTTGGAAAGATTATTAAAAGATAAGTTACAAAATACAGTACCTGACACGTATAAAATATTAAATAAATACTAGCCATGCTTAATTATTTTGTTTTAAGTCTATATGAGTCAAGTTTTAGTAGAAATATGGGCTAGAAAAAAAAAACAGAAAGCGGGACTCTGTGATCCGACTTGGGCTTATAGAACAGACTGCATTAGTTTGTTCTCATGCTGCTAATAAAGTCATACCCAAGACCGGGTAATTTAGAAAGGAAAGAGGTTTAAGGAACTCACAATTCCACATGGCTGGGGAGGCCTCAGAGTCACGGCAGAAGGCAAAAAAGAAGCAAAGGCACATCTTAAATGGTAGCAGAGAAGAAAGCTTGTGTAGAGAAGCTCCCATTTTAAAAGCATCAGATCTCGTGAGACTTATTCGCTACCAGGAGAACAGTAGGGGGAACCCGACCCTATGATTCAATGATCTCCACCTGACTCCATCCTTGACATGCGGGGATAATTACAATCAAGGTGAGATTCGGGTGGAGACACAGCCGAATCATATCAATGACTAATGAGAGTTACGTCCAGAACCTAATGAAAACCTGTCTGAGGCCACATTCCCTGTAAAGCAGATTTGAGATAGAGATTTGTGTAGAGAATATTTAACTGGGTAAAATCCTAGGAACCAACAACTGTGGCGAAAAAGCTGAATTGGATAAAGGGAGTTGAGATGTGAGGCAGTCACAACAAATACCTCAGCTAATCTCAAGGGGGAGCTGAGAAGCTGGGGCGACCCTTCAGAGTTGCCCTAAATTGAGGCAGGAGTATGGAGTTTTAATACCTTTCACTGGCCATTCTTCAGATAAGAGTTGTCCCCAAGGATGGACATCAGCTTGACAAGTTATTAATTAGATCTCCTGAGAATAAATTCTAGAGAGAATCAGCTGAGAGGCATGATTTGCCAACACTCCCAATAGCTGGGCAAACTTCAGTTTTGAGGGAGGATTTGGGTCACACACAAAAGTCTCCACAACCAATTATTCATGGGAAATTCTATGTAGGCAGAGCTATTTCATGGCCAGTTAATCAAAACTACATAATCTATTTGGTTAAGCAAAAGAAATTAAAAAGATAAAATAAAATCTATGTATTAACACTCAAAAGTTTTTTAATGCATTTGCCTTGCATTTCGTATGTTTTGCCTTGCCTTTTATATGTTTTGCCTTGCATTTGTTTATTTGCTTTTAAGAACCTTTAGAGAACAATAATTACTAATATAATATGGAGTAGCACAGCATAGACGAGGGAAGCTAACTCTCTCCCTTTTCCCAGAACCTGGAACAGCTAAAGATCCTAAGCATTGTCAGCTTTGGTATCTGACATAGTTTGGATGTTTGTCCCCTTCAAATCTCACGTTAAAATGTGATCCCCAATGTTGGAGATAGATGCCTCCTGAATGGCTTGGTGCTGTCCTCTTGGTAATGAATGAGTTCTTACCCTGTGAGTTCATGCGATATCTGGTTGTTTAAAAGAGACTGACACCTCCTCCCTGTCTCTCTTGCTTCCGCTCTCACCATGTGATATGCTGGTTTCCCTTCACCTTCCACCATGATTGGAAGGTTCCTGATGCCCTCCCTGGAAGCAGGTGCCAGTACTATGCTTCATGTACAGCCTTCACAACAAGGAGCCAAATAAACCGCATTTCTTTATAAATTACCCAGCCTCAGGTATTTCTTTATAACAATGCAAATGGGCTAACAGAGTATCATTCATGGACAGTGAGTGTATTAGTCAATTTTCATGCTGCTGATAAAGACATACCCAAGACTGGGTAATTTATAAAGAAAAAGAGGTTTAATGAATTCACAGTTCCACATGGCTGAGGAGGCCTCACAGTTATGGCAGAAGGCGAAAGGCGCATCTTACATGGCAGCAGGCAAACAGCAAATGAGAACCAAGTGAAAGGCGAAAGGGGTTTCCCCTTATAAAACCATCAGATCTCATGAGACTTATTCACTACCACTAGAACAGTGTGGGGAAAACTGCCCCCATGATCCACTTACCTCTCACTGGGTCCCTCCCACAACATGTGAACTATGGGAGCTACAGTGCAAGATGAGATTTCAGTGGGGACACAGCCAAACCATATCAGACAGTAATAACTTTCAATTAAATATAGCTAGACTTTCTGTCAGTGGGTCACAGCAGTCTAGAGAACACATTGAAAAACTCTGGGAACAGCAGATATAGAGGTCAGATCTAGAGATTTTGAACAAAGTTTAGTGCTACAATGCATTGGTGACCACAGACAAAAGGTGTCTGTTGTTGTTATAGTTTGTTTTCTGTCTTGTTTTTCATCATGGGAGGACAAAAAGAAAAAATGGGGACAATGGTGAAGGAGAAATGAAAAAGACCTGCTTTTCTATGGGTGGAAGCGACTAAACGAGAGAATAAATTTGGATCACACAACAAATGCAAATCAAGTTAGAAGCATGAAAGGCATGATTAAGGCCATGGTTCTAATAGAGATCAGCCAGCGGAACCAGGATCATGCCACACCGAGAGAGGCTGCAGAGCCATTGCCTTCTCTCCTGTCAAAGCTAAATTAATGAAATGGAACTCACAGAAGCACTATGTAATCAAATATTGGTGGGACACAAGCAAATTCTGAAAAAGTTTCATTGATCAGTGATAATATCTTTTGGTGTAAATATCTCCTCAAAACATTTCAGGAAAAAAAAATAAAGCTATAATTTTACTTTAGAAATATTTAACTTTGTTATACTAGTTTACTTATTTTTTACCTAATACTTCTCATATATTGTTATGTAGGTTAAAGATGCTCGATTCATGCCACTGTGGAAACCACACATAATTTAGGCAATAATGCAAATTCTTTTCAAATTCTTTTATCAGTGTATTCACTTTATTTTTATTTCAAACACAATACAAAATTACAGGATGCTATCAAAGTGATGCTACAAAACCCCACTAAAATTTTTTCAATTCTTCAAATCACACACTTACACACACACACACACACACACACCACATGCATTCCCCGTACAGACCTTTTTTTGGGGGGCCTGAGTAAATAATTGCATTTTATTTTCAATTTTTCATTTTGAAATAATTAAAGACTTACCAAAAATGTTGCAAAACTACGTGCCTTTTTGAAGTAAAGTCTTGAAAAAGTTGTTTGGTATATCCTTTATAGTAATAAAAGAAAACACGTGTATATTCTGTTGATTAAAGGCATGCTGAGATCGTCAGACATGTGATTTCATCAGAGACTCCAATATAGAGCGCAGCTGTAACGACATCCTAAGAGTGTTCTAACTGAAATGTGTTGGAAGAAGGTTCTAATTTTTTTCAACCCTTCTCAAGTTGGCACTCAGCAGATTTCCACTCTATAAAAGTAACTCCTGCTCTGCAACTAATGTTCACAGATAAGCTCCAAACATATTTACAGCTCCATTTAAGTATAATGTACACACAGTAAAATTCACCCTTTTCAATGTGCAATTTAATGGGTTATGGCAGATGAATATCATCATTTGACCACAATCATGATCAAGATACAGAAAATCTGCATCATCACAAAACGTTTTCTTTTGCTGTTTTGCATTTGATCTTTTCTCCATTCCTGAACACAGGCAACCACTAATCTGCTTCTGTTTCTACAGTTTGCATTTTCTAGAGTATCCTATTAGTGGAATGATACATTGGTGTCTTTCATGTCTAGCTTCTTTCACTGAGCATAATGCTTTTGATATTCATTTATATTGCTGTTGTATCAGTTTGCTCCTTTTTATTGTTGAGTGGTACTCCATCTACAACTGGTTTATCCATTTACAAGTTGATGGACACATCTGCTATGAACTTCAAGGATGAGGCTTGGTACGGATATGTTTTTATTTATTTTGAGTCGCAGTGGAATTATTTGGCTATATGATCAGTACTAAGTTTAACATTAAAAGAAACTGCCAAACTGCTTTCCAAAATGTCTGTACCATTTTGAAGTCCCACTAGCCAGGTGTGAATAGCAATTCTTCACATCGTGTGGTATGGTCAGTTCTGCTCGTGTCAGCCACTCCAGTGGGTGTACAGTGGTACCTCAATGTGGTTTTAACTTGCATTTCCCTGATGATGGGTAATGTTAAGTATCTTTTCATTTGTGTATTGGACATCATCTCTTTTTAAATTAAAATATCTGTACAAATATTTGGCCCATTTAGGTCAAAATATTACGTTAAATGGGTTATTTGTGTTTTGTTATTTAGTTTTTTAGTTATGTGTACATTCTAGATGAAAGTTCTTTATCAGACATATTTAAAATTATTCTGTCCCAATCTGTGGTTTGCCTTTTCATTTTTTGATGCTATGTTTTAAGTTGCAAAAGTCTTAATTTCATGAAGTCCAACTTACTATTTTTTTCCATTTTCATCCATCCTTTTCTTATCTAAAAAATTTTTAGCTATAGTAAGATTATTAAAAATTTTTCCTATTCAGTAAGCTTTATACATTTTATATTTACATTATGTATAAAATACATGTTGAGTTAATTTGAGGATATGGTGTGAGGTAATTCTGAAGTTCATATTCTCCATTTAATATCCGATTTTAATAGTACCATCTTTATAAAGACATTGATTTCCTTATTGAAATATTTTGGCAACTTTGGCCATGTAAGGCAGGATATATTTCTAAATTATTTATTCTGTTTCACTGATATATATGTCTTCTTCATGCCAGTAAGTTTACTGTACTGTTTAGTGTAGCTTTACAATATGTCTTGAAATTTGGAAAGTTTTCCAACTTTATTCTTCTTTCTAAAACATGCTCTGGCTATTCTAGGACTTCTGCATTTAAAAAAAAAATTAGAATCAGCTTTGTAATTTCTCCAAAAAGGCCTATAGGTTTGACTGGGATTGTGCCAAATCTGGAGATCAGTTTCAGAAGAATTATCATCTAATAAGTATGACATGTATATTTACCAATGAACTTGATACATATTTCTACCTATTCAATCTCTCGTATTAGTGATTTAGAAATTTTGGATCAGCATACCTTTTATTAAATTTATTCTGAATTATTTTATTATTTTTGAGGCTATTATAAGTTAAATTGCTTACATAATTTTATTTTCTAATTGGTGTTGATTGTGTATAGAAACACAATTGATTTTATTTATTGATCTTTCATCCTACAACTTTGTTAAATTCACTTCATACCTCTAGCACACTTCTGCAGATGCCTAAGGATTTTCTATGTATATGTTTACATCACGTGAGAATAGTATTTTTCTTTCTTCCCAACTTGGGTGTCACTTATTTCTTATTTTCTTTTCTTTTCTCTTTATTTCTTTCTTCTTTCTGTCCATTCCTCCTTCCTTCCCTTCTTTCTTTCTCCCTGTTTTAGAATCAGTTTTGTAATTTATCCAAAAGGACCTATAAGGTTTCATGGGAATTCCACTGAATCTAGAGATCAATTTCAGGAGAATTATCATCTCATAAGTATTAAATATTTATCAATGAACTTGGTATATATTTCCACTTATTTAATATTGAATGCAATACTTTAAAGAACTAGGGAGAGAGGACATCATTGCATTTTTCATAATCTTATGTAGAAAGTATTAAGGCTTTCACCATTTTAAGTAAGATGTTTGCTATAGATTTTTTGTAAACACATAATCAGTTTGAAAATGTACTTTTCTATCCTCAGTTTGCTGGGAGTTTTTAATTTAAAAAATGTGTTACATTTTGTAAATTCCTTTTTTGCATCTATTGAGAGTGTCACGTGATTTTTCTTTTTTCTGTCAGCATGGTAGATTTTCAGTTGTTGAAACCAACTTGAGATAAACCCCACTTGGTTAAAACACATTATCATTTTTAAATATTCCTAGACTCAATTTGCTAATATTGTATTAAGAATGTTGCATCTAAGTTCATAATGGTTATCAGTCTGTCATTTTTGAGTTGTGATATCTGTATTTGTTTCTGATATCGAGAGAATCCACGTAAAACATCTACTTCTGTCATCAGTAATAATCTGACCAGGGATAACACCAACAGTTAGAGAGGAACCTGTCATTACCTGTGGCAGCAGAGATATCAGAGATTCCAAAAAGAAAAGCAAGGTTAAAATTTCAAATATAATCACATGAAATATCAGAAAGCCAGGGGATAGAAATATAGGAGAGCAAAATCTTAGAGGTCAAAACAAGTAGTTAAGTACTGCACATGATAATAAAAAGTAAAATCTTTTCCTAAGGCAGAGCCTGGCTGCTGCCTAGCTTCTTTGACAATTCTTGGTAGGCTTTCATGGCTTTATAAGGGCTTATACTTTAGGTAAAGTTATAGTCAGGGAAACGGTGGGTGTAGGTTGGCTCTGTAGAAATGAAGCATTACAGGAGCACTGCAGTGAGAAAGAAACTGATACTGATGATACTTCGGTCACACTAATAATACATGCTAATGATAATCATAGCAATCATGGTAATGACAGAAAATATATATATAATATTAACATGCTTCTATTTGCACATATACATATGTGAATAGAAACATTGATTTAAAGACATGAAAGTATAGAAATAGCCTACACCTGATAAAGATATGCTCATACACAATAACAAACCTCAGTATAAACAGAGATTTTGATGTATCACAGAATTCTGCAATAGATCACAATTTTGACACTATGGGAAGTGTCATTTTCAGAACTTTTCTTTATCTCCATTATCTCCATTCTCTATTTCCAACATTCCTGGAGACTGAACTCAAGGATCAGTAAATATTCTCAACCTTAACCATAGCAGACTTCATTCATCCCATATATGCTTGTTATTTTTCCCCATTGACAGAAGGCATTGTACCATGAAATATACAACATATCTCTGACACACCTGACGAAAACAAACAATGGGGAAAGATTGACTATTTAATAAATGGTGATGGGGAAACTGGCTAGCCAAATGAAGAAAGCTGAAAGTGGACCCCTTCCTTACACCTTATAAAATAATTAACTCAAGATGGATTAAAGACTTAAACATAAGATCTAAAACCATAAAAACTCTAGAAGACAACCTAGCCAATACCATTCAGAACATAGGCATAGGCAAAGACTTCACGACTAAAACACCAAAAGCAGTGGCAACAAAAGCCAAAATTGAGAAATGGGATCTAATTAAACTAAAGATAGCTTCTGCACAGCAAAAGACACTATCATCGGAGTGAACACACAACCTACAGAGTGGGAGAAAATTTTTGCAATCTATCCATCTAACAAAGGGCTAATATCCAGAATCTACAAGGAACTTAAACAAATTTACAAGAAAAAAACAACCCCATCAAAAAGTGGGAAAAGGATATGAACAGACACTTCTCAAAAGAAGACATTTATGCGGCCAATAAACACATGAGAAAAAGCTCATCATAGGCTGGGCGTGGTGGCTCACGCCTGTAATCCCATCACTTTGGGAGGCCAAGGCGAGTGGATCACAAGGTCAGGAGTTTGAGACTTGCCTGGCCACTATGGTGAAACTCTGTCTCTACCAAAAACACACAAAAAAACTTTAGCCAGGCGTGGTGGTATATATCTGTAATCCCAGCTACTCAAGAGGCTAAGGCAGGAGAATTGCTTGAACCCATTAGGTGGAGGTTGCAGTGAGCCGAAATTGTGCCACTGCACTCCACCCTGGGTGACAGAGTGAGGCTGTCTCGAAGAAAAAAAAAAAAAAAGCTCATCACCCCTGGTCCAATGAGATACCATCTCGCGCCAGTTAGAATGGCAATCATTAAAAAGTCAGGAAACAACAGGTGCTAGAGAGGATGTGGAGAAATAGGAATGCTTTTACACTGTTGGTGGGAGTGTAAATTAGTTCAACCATTGTGGAAGACAGTGTAGCAATTCCTCAAGGATCCAGAACTAGAAATATCATTTGACCTAACAGTCTCATTACTAGGTACACATCCAAAGGATTATAAATCATTCTACTATAAAGACACATTCACACGTATGTTTATTGCAGCACTATTCACAAGAGCAAAGACTAGGAACCAACCCAAATGCCCATCAATGATAGACTGGATAAAGAATATGTGGCACATATACACCATGGAATACCATGCAGCTATAAAAAAGGATGGATTAATGTCTTTTGCAGAGACATGGATGAAGCTGGAAACCATCATTCTCAGCAAACTATCACAAGAACAGAAAACCAAACACCACATGTTCTCACTCATAAGTGGGAGTTGAACAATGAGAACACATAGACACAGGGAGGGGAACATCACACACTGGGGCCTGTCAGTGGGTAGGAAGGAAAGAGGAGGGATAGCATTAGGAGAAATACTTAATGTAGATGACGAGTTGATGGGTGCAGCAAACCACGACAGCACATGTATACCTATTTCACAAAACTGCAAGTTCTGCAAATGTATCCCAGAACTTAAAGTGTATGTATGTGTGTATATATATATACACACAAATGTAAATGTAAATGTAAATAAATTGAAAATGGTAAAAATAGAAATATGTTTCCTACACAAATAGTGACATAATAAAGCAAGATAGAATGTATGTTTGAGTTAAAAAAAATTGCTTAGAAGACAACTTGAATTCCATTCCAAGGAACTAGTTTTCAAAAGTTTACAACCAGATTTCAGTTTGGCAAAAGGCAACAATGCTGTTTTGAAAATAATTTCTGAAAAGAGCTTCCCCAGCAGTTCCAAATGGCAGTCCTGATACAAGGAAGTAGGGGCAATTTTGTTACCACCAGGAACACTGAATTTATTTTCAGACCTTGAAATTCTTGGAGGCCCTCGAATAATAATCAACTACAATATTTTACTTTACATAGAAATATTGTTTTAATGTTAATATAAAAGCTTGTATATGAACTAAAATTGTCAATCTGCCACTTTTAAGAAAGAAGAATCCATTATGTCCCTAATCTATAGTGAGTTGATATGTTCCATAAGCAGTTCTGGAAGGAGGCTACACTTAGAGCATAAATTGGTATAGATCGCTTTGCTCTCACAGATAGCGACACAATATTTTCTGCTGAATGGGAAAAAGTTTGAAGGCATAAATCAAGATAAAGCAATCATCTGACAAAGAATTACAAAGAGGCCCCATACCTTTTTCTTAGTGAACTCCATGTGACACATTGATTTTCCACTGAAGATAAAAGCCAAAATCATGTGTCATCAATAGAAAGCAAGCAAAACTATTTGGTTCACTATGTTATGGTACTTAACAAAAAAAACTTGCAGAGAAAAGACAAATCTAAAATGTTGCACATGATTCAAACAAGTCTGGATCAGAAGAGACATTTCAGAGGTCACTGCTAGAGAGTCAAGGATACATTAGAGAGAAATAAACTCCTGCTTTTTTGTTTATCTACTTACATACACAGATACTGTCTGATGAAGATGATTGATATCAGGTATGGTATTTGATGGTATAGTCATTTACAAAATAATTCATCCCTTATGATCTAATGCAATTTTCTTCATATTACACGTGTATATTTAAATACTTCCTTGTGAAGTGGAGGCTAGCCAGGCTGCTGTTAGCATATCCAGTACATTTCTGCAAATTCCAAAATGGCAAATCCCACAGTTGAAATTTCAACCTCTCTAGCGTCCCTCGGCTGGAGTGCATAATCACGGCAAAAGTCTGCAACATCAGAGGTGGCCGCCACAGACACAAAGTCTATGTTTCTCATTCCATTCTACCAAATCTATTCAGCAGTCTGGGTGAGGGGGCTTGGCAGTATCTATGAGCAGAAAGCATTCAAATGGCTGGTATATGTGCTTCCGGGGAAACTAAGGGGAAAAAAGAGAGAGGGAGGGAGGGAGGGAACAAGAAAGAAGAAGGAAACTCAAGGAGAGAGGAAGGGAAGGAGGCTGGCAAGAAGGGATGGAGGGAGCAAGGGAGGGAGGAATAAAGGAAGGAAGTTACACCAAGTTTCAAAACTGGCCACGGACTGAGAAGGATTAAGAGACAAACGGAATTGAAAGCATTTATGTTCATACTCGGTATTTTTCTTACCCATTCTTGCAAATTAGTAATTTAAAAATTTTCATTTCCACAAATCCACGTGTTTTCTTGTTCCTCTCTCTCCGCTCTTTTTCCTTCTTTCCTTCCTGCCTTTCTTCTTTCTTTTCAACATAGGTTATATAAATGTGTGAGAGCTATCACTAGTCTACATTAATCATCAGGATTTTCCTGTATATTTCCAATTAAGATGACCCATAATAATATTCTACTGTAATTTTGGAGGGTCCAAAATACTAGATGGCATTTAGTGTTTTGGAAATCATGACAAGTCTAACAGGACTTTAAAAAACCTATCAAGACATCTGATGTGTTTTCTTGCCCATACACTCTTTAATGAGGTCTGCTTGACCCTTTCTTCTTCCCTTCTCTAGTCATGGGTTCTTCACACTGAAAACTAAGCTTTGCATCAGTGTTTGACGAACAGGTGACATAATAAACTGCAGTTACATTTTAAATTCAGCTCAAGATGGTAGATGAGAAATCTAAGATTGTGAAGTGAGATTTAGCATGCTGTTCAGTATGCAACAAATCTGAGTGTTGCTCACACAGGATTCATACCAACAGGCTCCTTCCAAAACCTTTCAATGCAAATTCTAGCAAATGCACACTTGGAAGAAAAATGTTCCATGAAGTTGTATATGTAAATTTATACTTTCAGCATTTATGTATATAATTTCAGGGGAAGTGGGATCAACTTAACATTATTAAACATAGTCCAATGATATTTACAACATAACTTCAGAAACATTTTATTACTAGAAGTATTTTAAAAAGGATGTACCATTTAGGATTTAAGACACACCCCACAAATGAAAAAACAAATGAGATTATAAACAACATTTTTAAAAAAATTATGCCATCTTTTCACTACAAAATCCTCCTGGGGGAAAAATATCTTTTCCTTCATTATTAAAGGATGTTATCAGAGCACAGTGGAATTCTTTCAGATTTAGTCAGAAGGTTCTCTGGAGTTGACAGATCTATTGGAGAATATTTTCTTTGAAAGTCCATGTCCTTTCCCCAGGCCTACATCATATATAAATAAACATTTCAGAAAAGGGGCCATGTTAAGAAAAAGTGGGTTGAAGATTGTAAGACCTGGTTCCTGGGTGCCAAATAATTCACAAGTTGGAATAAGCTGGGTTTCTGTAACACTTCTCTATGACTGCCATTGATACTGAACTATGCCAAGGAACTAAGTCCTACCAAGGAAAAGCAGGAGGAAAACAGGTGTAAGAAAACATTTCCTGTCAGTGTGTCCAGAGATAGCATGAGTCAACAGCGGCTCCTCATGAAGCCATCGATTCATAACACTGGAGTATCTAGAATGCATCTGGGTCGAATTATTAAAAAGAAAGTTCTTCTCAAGCTAGTTGTAATGGTAGCTAATTTAAAAAATTAATGTTCTGCGATTCTGATAAAAACCTATGTGGTGAACCAACAATAAAGGCGGCTGGAGATATTGGTATGAAATAGTTATTTTTCCTTATATACCTGGACGTTCATGTAAGAAATTATACTTTTGGAAGGTCTGTCATATTCTCAGTGTATAAGAGTTGAATCATTTTTAGAAGTTATTGTCAGAATTTTGCTTTAATAGTGCAGTAAAGTGTGCATTCTCTCTCTCTCATTTTCATTCAACGGCCTCTACAAATTGAGCCTGGCTCAAAGGTCTTTCCCTCTTGGAATATGACTCCTCCCCTGTCCCTCTACATAGGCTGTTCTATAACAAATTATTTTGCTGTCTTGATTTTTCAGAGACCTCATGCTAGTAGTAGAGAGCCAGGAGAAAGTGAGATGTCCTATATAAAAGGCCTGCTAGAAAAAGAAATCAGCACTGAGTTCTAAGGATACTGAACAACTTTTTAAAAAACAAGCAAGCCATATTAAACACATTAGTTACAACCAAATTAGATAAAACCATGAAAATTATCCAAGAAGAAAAAGTACATCACCTGTCTAGGTTTAAAATTGCTTAAGGCTGCCATCCAAGGACCATCTATGATAACAAATACAGTAGTCTGTATTGACACAAAGTTTTAGTGATAGACGTAATTACATTCTTCTGCTGGTGGTGTTCTAGAATAAATGGAATATCTGCTGATCAAATCTGAATGCATCCCATAATATTAGCATGTAGGATCCCAGATCTGCAGGCACTATCTCTTTCTCAGATCTACACTTTGAATATTATGTTAGCTAAAATGAGAAGTATGTTAGAAAATGTCTTTTACAAAAGAAATATTGGCTGAGTATGGTGGCTCATGCCTGTAATCCCAACACTCTGGGAGGCCAAGGTGAGAAGATCTCTTGAGCTCAAGAATTTGAGACCAGCTTGGGCAACATATCTATAAAAAATTTTAAAACTTAGCCGGTGTGGTGGTGCACACCTATAGGCACAGCTACTTCAGAGGCTGAATCAAGAGGATCACTTGAGCTTGGGAGTTTGAGGTTGCAGTGAACTATGAACATGGCACTGAACTCCAGTCTGGGCAACAGAGTGAGAACTTGTCTTCAAAAAAATAAAAAAGAAGAAAAAAATAGGAAATATTGTGTTCACATCTGCTATGGTACTCTTTCTTATATAAACTATTTCTTTGCAGTATTCTAGAGGATTTAAGACAAATTTACCACTGAATAATTTCATATGGTATATTATTGCATTAGTATAGTATGTTATTATATAATTAGTATAAGTGACCAGTGCTGCAACAACCACATTCCAAAAAGTATTGTGATCCTCCAAAATTACAATGTCTAAATGACATTATTCTCCTTCATGAGACCATTATACCTTAATTTTCCAGCACCATGAAAATCTACAAATGCCCTCTAAAATATATTTAGAAAACGTGGGGAAAAAATAGATACAGTTTCAGAAGATACATATATTTTGAAAATTAGCCTTTTTGGAATAAATTATTCTTTATGACATATAAATAAACACATTTTTCAGACTGGCGGGGTAACATTTGCATCAGTCAAAATAATTAGATTACTAAAACCTGTAATCTTATTAGAAAAATGGTTTATTCAGAGAATCATTGGAATTATTAGCCTTCAAGCTGCTATAGATTGAATCTGATCAAAATAATTAAGATAATATTATTTCATTTTTCAGTATAATATCTCCTTAGTATTTTTGTTTCTTATTTAATATGTGATTATATTTACTTCTGTGAATAATATGGATGAAGATCGTTACAGTGTCAAGATCACTGGGTTCAGAGCACAGAAACCTCAAGTCTATTCTTTTTTCTTAAATACCTGTAAGACTTTAAAGAAGACAGAGTTTCTGGACTCTAATTTCTCTATCTGTAGAATAAATGGGTTAGACCAAATAACTCCTTTCTGCTTATAAATTTTCTAATTATATGACTGAGCTTACACCTGGAAAACAGTCTATCTCCTGTATAAATTAATGATAGAAATGAAAACCACCACGTTTCATGAAATTAACCACATAAATATCAACATCAACTGCTCAGAAGGACTTAAGTGCAAGTATCACAGGAATTCTGAAGCACAGAGAACTAAATATAAGAAATGTAACATTCTTCGTATTTTCAAAGAAGATTTTAATAATATATGTAAACACAGTAGCCTGTTCATAAGAAAAAAGAAAAGGGACGTCTTAGCATATTCAGGGTTCAACCAAAACTACTACTGGAATGTAAATCAAAGTAATATTCACCTAACTGTCATAATTGGCATGAATAATTTTAAGTAAAACACTTTTATTTGATATTAAATGTGAACAATAAGCCAAAACAGAGAAAATTAATCAATTGATCATTTATTGAAACTGAAATAAAAATATATAATTATTGAAGTCTCTTATATACATAAACCAATCATTGCTTAAATGAGCTGACATACTAGCTCCATAGTTTTATGTCACTAAGGAACTCTTTTGAACACAATAAAGAAACCAGAATTGAGCACAAAGAATGATGAACTGGGAAGTTCATGGCTTTCTATCTACTAATTAGGAGTACAATCATTCAGTCAAACAGCCACTCAACAAACATTTAGCATACAGCTTCTGGATACCAGGTACTGGTGTAGGTGCTAGAGCAACAAGGAAATAGTCCCTGCATTCAGTGAGCTCACAGGCAAGTAAACAAGTAAGTATAAAGACTGCATGACTGATTGGGAGCGGTGGTTCATGCCTGTAATCCCAGCACTTTGGGAGGCCAACGTGGGCAGATCACGAGGTCAAGAGATCGAGACCATCCTGGCCAACATAGTGAAACCCCGTCTCTACTAAAAATACAAAAATTAGCTGGGCACGGTGGTGCACGCCTGTAGTTACTTGGGAGGCTGAGGCAAGAGAATCAGTTGAACCTGGAAGGTAAAGGTTGCAGTGAGCTGAGATCACACCACTGCACTCCAGCCTGGTGACAGAGTGAGACTCTGTCTCAAAAAAAAAAAAAAAAAAAAAAAGACTCCATGATAAATGTGTATCTACAAAGGGCACAAAGGAATGAGTAGCTAATCCCCAAAGCCATATGGAGCAGTCAGTATAAGCTTCAGGAAAAGAAATTGAAGTAAAAACCTAACCTGAATCTGAAAAAAATGAGTAGGTATTTTCCAAGCACGTTTCAGGGGAAAAGTTGCAGGATGCAGAAGTCCTCCCAAGTACAAAAAGAGAATGAACTCTGGACAACTGGCAATTTATGGCACACAGGAATCAGTAAATGTAGGGATGAGAGGCACACAGAAACATGGGCAAAAACAGGAATTTTGACTTTATTCCATAAATCATGGAAAGCCACCAATGGGTTTTAAGTAATAAAATACTAAGACCAGGTTTGCATTTTAGAAAGATCAATTTGATTTCAGTGAGGAGGTCCAAAAATGAGAGCAGCAAGGCCAGATAGAAGTCCTGCTGCAACTAGCTATGGTTAGAGATGCAGACCAAAACTAAGGTGAAATCATTTAGAAGAAAGAACGTGGATATAAGAGCCATTGGTTTGGCCTCTCCACATCATTTTTTTAATTTTATTTTCATTTATTTATTTATTTATTTATTTTTTGAGACAGAGTCTCGCTCTGTCACCCAGGCTGGAGTGCAGTGGCGTGATCTTGGCTCACTGCAAGTTCTGCCTCCCGGGTTCACACTATTCTCCTGCCTCAGCCTCCCGAGTAGCTGGGACTACAGGCACGTGCCACCACGCCCAGCTAATTTTTTTCTATTTTTTAGTAGAGATGGGGTTTCACCATGTTAGCCAGGATGGTCTCGATCTCCTGACCTCGTGATCCACCCACCTCGGCCTCCCAATGTGCTGGGATTACAGGCTTGAGCCACCATGCCCAGCTGGCCTCTCCACATCTTTACTGTTATACTGATAACATGGGGATGAAAATAAATATTATTTGTATTTAAACTATTATTGTTATGTGAAAATTAAACAAATAACATACTATGATAACATCGGAGGTTCAAGAAATATTAAGTCTTGAAAATAGGAAAGATGAAAGGAAGGAAACAGGGAGTGGGGAGGAAAGTAGGAGAAAGGAGAGAATATAGGAATGAGAGAGGAGGAAAATAATAAGAAAGAAGTAGAAAGCTAGGTACGGTGGCTCATGACTGTAATCCCAGCGCTTTGGGAGGCCGAATCAGGCAGATCACAAGGTCAGGAGTTCAAGACCAGCCTGGCCAATATGGTAAAACCTTGTCTCCACTAAAAATACAAAAATTAGCTGGGTGTGGTGGCAGGCACCTATAGTCCCAGCTACTCGGGAGGCTGAGGCAGGAGAATCACTTGACCCTGGGAGGCAGAGGTTGCAGTGAGCTGAGATCACACCACTGCACTCCAGCCTGGGTGACAGAGAAAGATGCTGTCTCAAAAAAAAAAAAAAAAAGAAAAAAAAAAAAGAAAGAAGTAGAAAAAGATATAGTATTTCTTAATCAGCAGAAGCTACCCTTATTTTTCAATACTCTACCTTTCTAATGTATCACTGACAAGGAAAGGTCTTGAATAATTGACTGAAGTCAGAATAGGTAAGGCACTCTACCTGTGGATACATGAGAGGCCTTAAAAAGTTCATGGAAAATGTATATTATGAAAAAAACTATGCAAAGGTTTCAATTTTGGCAGCAAAATAAACTCATACTAATTTATTATAGCATGTTTGAACAGGATCTAGTTTGAGACAGTAAGAAGGAGTAGACATTAGTTTGAAAAGAGCCCCTAGCAGAGCAATGTAAATTCTGCTAAAATTGAAGCAAGAACAAACATTAGATTATGATGAAGCTTGAGTGAAAGAATGGTGAAATCACTGATGCTTTACAAGAAGCTTGAGGGGACAATGCACCAAAGAAATCAGTAGTTCACAAGCGGACAGCTTTTTTAAAGAAGAAACGAGATGATGTGGAAGATGAAGTCCACAGGGACAGATCATCCATATCAATTTGCAAGGAAAAAAATTAATCTTGTTTGTGCCCTAATTGAAGAGGACTGATAATCAACAGCACAAACAATAGCCAACATCGTAGACATCTTAATTGGTTCAGCTTACACAGTTCTGACTAAAAAATTAAAGTTGAACCAACTTTCCACTGCATGGGTGCCAAAAGTGTTGTGCTCAGATCAGCTGCAGACAAGAGGAGAGCTCTCAATGGAAATTTTAAAGAACTAGGGTCAAGATCCTGAAGGATTTCTTTGAAGAATTGTAACAGAAGATAAAACATGGCTTTCCCAGTATGATCCTGAGGGCAAAACACAATCAAAGCAATGGCTACCAAAGGTGGAAGTGGTCCAGTCAAAGCTAAAGGGGATCACTCAAGAGCAAAGGTCACGGCAACAGTTTTTTGGGGACATTCCAGGCATTTTGCTTGTTGACTTTGTGGAAGGTCAAAGAACAATAATATCTGCATATCATGAGAGTGTTTTGAATAAGTTAGCCAAAGTTTTAGGGCAAAATACCTGGGAAAGCTTTAGCAGACAGTCCTCTAACACCACAATGTTTCTGCTCATTCCTGTCATCAAGCAAAGGCAATTTTGTGAGAGTCTCAATGGGAAATTGTCAGGCATCCACCTTACAGCTCTGATTTGGCTCCTTCTGACTTCTTTTTGTTTCCCAATCTCAACAAATGTGGAAAGGGCACCCATTTTTCTTAAGTTAATAATGTATAAGAGACTGCATTGACATTGTTAAGTTCCCAGGACCATCAGTTCTTTAGGGATGAAAACCGAAGATCACATTTTCAATGTTTATCTTTTAACTTCATTTTTCCACAAACTTTTTGAAGTTTCTCCATACAAATGTCTCCATACAAATGAGCACTTGCAAAATAAGCAGAGAGTCTCATTCAATGGACAGAAAGTTCTGTGCCATCTAAAAATTATCTTAAGCAAGTTCAATGTGTAGCAACAGACTGTATTGATAAATATCAGTTAGGTTGACTTCTGCAATGACCATGATGGAGTAACAAGAACTGGACTTTCTCTCCCTCCTGAAAAAACCAAAAAAATGGCCAAAATGTATGCCACAAAAGTTTGCAAGACCCTGTAAAGTCAGTCTCAAACAAGGTGAGCCTATCAACTGCCCTAATTTATGCCTGGAGAAAGTTTTCCAGCCCACTACTCCAGGAGAAAAGCCCAAGAGGAGCCCATCGTTCTCCCTGAGCTGAGGGGACAGAGCTGAGAGTCCACAGAAACCATGTTGACATGAGCTCTCAGGACAAGGTTTCCGAGAAGAAGGGGCTGCACAGAAAGAGAACTCCAGAGCTCTGCAAAGGGTCCCCCTAAAGTACATAGCTAAGTAATTGTTAGGACAGGCCTAGAGAAAAGTACCTACGGTTGGGGAAACAACACCCAGATAAGATGAAAAGTAACAGTACACATGCTCACCAAGGTCCAGTAATAGTGCTTATTTTATCAGCCAACCCAGAAACACCTCAAGATTCCCAGGGATACCCAGAAGGATCTTGCCTCACTAGTTGGGAGTGATTAGCTCTAAAATGAGAACTGGTCTGATCCCACCTAATGAATTTTTAAAGCAAGACCAAAAAGAGTCAAACTCTTTCCAACTAAACTTAAATACATACCAATACAAAGATCAAGAATATTTATATATACTTCCAGCACTCAATAAGATAAAAGTCACCATATCTGACATCCAGACACAGTTTAGCAGAGACACAACAGTAACAACAAAAGACAGAAGAACGTGGCTCATAATAAGGAGAAAAATCACTGAGTCAGAACTGATCCAGAGTAAATCAAGGTGCCAGAGTTATCAGTTAAGAACATTCAAATGCTTATTGAAACAGTATTCTATATGTTCTAAAATAGAGACATGCAAGATACACTAAAGGAGGCTGGGCGCAGTGGCTCACGCCTGTAATCTCAGCATTTTGTGAGGCCGAGGCAGGTGGATCACGAAGTCAGGAGTTCAGGACCAGCCTGACCAATATGGTGAAATCCCATCTCTACTAAAAATACAAAAATTAGCGGGGCATAGTAGCATGCGGCTGTAGTCCCAGCTACATGGTAGGCTGATAGCACGTTAGTCATTAAAGAAGAAAAGATAGACACCTCTCAAAATAAAATATAGAGAGAAAATAAACTTTTAAAAAACATGAACAGAGCAATAGTAGACAGTAAATTTCAAGTAACTGAATTTACGTGTAATCTCAGTTCCCAAAGGAGAGGAGAGGGAAGATGTGAAAACATTTGGGACTTTGAGTCAGGCAAAGCTTTCTTTGATATGACCCCACAGCATGATTTATATAATAATATATTGATAAGAAGAACTCATCAAATTTAAAAAAAAGAATCTGCTCTTCAAAAGAATCTATTAAGAGACTGAAAAGACAAGCTGCAGGCTGGGAGAAAATATTTGCAATTCATATATCTGATGAAAGGCTTGCATCAAAAATATATTTTAAAAGCTCAAAATTTAATAATGAAAAACAAACAACCCCATTTAAAACTTGGGTGAAAGACTGGAACAGACATTTCAAAGTAGACATTTGTTTGGTAAATAAGCACATATGCTCAACATAATTAATGCTTAGGGCAATGCAAATTAAAACCAAAATGAGACGCCACTATCTATTTTTAAATAGCTAAGATTAGCATGACTGATAATAGCCAAGCACTGGCTTGGATGTGGAGAAGCTGAAACTCTCATACACTGCTGATGGGAATACAAAAAAGTGTAACCTTTGAAAAACAGTTTAAGAGTCCCTTAAAAAGTTAAACATACTTCTGCCATAAGACTCAGCCATTGCACTCCTGGGTATTTACCCAAGAGAGATAAAAGTAGGTGTTCATATAATGATATCAACACAAATGTTCATAGCACATGTATTCATAATAGCCCAAACTAGAAACAGTCTAAATATCAATCAATACATTAATGAATTAACTTGCTTTCTCCGAATTAATTATGGATACATACTATAACACGAATGAATCTCAAAGTAACTATACTAAGTGAAACAAGGCAGACTCTAGAGGTAAAACATGCAGAGAAAAAAACATAAAATGTCAGACAAAAAAGTGCATAGTGTAAAATTTTATTTATATACATTTTTTGACTGTATAAATTACTGTCCAGTGACAGAAAGCAGTTTGGTGGTTTTTAAGGGCCAGGAATGAGGGGCCAGAGAAATGTATTATAAAGAGGCATCAGGAAACTGGAGGTGAAGTATATTTCCATCACCTCGATTGTGTGCTGATGGTTTCTAAACTTTCAATATTTTTAGTTTATTATATGTTATACAAAATAAAGCTTGTAATAAAAATCAAAAGATTGAGCCATCCTTGTTTTCTCTATAAAAGAGCAGAATTCTCCTTTTAGAGATTTGGAAAGATTATTAAAAGATAAGTTACAAAATACAGTACCTGACACGTATAAAATATTAAATAATTACTAGCCATGCTTAATTATTTTGTTTTAAGTCTATATGAGTCAAGTTTTAGTAGAAATATGGGCTAGAAAAAAAAACAGAAAGCGGGACTCTGTGATCCGACTTGGGCTTATAGAACAGACTGCACTAGTTTGTTGTCATGCTGCTAATAAAGTCATACCCAAGACCGGGTAATTTAGAAAGGAAAGAGGTTTAATGAACTCACAATTCCACATGGCTGGGGAGGCCTCACAGTCACGGCAGAAGGCAAAAAAGAAGCAAAGGCACATCTTAAATGGTAGCAGAGAAGAAAGCTTGTGTAGGGAAGCTCCCATTTTAAAAGCATCAGATCTCGTGAGACTTATTCGCTACCAGGAGAACAGTAGGGGGAACCCGCCCCTATGATTCAATGATCTCCACCTGACTCCATCCTTGACATGCGGGGATAATTACAATCAAGGTGAGATTCGGATGGAGACACAGCCGAATCATATCAATGACTAATGAGAGTTACGTCCAGAACCTAATGAAAACCTGTCTGAGGCCACATTCCCTGTAAAGCAGATTTGAGATAGAGATTTGTGTAGAGAACATTTAACTGGGTAAAACCCTAGGAGCCAACAACTGTGGCTAAAAAGCTGAATTGGACAAAGGGAGTTGAGATGTGAGGCAGTCACAACAAATACCTCAGCTAATCTCAAGGGGGAGCTGAGAAGCTGGGGTGACCCTTCAGAGTTGCCCTAAATTGAGGCAGGAGTATGGAGTTTTAATACCTTTCACTGGCCATTCTTCAGATACGAGTTGTCCCCAAGGATGGACATCAGCTTGACAAGTTATTAATTAGATCTCCTGAGAATAAATTCTAGAGAGAATCAGCTGAGAGGCATGATTTGCCAACACTCCCAATAGCTGGGCAAACTTCAGTTTTGAGGGAGGATTTGGGTCACACATAAAAGTCTCCACAACCAATTATTCATGGGAAATTCTATGTAGGCAGAGCTATTTCATGGCCAGTTAATCAAAACTACATAATCTATTTGGTTAAGCAAAAGAAATTAAAAAGATAAAATAAAATCTATATATTAACCCTCAAAAGTTTTTAATGCATTTGCCTTGCATTTCGTATGTTTTGCCTTGCATTTCGTATATTTTGCCTTGCATTTGTTTATTTGCTTTCAAAAACCTTTAGAGAACAATAATTACTAATATAATATGGAGTAGCACAGCATAGACGAGGGAAGCTAACTCTCTCCCTTTTCCCAGAACCTGGAACAGCTAAAGATAATAAGCATTGTCAGCTTTGGTATCTGACATAGTTTGGATGTTTGTCCCCTTCAAATCTCACGTTAAAATGTGATCCCCAATGTTGGAGATAGATGCCTCCTGAATGGCTTGGTGCTGTCCTCTTGGTAATGAATGAGTTCTTACCCTGTGAGTTCATGCGATATCTGGTTGTTTAAAAGAGACTGACACCTCTTCCCTGTCTCTCTTGCTTCTGCTCTCACCATGTGATATGCTGGTTTCCCTTCACCTTCCACCATGATTGGAAGGTTCCTGATGCCCTCCCTGGAAGCAGGTGCCAGTACTATGCTTCATGTACAGCCTTCACAACAAGGAGCCAAATAAACCGCATTTCTTTATAAACAACCCAGCCTCAGGTATTTCTTTATAACAATGCAAATGGGCTAACAGAGTATCATTCATGGACAGTGAGTGTATTAGTCAATTTTCATGCTGCTGATAAAGACATACCCAAGACTGGGTAATTTATAAAGAAAAAGAGGTTTAATGAATTCACATATCTGTACCGCTACCTGTATAAATATGGAAATAACTTCACCGCTACCTGTACAAACATGGAAATATCTACACCGCCATCTCTTTAAACATGGAAATATCTACACTGCTATGTGTATAAACAAGGAAATATCTACAGCGCCATCTCTATAAACATGGAAATATCTACACCGCTATCTGTATGAACATGAAAATATCTACAGCGCAATCTGTATAAATATGGAAGTATCTACACCGCCATCTGTATAAACATGGAAATATCTACACCGCCATCTGAATAAACATGGAAATATCTACACCGCCATCTGCATAAACATGGAAATATATACACTGCCACATATATAAACATGGAAATATCCAAGCCGCCATCTCTATAAACTTGGAAATATCTACACCGCTATCTCTATAAACATGGAAATATCTACACCGCTATGTGTATCAACATGGAAATATCTATACCGCTATCTCTATAAACATGGAAATATCTACACCGCTAACTGTATAAACATGGAAATATTTACAACGCTATCTGTATGAACATGGAAATACCTACACCGCTATCTGTATAAGCATGGAAATACCTACACCGCTATCTGTATAAACATGGAAATAACTACACCGCCATCTGTATAAACATGGAAATATCTACACCGCCATCTCTAAAAACATTGAAATATCTACAACGCCATCTGTATGAATATGGAAATAACTACACCGCCACCTGTATAAACATGGAAATATCTACACCGCCATCTGTTTAAACATGGAAATATCTATACCGCTATATGTATAAACATGGAAATATCTAAAACGCTATCTCTATAAACATGGAAATAACTACACCGCTATCTGTATAAACATGGAAATATTTACAACGCTATCTGTATGAACATGGAAATATCTACAACGCTATCTGTATAAGCATGGAAATACCTACACCGCTATCTGTATAAACATGGAAATACCTACACCGCCATCTGTATAAATATGGAAATATCTACACCGCCATCTCTATAAACATGGAAATATCTCCACCGCCATCTCTATAAACATGGAAATAATTACACCGCTATCTCTATAAACATGGATATATCTACACCGCTATCTGAATAAACATGGCAATATCTACACGGCTGTCTGTGAAACAGGGAATTATCGACACCGCTATCTCTATAAACATGGAAATATCTACACGACTATCTCTATAAACATGGAAATATCTACACCAATATCTCTGTAAACATAGAAATATCTATACCGCTATGCGTATAAACATGGAAATATCTACACCGCTATGGTTATAAACATGGAAATATCTACACCGCCATCTGTATAAACATGGAAATATCTACACCGTCATCTCTATAAACATTGAAATATCTAAACCGGCATCTGTATGCACATGGAAATATCTACACCGTCATGTGTATAAATATGGAAATATCTACACCGCTATCTGTATGAACATGGAAATATCGACACCACCATCTGTATAAACAAGTAAATAACTATAATGCCATCTCCATAAACATGGAAATATCTACACCGCTATCTGTATAAACATGGAAATATCTACACCGCTATCTGTAAAAACATGGAAATATCTACACCACTATCTGTATAATCATCGAAATATCTTCAGCGCTATCTGTATAAAAATGGAAATATCTACACAGCTATCTGTCAATACAAGGAAATATCTACACCGCCATCCCTATAAACATGTAAATATCTACATTGCCATCTGAATAAACATGGGAATATCTACACCGCTATCTGTATGTACATGGAAATATCTACACCGCTATCTGTATAAACATGGAAATATCTACACTGCTATCTGTAAAACAGGGAAATATCTACACCGCTATCTGTATAAACATGGAAATATCTACAACGCTCTCTCTATAAACATGGAAATACCTACACCGATATCTCCATAAACATGGAAATATCGCCACTGCTATGTGTAAAAACATGGAAATATCTACACCGCCATATCTATAAAAATACAAATATCTACACCGTCATCTGTATAAACATGAAAATATCTACACCCAGTCTGTATCAAAATGGAAATATCCACATCGCCATCTGTATGATCATGGAAATATCTACACAGTTATATGTATAAACACAGAAATATCTACACCGTTATTGGTATAAACATGGAAATGTCTACACAGCTATCTGTATAAACATGGAAATATCTACTCTGCTATCTGTAAAACAGGGAAATATCTACACTGCTAACTCTATAAACATGGAAATATCTACAATGCTCTCTGTATAAACATGGAAATATCAACACCGCTGTCTGTATAGACATGGAAATATCTTCACCGCTATCTGTATAAACATGTAAATATCTACACCGCTATCTATATAAACATGGAAATATCTACACCGCTATCTGTGTAATCATGGAAATATCTACACCGCTATCTGTATAAACATGCAAATATCTACACCGATATCTCCATAAACATGGAAATATCTACAATGCTATCTGTATGAACATGGAAATATCTACACTGCCATCTGTATAAACTTGGAAATATCTACACCGCCATCTCTATAAACATGGAAATATCTACACCGCCCTCGGTATGAACATGGAAATATCAACAACGTCATCTGTATGAACATGGAAATAACTACACAGACATCTGTGTGAACATGGAAATATCTACACCGGCATCTGTATGAACATGGAAATATCTACACCGCAATCTGTATGAACATGCAAATATATTCACCGCCATCTGTATGAAGATGGAAATATCTACACCGTCTTCTGTATGAACATGGAAATATCTACACCGCTATCTGTAAGAACATGGAAATACCTACAAACCTATCTCTATAAACATCGAAATATTTACACTGCTATCTGTATAAACAAGGAAATATCTACACCGCCATCTCTATAAACATGGAAATATCTACACTGCCATCTGTACAAACATGGAAATATCTACAACGCTATCTGTTTGAAAATGGAAATATCTACACCGCTATCTGCATGAAACTGGAAATATCTACACAGCTATCTGCACATACATGGAAATATCTACAAAGCTATCTCTTTATACATGGAAATAAGTACACCGCTATCTCTATAAACATGGAAATATCTACACCGCCATCAGTATGAACATGGAAATATCTGCACCGTCATCTGTATGAACATATAAATATCTACACCGCCATCTGAATTAAGATGAAGATATCTACACCGCTATATGTATAAACATGGAAATATCTACACCGCTACCTGTATAAACATGGAAATATCTACAACGCTATCTGTATAAACATGGAAATACCTACACCGCTACCTGTATAAACATGGAAATATCAGCACCGCTATCTGTATGAACATGGAAATATCTACACCGCTATCTATATGAACATGGAAATATCTACACCGATATCTGTATGAACATGGAAATATCTTCACCGCCATCTCTATGAACATGGAAATATCTACACAGCCATCTGGATGAACAAGGAAATATCAGCACCGCTATCTGTATGAACATGGAAATATCTACACCGCTATCTGTATGAACATGGAAATATCTACACCACTATCTGTATGAACATGGAAATATGTACACCGCTATCTGTATGAACATGGAAATATCTACACCACTATCTGTATGAACATGGAAATATCTTCACCGCCATCTGTATGAACATGGATATATCTACACAGCCATCTGGATGAACATGGAAATATCTACACCGCTATCTGTTTGAACATGGAAATATCTACACCGCTATCTGCATGAAAATGGAAATATCTACACAGCTATCTGCATATACATGGAAATATCTACACAGCTATCTCTTTACACATGGATATAACTACACCGCAATCTCTATAAACATGGAAATATCTACACCGCCATCTGTATGAACATGGACATATCTGCACCGCTATCTGTATGAACATATAAATATCTACACCGCCATCTGTATTAAGAAGGAGATATCTACACCGCTATCTGTATAAACATGGAAATATCTACACCGCTATCTGTATATACATGGAAATATCTACACCGCTATCTGTATAAACACGGAAATAAGTACACAGCTATCTGTATAAACATGGAAGTATCAGCACCGCTATCGGTATGAACATGGCAATATCTACACGGTTATCTGTATGAACATGGAAATATCTACACCGCTATCTGTATAAACATGGAAATATCTTCATCGCCATCTGTATGAACATCGATATACCTACACAGCCATCTGGATGAACATGGAAATATCTACACCGCTATCTGTATGAACATGGAAATATCTACACCGCTATCTGTATGAACATGGAAATATCTACACAGCCATCTGGATGAACATGAAAATGTCTACACCGCTGTCTGTATGAACACGCAAATACATACACCGCTATCTGTATGAACATGGAAATACCCTCACCGCCGTCTGTATGAACAAGGATATATCTACACAGCCATCTGGATGAACTAGGAAATATCCGCACCGCTATCTGTATGAACATGGAAATATCTACACAGCTATCTGTATGAACATGGATATATCTACACAGCCATGTGGATGAACATGGAATTATCTACACCGCTATCTGTGTGAACATGCATACATCTTCACTGCTATCTGTATAAACATGGAAATATCTACACATTTTTCTGTATGAACATGGAAATATCTACACCGCTATCTGTGTAAACATGCATACATCTTCACCGCTATCTGTATAAACATGGAAATATCTACACCGCTATCTGTATGAATATGGAAATATCTACACCGCTATCTGTTTGAAAATTGAAATATCTACACCGCTATCTGCATGAAAATGGAAATATCTACACAGCGATCTGCACATACATGGAAATATCTACACAGCTATCTCTTTACACATGGAAATAACTACACCGCTATCTCTATAAACATAGAAATATCTTCACGGCCATCTGTATGAACATGGAAATATCTGCACCGCCATCTGTATGAACATATAAATATCTACACCGACATCTGTATTAAGATGGAGATATCTAAACCGCTATCTGTATAAACATGGAAATATCTACACCTCTACATATATAAACATGGAAATATCTACACCGCTATCTGTATGAACATGGAAATACCTACACCGCTACCTGTATAAACATGGAAATATCAGCACCGCCATCTGTAGGAACATGGAAATATCTACACCGCTATCTGTATGAACATGGAAATATCTACACCACTATCTGTATGAACATGGAAATAGCTACACAGCCATCTGGATGAACATGGAAATATCTACACCGCTATCTGAATGAACATGGATATATCTACACAGCCATCTGGATGAACATGGAAATATCTACACCGCTATCTGTATGAACATGGAAATACATACACCGCTATATTTATGAACATGGAAATATCTACACCGCTATCTGTATGAACATGGAAATATCTACACCGCTATCTGTATGAACATGGAAATATCTTCACCGCCATCTGTATGAACATGGATATATCTACACAGCCATCTGGATGAACATGGAAATATCTGCACCGCTATTTGTATGAACATGGAAATATCTACACCGCTATCTGTATGAACATGGATATATCTACACAGCCATCTGGATGAACATGGAATTTTCTGCACCGCTATCTGTGTAAACATGCATACATCTTCACCGCTATCTGTATAAACATGGAAACATCTACACCGTTTTCTGTATGAACATGGAAATATCTACACCGCTATCTGTGTAAACATGGAAATACCTACACCGCTATCTGTATGAACATGGAAATATCTACACCGCTATCTGTTTGAAAATGGAAATATCTACACCGCTATCTGCATGAAAATGGAAATATCTACACAGCTATCTGCACATACATGGAAATATCTACACAGCTATCTCTTTACACATGGAAATAACTACACCGCTATCTCTATAACCATGGAAATATCTACACGGCCATCTGTATGAACATGGAAATATCTGCACCGCCATCTGTATGAAGATATAAATATCTACACCGCCATCTGTATTAAGATGAAGATATCTACACCGCTATCTGTATAAACATGGAAATATCTACACCGCTACCTGTATAAACATGGAAATATCTACACCGCTATCTGTATAAACATGGAAATACCTACACCACTACCTGTATAGACATGGAAATATCTACACCGCTATCTGTATGAACATGGAAATATCTACACGGATATCTGTATGAACATGGAAATATCTTCACTGCCATCTGTATGAACATGGATATATCTGCACAGCCATCTGGATGAACATGGATATATCAACACAGCTATCTGGATGAACATGGAAATATCTACACCGCTATCTGTATGAAAATGGAAATATCTACACCGCTTTCTGTGTAAACATGCATACATCTTCACCGCTATCTTTATAAACATGGAAATATCTACACTGCTATCTGTTTGAACATGGAAATATCTACACCGCTATCTGCATCAAAATGGAAATATCTACACAGCTATCTTCATGTACGCGGAAATATCTACACAGCTATCTCTTTACACATGGAAATAACTACTCCGCTATCTCTATAAACATGGTAATATCTACACCGCCATCTGTATGAACATGGAAATATTTGCACCGCCATCTGTACGAACATAAAAATATCTACACCGACATCTGTATTAAGATGGAGATATCTACACCGCTATCTGTATAAACATGGAAATATCTACACCGCTATGTGTATAAACAAGGAAATATCTACACCGCTATCTGTATAAACATGGAAATATCTACACCGCTACCTGTATAAACATGGAAATATCAGCACCGCCATCTGTAGGAACATGGAAATATCTACACCGCTATCTGTATGAACATGGAAATATCTACACCACTATCTGTATGTACATGGAAATAGCTACACAGCCATCTGGATGAACATGGAAATATCTACACAGCTATCTGTATGAACATGGATATATCTACACAGCCATCTGGATGAACATGGAAATATCTACACCGCTATCTGTATGAACATGGAAATATCTTCACCGCCATCTGTATGAACATGGATATATCTACACAGCCATCTGGATGAACATGGAAATATCTGCACCGCAATCTGTATGAACATGGAAATACCTACACCGCTATATGTATGAACATGGATATATCTACACAGCCATCTGGATGAACATGGAAATATCTACACCGCTATCTGTGTAAACATGCATACATCTTCACAGCTATCTGTATAAACATGGAAATATCTGCACTGCTATCTTTATGAACATGGAAATATCTACACCGCTAACTGTTTGAACAGGGAAATATATACACCGCTATCTGCTTGAAAATGGAAATGTCTACACAGCTAACTGCATATACATGGAAATATCTACACAGCTATCTCTTTACACATGGAAATATCTACATCACTATCTGTATTAACATGGAAATATCTACACCGCTATCTGTATGAACATGGAAATAGCAACACCGCTATCTGTATGAACATGGAAATATCTACACCGCTATCTGTATGAACATGGAAATATCTACACCGCTATCTGTATGAACATGGAAATATCTGCACCGCTACCTGTATCAACATGGAAATATCAGCACCGCTTTCTGTATGAACATGGAAGTATCTACACAGCCTTCTGGATGAACATGGAAATATCTACACCGCTATCTGTATGAACATGTAAATATCTACACCGCTATCTGTATGAACATGGAAATAGCTACACCACTATCTGTATGAACATGGAAATATTTACACCGCTATATGTATGAACATGGAAATATCTACCCCACTATCTGTGCAAACAAGCATACATCTTCACCGCTATCTGTATAAACATGGAAATATCTACACCGCTATCTGTATGAACATGGAAATATCTACACCGCTAACTGTTTGAACATGGAAATATCTACACCGCTATCTGCATGAAAATGGAAATATTTACACAGCTATCTGCATATACACGGAAATATCTACAAAGCTATTTCTTTACACATGGAAATAACTACACCGCTATCTCTATAAACATGGAAATATCTACACCACCATCTGTATGAATATGGAAATATCTGCACCGCCATCTGTATGAACATATAAATATCTACACCGCCATCTGTATTAAGATGGAGATATCTACACCGCTATCTGTATAAACATGGAAATATCTACACCGCTATCTGTATAAACGTGGAAATATCTACACCGCTATCTCTATAAACATGGAAATATCTACACCGCTACCTGTATAAACATGGAAATATCAGCACCGCTATCTGTATGAACATGGAAATATCTACACCGCTATCTGTATGAACATGGAAATATCTACATCGCTATCTGCATGAAAATAGATATATCTACACAGCTATCTGCATATACATGGAAATATCTACAAAGCTATCTCTTTACACATGGAAATAACTACACCGCTATCTCTATAAACATGGAAATATCTACACCACTATCTGTATAAACATGGAAATATCTACACTGCTATCTGTATAAACATGGAAATATCTACACCGCTATTTGTATAAACATGGAAATATCTACACCGCTACCTGTATAAACATGGAAATATCAGCACCGCTATCTATATTAACATGGAAATACCTACACTGCTATCTGTATGAACATGGAAATATCTACACCGATATCTGTATGAACATGGAAATATCTTCACCACCATCTGTATGAACATAGATATATCTACACAGCCATCTGAATGAACATGGAAATATCAGCACCGCTGTCTGTATGAACATGGAAATATCTACACCGCTATCTGTATGAACATGGAAATATCTACACCGCTATCTGTATGAACATGGAAATATCTTCACCGCCATCTGTATGAACATGGATATATCTACACAGCCACCTGGATGAACACGGAAATATCTACACCGCGATCTGTATGAGCATGGAAATATCTACACCGCTATCTGTGTAAACATGTATAAATCTTCACCACTATCTGTTTAAACATGGAAATACCTACAGTTCTATCTGTATGAACATGGAAATATCTACACCGCTATCTGTTTGAACCTGGAAATATCTACACCGCTATCTGCATGAAAATGGAAATATCTACAAAGCTATCTGCATATACATGGAAATATCTATACAGCTATCTCTTTACACATGGAAATAACTACACCGCTATCTCTATAAACATGGAAATATCTACACCGCCATCTGTATGAACATGGAAATATCTGCACCGCCATCTGTATGATCTTATAATTATCTACACCGCCATCTGTATTAAGATGGAGATATCTACACCGCTATCTGTATAAACATGGAAATATCTACACGGATATCTGTATAAACATGGAAATATCTACACCGCTATCTGTATGAACATGGAAATATCTTCACCGCCATCTGTTTGAACATGGATATATCTACACAGCCATCTGGATGAACATGGAAATATCTACACTGCTATCTGTATGAACATGGAAATAGCTACACCGCTATCTGTATGAACATGGAAATATCTACCCCGCTATCTGTATGAACATGGAAATATCTACACCGCTATCTGTATGAACATGGAAATATCTTCACCGCCATCTGTATGAACATGGATATTTCTACACAGCCATCTGGATGAACATGGAAATATCTACACCGCTATCTGTATGAACATGGAAATATCTACACCGCTATCTGTGTTAACATGCATACATCTTCACCGCTATCTGTATAAACATGGAAATATCTACACCGCTATCTGTATGAACATGGAAATATCTACACCGCTATCTGTTTGAACATGGAAATATCTACACCGCTATCTGCATGAAAATGGAAATATCTACAGAGCTATCTGCATATACATGGAAATATCTACAAAGCTATTTCTTTACACATGGAAATAACTACAACGCTATCTCTATAAACATAGAAATATCTACTCCGCCATCTGTATGAACATGGAAATATCTGCACCGCCATCTGTATGAACATATAAATATCTACACCGCCATCTCTATTAAGATGGAGATATCTACACCGCTATCTGTATAAACATGGAAATATCTACACCACCATCTGTATGAACATGGAAATATCTGCACCGCCATCTGTATGAACATATAAATATCTACACCGCCATCTGTATTAAGATGGAGATATCTACAACCCTATCTGTATAAACATGGAAATATCTACACCGCTGTCTGTATGAACATGGAAATATCTACACCGCTATCTGTATGAACATGGAAATATCTACACCGCTATCTGTATGAACATGGAAATATCTACACCGCTATCAGTATGAACATGGAAATATCTACACCGATATCTGTATAAACATGGAAATATCTACACCGCTATCTGTATAAACATGGAAATATCTACACCGCTATCTGTATAAACATGGAATTATGTACACCGCTACCTGTATAAACATGGAAATATCAGCACCGCTATGTGTATGACCATGGAAATATCTACACCGCTATCTCTATGAACATGGAAATATCTACGCCGCTATCTGTATGAACATGGAAATAGCTACACCGCTATCTGTATGAACATGGAAATATCTACACCACTATCTGTATGAATATGGAAATATCTACACCGCCATCTGTATGAACATGGAAATATCTTCACCGCCATCTGTATGAACATGGATATATCTACACCGCTATCTGTATGAACACGGAAATATCTACACCGATATCTGTATAAACATGGAAATATCTACACCGCTATCTGTATGAACATGGAAATATCTTCACCGCCATCTGTATGAACATGGATTTATCTACACATCCATCTGGATGAACATGGAAATATCTACACCGCTATCTGTATGAACATGGAAATAGCTACACCGCTATCTGTATGAACATGGAAATATCTACACCGTTATCTGTATGAACATGGAAATATCTACACCGATATCTGTATAAACATGGAAATATCTACACCGCTATCTGTATGAACATGGAAATATCTTCACCGCCATCTGTATGAACATGGATTTATCTACACACCCATCTGGATGAACATGGAAATACCTACACCGCAATCTGTATGAACATGGAAATAGCTACACCACTATCTGTATGAACATGGAAATATTTACACCGCTATATGTATGAACATGGAAATATCTACCCCACTATCTGTGCAAACAAGAATACATCTTCACCGCTATCTGTATAAACATGGAAATATCTACACCGCTATCTGTATGAACATGGAAATATCTACACCGCTAACTGTTTGAACATGGAAATATCTACACCGCTATCTGCATGAAAATGGAAATATTTACACAGCTATCTGCATATACACGGAAATATCTACAAAGCTATTTCTTTACACATGGAAATAACTACACCGCTATCTCTATAAACATGGAAATATCTACACCACCATCTGTATGAACATGGAAATATCTGCACCGCCATCTGTATGAACATATAAATATCTACACCGCCATCTGTATTAAGATGGAGATATCTACACCGCTATCTGTATAAACATGGAAATATCTACACCGCTATCTGTATAAACGTGGAAATATCTACACCGCTATCTCTATAAACATGGAAATATCTACACCGCTACCTGTATAAACATGGAAATATCAGCACCGCTATCTGTATGAACATGGAAATATCTACACCGCTATCTGTATGAACATGGAAATATCTACATCGCTATCTGCATGAAAATAGAAATATCTACACAGCTATCTGCATATACATGGAAATATCTACAAAGCTATCTCTTTACACATGGAAATAACTACACCGCTATCTCTATAAACATGGAAATATCTACACCACTATCTGTATAAACATGGAAATATCTACACCGCTATCTGCAAAAACATGGAAATATCTACACCACTATTTGTATAAACATGGAAATATCTACACCGCTACCTGTATAAACATGGAAATATCAGCACCGCTATCTATATTAACATGGAAATACCTACACTGCTATCTGTATGAACATGGAAATATCTACACCGATATCTGTATGAACATGGAAATATCTTCACAACCATCTGTATGAACATGGATATATCTACACAGCCATCTGGATGAACACGGAAATATCTACTCCGCGATCTGTATGAGCATGGAAATATCTACACCGCTATCTGTGTAAACATGTATACATCTTCACCACTATCTGTTTAAACATGGAAATACCTACAGTTCTATCTGTATGTACATGGAAATATCTACACCGCTATCTGTTTGAACATGGAAATATCTACACCGCTATCTGCATGAAAATGGAAATATCTACAAAGCTATCTGCATATACATGGAAATATCTATACAGCTATCTCTTTACACATGGAAATAACTACACCGCTATCTCTATAAACATGGAAATATCTACACCGCCATCTGTATGAACACGGAAATATCTACACCGATATCTGTATAAACATGGAAATATCTACACCGCTATCTGTATGAACATGGAAATATCTTCACCGCCATTTGTATGAACATGGATTTATCTACACACCCATCTGGATGAACATGGAAATATCTACACCGCAATCTGTATGAACATGGAAATAGCTACACCGCTATCTGTATGAACATGGAAATATCTACACCGCTATCTGTATGAACATGGAAATATCTACACCGCTAACTGTATGAACAAGGATATATCTACACCGCTGTCTCTATGAACATGGAAATACCTACACCGCCATCTGAATGAACATGGATATATCTACATAGCCATCTGGATGAACATGGAAATATCTACACCGCTATCTGTATGAACATGGAAATATCTACACCACTATCTGTGTAAACATGCATACATCTTCACCGCTATCGGTATAAACATGGAAATATCTACACCGCTATCTGTATGAACATGGAAATATCTACACCGCTATCTGTTTGAACATGGAAATACCTACTCCGCTATCTGCATGAAAATGGAAATATCTACAGAGCTATCTCCATATACATGGAAATATCTACAAAGCTATTTCTTTACACATGGAAATAACTACACCGCTATCTCTATTAACATGGAAATATCTACACCGCCTTCTGTATGAACATGGAAATATCTGCACCGCCATCTGTATGAACATATAAATATCTACACCGCCATCTGTATTAAGATGGAGATATCTACACCGCTATCTGTATAAACATGGAAATATCTACACCGCTACCTGTATAAACATGGAAATATCAGCACCGCTATCTGTATGAACATGAAAATATCTACACCGCTATCTGCATGAAAATGGAAATATCTACACAGCTATCTGCATATACATGGAAATATCTACAAACCTATCTCTTTACACATGGAAATAACTACACCGCTATCTCTGTAAACATGGAAATATATACACCACTATCTGTATAAACATGGAAATATCTACACCGCTATCTGTATAAACATGGAAATATCTACACCGCTATCTGTATAAACATGGAAATATCTACACCGCTATCTGTATAAACATGTAATTATCTACACCTCTACCTGTGTAAACATGGAAATATCAGCACCGCTATCTGTATGACCATGGAAATATCTTCACCGCTATCTCTATGAACATGGCAATATCTACACCGCTATCTGTATAAACATGGAAATAGCTACACCGCTATCTGTATGAACATGGGAATATCTACACCACTATCTGTATGAACATGGAAATATCTACACCGCTGACTGTATGAACATGGAAATATCTACACCGCTATCTGTATATACATGGAAATATCTTCACCGCCATCTGTATGAACATGGATATATCTACACAGCCATCTGGATGAACACGGAAGTATCTACACCGCTCTCTGTATGAACATGGAAATATCTACACCGCTATCTGTATGAACATGGAAATATCTACACCGCTATCTGCATGAAAATGGAAATATCTACACAGCTATCTGCATATACATGGAAATATCTACAAAGCTATCTCTTTACACATGGAAAAGCTACACCGCTATCTCTATAAACATGGAAATATCTACACCACTATCTGTATAATCATGGAAATATCTACACCGCTATCTGTATAAACATGGAAATATCTACACCGCTATCTGTATAAATATGGAAATATCTACACCGCTATCTGTATAAACATGGAATTATCTACACCGCTACCTGTATTAACATGGAAATATCAGCACCGCTATCTGTATGACCATGGAAATATCTACACCACTATCTCTATGAACATGGAAACATCTACACCGCTATCTGTATGAACATGGAAATAGCTACACCGCTATCTGTATGAACATGGAAATATTAACACCACTATGTGTATGAACATGGAAATATCTACACCGCTGTCTGTATGAACATGGAAATATCTACACCGCTATCTGTATGAACAAGGATATATCTACACCGCTATCTGTATGAACATGGATATAACTACAAAGCCATCTGGATGAACATGGAAATATCTACACCGCTATATGTATGAACATGGAAATATCTACACCGCTGTCTCTATGAACATGGAAATATCTACACCGCCATCTGAATGAACATGGATATATCTACATAGCCATCTGGATGAACATGGAAATATCTACACTGCTGTCTGTATGAACATGGAAATATCTACACCGCTATCTGTATGAACATGGAAATACCTACACCGCCATCTGAATGAACATGGATATATCTACATAGCCATCTGGATGAACATGGAAATATCTACACCGCTATCTGTATGAACATGGAAATATCTACACCACTATCTGTGTAAACATGCATACATCTTCACCGCTATCGGTATAAACATGGAAATATCTACACCGCTATCTGTATGAACATGGAAATATCTACACCGCTATCTGTTTGAACATGGAAATACCTACTCCGCTATCTGCATGAAAATGGAAATATCTACATAGCTATCTCCATATACATGGAAATATCTACAAAGCTATTTCTTTACACATGGAAATAACTACACCGCTATCTCTATTAACATGGAAATATCTACACCGCCTTCTGTATGAACATGGAAATATCTGCACCGCCATCTGTATTAACATATAAATATCTACAACGCCATCTGTATTAAGATGGAGATATCTACACCGCTATCTGTATAAACATGGAAATATCTACACCGCTACCTGTATAAACATGGAAATATCAGCACCGCTATCTGTATGAACATGAAAATATCTACACCGCTATCTGCATGAAAATGGAAATATCTACACAGCTATCTGCATATACATGGAAATATCTACAAAGCTATTTCTTTACACATGGAAATAACTACACCGCTATCTCTATTAACATGGAAATATCTACACCGCCTTCTGTATGAACATGGAAATATCTGCACCGCCATCTGTATGAACATATAAATATCTACACCGCCATCTGTATTAAGATGGAGATATCTACACCGCTATCTGTATAAACATGGAAATATCTACACCTCTACCTGTATAAACATGGAAATATCAGCACCGCTATCTGTATGACCATGGAAATATCTTCACCGCTATCTCTATGAACATGGCAATATCTACACCGCTATCTGTATGAACATGGAAATAGCTACACCGCTATCTGTATGAACATGGGAATATCTACACCACTATCTGTATGAACATGGAAATATCTACACCGCTGACTGTATGAACATGGAAATATCTACACCGCTATCTGTATAAACATGGAAATATCTTCACCGCCATCTGTATGAACATGGATATATCTACACAGCCATCTGGATGAACACGGAAGTATCTACACCGCTATCTGTATGAACATGGAAATATCTACACCGCTATCTGTATGAACATGGAAATATCTACACCGCTATCTGCATGAAAATGGAAATATCTACACAGCTATCTGCATATACATGGAAATATCTACAAAGCTATCTCTTTACACATGGAAAAGCTACACCGCTATCTCTATAAACATGGAAATATCTACACCACTATCTGTATAATCATGGAAATATCTACACCGCTATCTGTATAAACATGGAAATATCTACACCGCTATCTGTATAAATATGGAAATATCTACACTGCTATCTGTATAAACATGGAATTATCTACACCGCTACCTGTATTAACATGGAAATATCAGCACCGCTATCTGTATGACCATGGAAATATCTACACCACTATCTCTATGAACATGGAAACATCTACACCGCTATCTGTATGAACATGGAAATAGCTACACCGCTATCTGTATGAACATGGAAATATCAACACCACTATGTGTATGAACATGGAAATATCTACACCGCTGTCTGTATGAACATGGAAATATCTACACCGCTATCTGTATGAACAAGGATATATCTACACCGCTATCTGTATGAACATGGATATAACTACACAGCCATCTGGATGAACATGGAAATATCTACACCGCTATATGTATGAACATGGAAATATCTACACCGCTGTCTCTATGAACATGGAAATATCTACACCGCCATCTGAATGAACATGGATATATCTACATAGCCATCTGGATGAACATGGAAATATCTACACTGCTGTCTGTATGAACATGGAAATATCTACACCGCTATCTGTATGAACATGGAAATATCTTCACCGCCATCTGTATGAACATGGATATATCTACACCGCTATCTGTATGAACACGGAAATATCTACACCGATATCTGTATAAACATGGAAATATCTACACCGCTATCTGTATGAACATGGAAATACCTACACCGCCATCTGAATGAACATGGATATATCTACATAGCCATCTGGATGAACATGGAAATATCTACACCGCTATCTGTATGAACATGGAAATATCTACACCACTATCTGTGTAAACATGCATACATCTTCACCGCTATCGGTATAAACATGGAAATATCTACACCGCTATCTGTATGAACATGGAAATATCTACACCGCTATCTGTTTGAACATGGAAATACCTACTCCGCTATCTGCATGAAAATGGAAATATCTACATAGCTATCTCCATATACATGGAAATATCTACAAAGCTATTTCTTTACACATGGAAATAACTACACCGCTATCTCTATTAACATGGAAATATCTACACCACCTTCTGTATGAACATGGAAATATCTGCACCGCCATCTGTATGAACATATAAATATCTACACCGCCATCTGTATTAAGATGGAGATATCTACACTGCTATCTGTATAAACATGGAAATATCTACACCGCTACCTGTATAAAGATGGAAATATCAGCACCGCTATCTGTATGAACATGAAAATATCTACACCGCTATCTGCATGAAAATGGAAATATCTACACAGCTATCTGCATATACATGGAAATATCTACAAAGCTATCTCTTTACACATGGAAATAACTACACCGCTATCTCTGTAAACATGGAAATATATACACCACTATCTGTATAAACATGGAAATATCGACACCGCTATCTGTATAAACATGGAAATATCTACACCGCTATCTGTATAAACATGGAAATATCTACACCGCTATCTGTATAAACATGGAATTATCTACACCGCTACCTGTATAAACATGGAAATATCAGCACCGCTATCTGTATGACCATGGAAATATCTTCACCGCTATCTCTAAGAACATGGCAATATCTACACCGCTATCTGTATGAACATGGAAATAGCTACACCGCTATCTGTATGAACATGGGAATATCTACACCACTATCTGTATGAACATGGAAATATCTACACCGCTGACTGTATGAACATGGAAATATCTACACCGCTATCTGTATAAACATGGAAATATCTTCACCGCCATCTGTATGAACATGGATATATCTACACAGCCATCTGGATGAACACGGAAGTATCTACACCGCTATCTGTATGAACATGGAAATATCTACACCGCTATCTGTATGAACATGGAAATATCTACACCGCTATCTGCATGAAAATGGAAATATCTACACAGCTATCTGCATATACATGGAAATATCTACAAAGCTATCTCCTTACACATGGAAAAGCTACTCCGCTATCTCTATAAACATGGAAATATCTACACCACTATCTGTATAACCATGGAAATATCTACACCGCTATCTGTATAAACATGGAAATATCTACACCGTTATCTGTATAAATATGGAAATATCTACACCGCTATCTGTATAAACATGGAATTATCTACACCGCTACCTGTATTAACATGGAAATATCAGCACCGCTATCTGTATGACCATGGAAATATCTACACCACTATCTCTATGAACATGGAAACATCTACACCGCTATCTGTATGAACATGGAAATAGCTACACCGCTATCTGTATGAACATGGAAATATCAACACCACTATGTGTATGAACATGGAAATATCTACACCGCTGTCTGTATGAACATGGAAATATCTACACCGCTATCTGTATGAACAAGGATATATCTACACCGCTATCTGCATGAACATGGATATAACTACACAGCCATCTGGATGAACATGGAAATATCTACACCGCTATATGTATGAACATGGAAATATCTACACCGCTGTCTCTATGAACATGGAAATATCTACACCGCCATCTGAATGAACATGGATATATCTACATAGCCATCTGGATGAACATGGAAATATCTACACTGCTTTCTGTATGAACATGGAAATATCTACACCGCTATCTGTATGAACATGGAAATATCTTCACCGCTATCTCTATGAACATGGATATATCTACACCGCTATCTGTATGAACACGGAAATATCTACACCGATATCTGTATAAACATGGAAATATCTACACCGCTATCTGTATGAACATGGAAATATCTTCACCGCCATCTGTATGAACATGGATATATCTACACACCCATCTGGATGAACATGGGAATATCTACACCGCTATCTGTATGAACATGGAAATAGCTACACCGCTATCTGTATGAACATGGAAATATCTACACCGCTATCTGTATGAACATGGAAATATCTACACCGATATCTGTATAAACATGGAAATATCTACACCGCTATCTGTATGAACATGGAAATATCTTCACCGCCATCTGTATGAACATGGATTTATCTACACTCCCATCTGGATGAACATGGGAATATCTACACTGCTATCTGTATGAACATATAAATAGCTACACCGCTATCTGTATGAACATGGAAATATCTACACCGCTATCTGTATGAACATGGAAATATCTACACCGCTATCTGTATGAACATGGAAATATCAACACCGCTACCTGTATCAACATGGAAATATCAACACCGCTATCTGTATGAACATGGAAATATCTACACAGCCTTCTGGATGAACATGGAAATATCTACACCGCTATCTGTATGAACATGGAAATATCTACACCGCTATCTGTATGAACATGGAAATATCTACACCACTATCTCTATGAACATGGAAACATCTACACCGCTATCTGTATGAACATGGAAATAGCTACACCGCTATCTGTATGAACATGGAAATATCAACACCACTATGTGTATGAACATGGAAATATCTACACCGCTGTCTGTATGAACATGGAAATATCTACACCGCTATCTGTATGAACAAGGATATATCTACACCGCTATCTGCATGAACATGGATATAACTACACAGCCATCTGGATGAACATGGAAATATCTACACCGCTATATGTATGAACATGGAAATATCTACACCGCTGTCTCTATGAACATGGAAATATCTACACCGCCATCTGAATGAACATGGATATATCTACATAGCCATCTGGATGAACATGGAAATATCTACACTGCTTTCTGTATGAACATGGAAATATCTACACCGCTATCTGTATGAACATGGAAATATCTTCACCGCCATCTGTATGAAGATGGATATATCTACACCGCTATCTGTATGAACACGGAAATATCTACACCGATATCTGTATAAACATGGAAATATCTACACCGCTATCTGTATGAACATGGAAATATCTTCACCGCCATCTGTATGAACATGGATTTATCTACACACCCATCTGGATGAACATGGGAATATCTACACCGCTATCTGTATGAACATGGAAATAGCTACACCGCTATCTGTATGAACATGGAAATATCTACACCGCTATCTGTATGAACATGGAAATATCTACACCGATATCTGTATAAACATGGAAATATCTACACCGCTATCTGTATGAACATGGAAATATCTTCACCGCCATCTGTATGAACATGGATTTATCTACACTCCCATCTGGATGAACATGGGAATATCTACACCGCTATCTGTATGAACATATAAATAGCTACACCGCTATCTGTATGAACATGGAAATATCTACACCGCTATCTGTATGAACATGGAAATATCTACACCGCTATCTGTATGAACATGGAAATATCAACACCGCTACCTGTATCAACATGGAAATATCAGTACCGCTATCTGTATGAACATGGAAATATCTACACAGCCTTCTGGATGAACATGGAAATATCTACACCGCTATCTGTATGAACATGGAAATATCTACACCGCTATCTGTATGAACATGGAAATATCTACACCACTATCTGTATGAACATGGAAATATTTACACCGCTATCTGTATGAACATGGAAATATCTACACCACTATCTGTGCAAACATGCATACATCTTCACCGCTATCTGTATAAACATGGAAATATCTACACCGCTATCTGTATGAACATGGAAATATCTACACCGCTATCTGCATGAAAATGGAAATACTTACACAGCTATCTGCATATACACGGAAACATCTACAAAGCTATTTCTTTACACATGGAAATAACTACACCGCTATCTCTATAAACATGGAAATATCTACACCACCATCTGTATGAACATGGAAATATCTGCACCGCCATCTGTATGAACATATAAATATCTACACCGCCATCTGTATTAAGATGGAGATATCTACACCGCTATCTGTATAAACATGGAAATATCACCACCGCTATCTGTATAAACATGGAAATATCTACACCGCTATCTGTATAAACATGGAAATATCTACACCGCTACCTGTATAAACATGGAAATATCAGCACCGCTATCTGTATGAACATGGAAATATCTACACCGCTATCTGTATGAACATGGAAATATCTACACCGCTATCTGCATGAAAATGGAAATATCTACACAGCTATCTGCATATACATGGAAATATCTACAAAGCTATCTCTTTACACATGGAAATAACTACACCGCTATCTCTGTAAACATGGAAATATATACACCACTATCTGTATAAACATGGAAATATCGACACCGCTATCTGTATAAACATTTAAATATCTACACCGCTATCTGTATAAACATGGAAATATCTACACCGCTATCTGTATAAACATGGAATTATCTACACCGCTACCTGTATAAACATGGAAATATCAGCACCGCTATCTGTATGACCATGGAAATATCTTCACCGCTATCTCTATGAACATGGGAATATCTACACCGCTATCTGTATGAACATGGAAATAGCTACACCGCTATCTGTGTGAACATGGGAATATCTACACCACTATCTGTATGGACATGGAAATATCTACACCGCTGTCTGTATGAACATGGAAATATCTACACCGCTATCTGTATGAACATGGAAATATCTTCACCGCCATCTGTATGAACATGGATATATCTACACAGCCATCTGGATGAACACGGAAGTATCTACACCGCTATCTGTATGAGCATGGAAATATCTACACCGCTATCTGTGTAAACATGTATACATCTTCACCACTATCTGTTTAAACATGGAAATATCTACACAGCTATCTGTATGAACATGGAAATATCTACACCGCTATCTGTTTGAACATGGAAATATCTACACCGCTATCTGCATGAAAATGGAAATATCTACAAAGCTATCTGCATATACATGGAAATATCTATACAGCTATCTCTTTACACATGGAAATAACTACACCGCTATCTCTATAAACATGGAAATATCTACACCGCCATCTGTATGAACATGGAAATATCTGCACAGCCATCTGTATGATCATATAAATATCTACACCGCCATCTGTATTAAGATGGACATATCTACTCCGCTATCTGTATAAACATGGAAATATCTACACCGATATCTGTATAAACATGGAAATATCTACAACGCTATCTGTATGAACATGGAAATATCTTCACCGCCATCTGCATGAACATGGATTTATCTACACACCCATCTGGATGAACATGGAAATACCTACACCGCTATCTGTATGAACATGGAAATAGCTACACCGCTATCTGTATGAACATGGAAATATCTACACCGCTATCTGTATGAACATGGAAATATCAGCACCGCCATCTGTATGAACATGGAAATATCTACACCGCTATCTGTATGAACATGGAAATATCTACACCGCTATCTGCATGAAAATGGAAATATCTACACAGCTATCTGCATATACATGGAAATATCTACAAAGCTATCTCTTTACACATGGAAATAACTACACCGCTATCTCTGTAAACATGGAAATATATACACCACTATCTGTATAAACATGGAAATATCGACACCGCTATCTGTATAAACATTTAAATATCTACACCGCTATCTGTATGAACATGGAAATATCTACACCGCTATCTGTATAAACATGGAATTATCTACACCGCTACCTGTATAAACATGGAAATATCAGCACCGCTATCTGTATGACCAAGGAAATATCTTCAGCGCTATCTCTATGAACATGGGAATATCTACACCGATATCTGTATGAACATGGAAATATATTCACCGCCATCTGTATGAACATGGATATATCTACACAGCCATCTGGATGAACATGGAAGTAACAGCACCGCTGTCTGTATGAACATGGAAATATCTACACTGCTATCTGTATGAACATGGAAATATCTTCAACGCCATCTGTATGAACATGGAAATATCTTCACCGACATCTGTATGAACATGGACATATCTACACAGCCATCTGGATGAACATGGAAATATCTACACCACTATCTGTATGAACATGGAAATAGCTACACCGCTATCAGTATGAACATGGAAATGTCTACACCGCTATCTGTATGAACATGGAAATATATACACAGCTATCTGTATGAACATGGAAATATCTACATCGCTATCTGTATGAACATGGAAATATCTTCATCGCCTTCTGAATGAACATGGATATATCTACACAGCCATCTGGATGAACATGGAAATATCTACACCGCTATCTGTATGAACATGGAAATATCTGCACCGCTAACTGTGTAAACATGGATACATCTTCACCTCTATCTGTATAAACATGGAAATATCTACACCGCTATCTGTATAAACATGGGAATATCTACACCGCTACCTGTATAAACATGGAAATATCAGCACCACTATCTGTATGAACATGGAAATATCTACACAGCCATCTGGATGAACATGGAAATATCTACACCGCTATCTGTATGAACATGGAAATAGCTACACCGCAATCTGTATGAAGAAGGAAATGTCTACACCGCTATCTGTATGAACATGGAAATATCTACACCGCTATCTGTATGATCATGGAAATATCTTCACCGCCATCTGTATGAACATGGATATAACTACACAGCCATCTGGATGAACATGGAAATATCTACACCGCTATATGTATGAACATGGAAATATCTACACCGCTATATGTATAAACATGGAAATATCTACACCGCTATCTGTATGAACATGGAAATATCTACACCGCTATCTGTATGAACATGGAAATATCTTCACCGCCATCTGTATGAACATGGATATATCTACATAGCCATCTGAATGAACATGGAAATATCTACACCGCAATCTGTATGAACATGGAAATATCTACACCACTATCTGTGTAAACATGCATACATCTTCACCGCTATCTGTATAAACATGGAAATATCTACACCGCTATCTGTATGAACATGGAAATATCTACACCGCTATCTGTTTGAACATGGAAATATCTACTCTGCTATCTGCATGAAAATGGAAATATCTACACAGCTATCTGCATATACATGGAAATATCTACAAAGCTATTTCTTTACACATGGAAATAACTACACCGCTATCTCTATTAACATGGAAATATCTACACCGCCATCTGTATGAACATGGAGATATCTTCACCGCCATCTGTATCAACATATAAATATCTACACCGCCATCTGTATTAAGATGGAGATATCTACACCGCTATCTGTATAAACATGGAAATATCTACAGAGCTATCTGAATAAACATGGAAATATCTACACCGCTATCTGTATAAACATGGAAATATCTACACCGCTACCTGTATAAACATGGAAATATCAGCACCGCTATCTGTATGAACATGGAAATATCTACACAGCCTTCTGGATGATCATGGAAATATCTACACCGCTATCTGTATGAACATGGAAATATCTACACCGCTATCTGTATGAACATGGAAATATCTACACCGCTATCTGTGCAAACATGCATACATCTTCACCGCTATCTGTATAAACATGGAAATATCTACACCGCTATCTGCATGAAAATGGAAATATCTACACAGCTATCTGCATATACATGGAAATATCTACAAAGCTATCTCTTTACACATGGAAATAACTACACCGCTATCTCTGTAAACATGGAAATATATACACCACTATCTGTATAAACATGGAAATATCGACACCGCTATCTGTATAAACATTTAAATATCTACACCGCTATCTGTATAAACATGGAAATATCTACACCGCTATCTGTATAAACATGGAATTATCTACACCGCTACCTGTATAAACATGGAAATATCAGCACCGCTATCTGTATGACCATGGAAATATCTTCACCGCTATCTCTATGAACATGGGAATATCTACACCGCTATCTGTATGAACATGGAAATAGCTACACCGCTATCTGTGTGAACATGGGAATATCTACACCACTATCTGTATGGACATGGAAATATCTACACCGCTGTCTGTATGAACATGGAAATATCTACACCGCTATCTGTATGAACATGGAAATATCTTCACCGCCATCTGTATGAACATGGATATATCTACACAGCCATCTGGATGAACACGGAAGTATCTACACCGCTATCTGTATGAGCATGGAAATATCTACACCGCTATCTGTGTAAACATGTATACATCTTCACCACTATCTGTTTAAACATGGAAATATCTACACAGCTATCTGTATGAACATGGAAATATCTACACCGCTATCTGTTTGAACATGGAAATATCTACACCGCTATCTGCATGAAAATGGAAATATCTACAAAGCTATCTGCATATACATGGAAATATCTATACAGCTATCTCTTTACACATGGAAATAACTACACCGCTATCTCTATAAACATGGAAATATCTACACCGCCATCTGTATGAACATGGAAATATCTGCACAGCCATCTGTATGATCATATAAATATCTACACCGCCATCTGTATTAAGATGGACATATCTACTCCGCTATCTGTATAAACATGGAAATATCTACACCGATATCTGTATAAACATGGAAATATCTACAACGCTATCTGTATGAACATGGAAATATCTTCACCGCCATCTGCATGAACATGGATTTATCTACACACCCATCTGGATGAACATGGAAATACCTACACCGCTATCTGTATGAACATGGAAATAGCTACACCGCTATCTGTATGAACATGGAAATATCTACACCGCTATCTGTATGAACATGGAAATATCAGCACCGCCATCTGTATGAACATGGAAATATCTACACCGCTATCTGTATGAACATGGAAATATCTACACCGCTATCTGCATGAAAATGGAAATATCTACACAGCTATCTGCATATACATGGAAATATCTACAAAGCTATCTCTTTACACATGGAAATAACTACACCGCTATCTCTGTAAACATGGAAATATATACACCACTATCTGTATAAACATGGAAATATCGACACCGCTATCTGTATAAACATTTAAATATCTACACCGCTATCTGTATGAACATGGAAATATCTACACCGCTATCTGTATAAACATGGAATTATCTACACCGCTACCTGTATAAACATGGAAATATCAGCACCGCTATCTGTATGACCAAGGAAATATCTTCAGCGCTATCTCTATGAACATGGGAATATCTACACCGATATCTGTATGAACATGGAAATATATTCACCGCCATCTGTATGAACATGGATATATCTACACAGCCATCTGGATGAACATGGAAGTAACAGCACCGCTGTCTGTATGAACATGGAAATATCTACACTGCTATCTGTATGAACATGGAAATATCTTCAACGCCATCTGTATGAACATGGAAATATCTTCACCGACATCTGTATGAACATGGACATATCTACACAGCCATCTGGATGAACATGGAAATATCTACACCACTATCTGTATGAACATGGAAATAGCTACACCGCTATCAGTATGAACATGGAAATGTCTACACCGCTATCTGTATGAACATGGAAATATATACACAGCTATCTGTATGAACATGGAAATATCTACATCGCTATCTGTATGAACATGGAAATATCTTCATCGCCTTCTGAATGAACATGGATATATCTACACAGCCATCTGGATGAACATGGAAATATCTACACCGCTATCTGTATGAACATGGAAATATCTGCACCGCTAACTGTGTAAACATGGATACATCTTCACCTCTATCTGTATAAACATGGAAATATCTACACCGCTATCTGTATAAACATGGGAATATCTACACCGCTACCTGTATAAACATGGAAATATCAGCACCACTATCTGTATGAACATGGAAATATCTACACAGCCATCTGGATGAACATGGAAATATCTACACCGCTATCTGTATGAACATGGAAATAGCTACACCGCAATCTGTATGAAGAAGGAAATGTCTACACCGCTATCTGTATGAACATGGAAATATCTACACCGCTATCTGTATGATCATGGAAATATCTTCACCGCCATCTGTATGAACATGGATATAACTACACAGCCATCTGGATGAACATGGAAATATCTACACCGCTATATGTATGAACATGGAAATATCTACACCGCTATATGTATAAACATGGAAATATCTACACCGCTATCTGTATGAACATGGAAATATCTACACCGCTATCTGTATGAACATGGAAATATCTTCACCGCCATCTGTATGAACATGGATATATCTACATAGCCATCTGAATGAACATGGAAATATCTACACCGCAATCTGTATGAACATGGAAATATCTACACCACTATCTGTGTAAACATGCATACATCTTCACCGCTATCTGTATAAACATGGAAATATCTACACCGCTATCTGTATGAACATGGAAATATCTACACCGCTATCTGTTTGAACATGGAAATATCTACTCTGCTATCTGCATGAAAATGGAAATATCTACACAGCTATCTGCATATACATGGAAATATCAACAAAGCTATTTCTTTACACATGGAAATAACTACACCGCTATCTCTATTAACATGGAAATATCTACACCGCCATCTGTATGAACATGGAGATATCTTCACCGCCATCTGTATGAACATATAAATATCTACACCGCCATCTGTATTAAGATGGAGATATCTACACCGCTATCTGTATAAACATGGAAATATCTACAGAGCTATCTGAATAAACATGGAAATATCTACACCGCTATCTGTATAAACATGGAAATATCTACACCGCTACCTGTATAAACATGGAAATATCAGCACCGCTATCTGTATGAACATGGAAATATCTACACAGCCTTCTGGATGATCATGGAAATATCTACACCGCTATCTGTATGAACATGGAAATATCTACACCGCTATCTGTATGAACATGGAAATATCTACACCGCTATCTGTGCAAACATGCATACATCTTCACCGCTATCTGTATAAACATGGAAATATCTACACGGCTATCTGTATGAACATGGAAATATCTACACCGCTATCTGAACATGGAAATATCTACACCGCTATCTGCATGAAAATGGAAATATCTACACAGCTATCTGCATATACACGAAAATATCTACAAAGCTATTTCTTTACACATGGAAATAACTACACCGCTATCTCTATAAAAATGGAAATATCTACACCACCATCTGTATGAACATGGAAATATCTGCACCGCTATCTGTATGAACATATAAATATCTACACCGCCATCTCTATTAAGATGGAGATATCTACACTGCTATCTGTATAAACATGGAAATATCTACAGAGCTATCTGTATAAACATGGAAATATCTACACCGCTATCTGTATAAACATGGAAATATCTACACCGCTACCTGTATAAACATGGAAATATCAGCACCGCTATCTGTATGAACATGGAAATATCTACACAGCCTTCTGGATGATCATGGAAATATCTACACCGCTATCTGTATGAACATGGAAATATCTACACCGCTATCTGTATGAACATGGAAATATCTACACCGCTATCTGTATGAACATGGAAATATCTACACCGCTATCTGTGCAAACATGCATACATCTTCACCGCTATCTGTATAAACATGGAAATATCTACACCGCTATCTGCATGAAAATGGAAATATCTACACAGCTATCTGCATATACACGAAAATATCTACAAAGCTATTTCTTTACACATGGAAATAACTACACCGCTATCTCTATAAACATGGAAATATCTACACCACCATCTGTATGAACATGGAAATATCTGCACCGCTATCTGTATGAACATATAAATATCTACACCGCCATCTCTATTAAGATGGAGATATCTACACTGCTATCTGTATAAACATGGAAATATCTACACCGCTATCTGTATAAACATGGAAATATCTACACCGCTATCTGTATAAACATGGAAATATCTACACCGCTACCTGTATAAACATGGAAATATCAGCACCGCTATCTGTATGAACATAGAAATATCTACACCGCTATCTGTATGAAACATGGAAATATCTACACTGCTATCTGCATGAAAATGGAAATATCTACACAGCTATCTGCATATACATGGAAATATCTACACCGCTATCTGTATGAACATGGAAATATCTACACCGCTATCTGTGCAAACATGCATACATCTTCACCGCTATCTGTATAAACATGGAAATATCTACACCGCTATCTGCATGAAAATGGAAATATCTACACAGCTATCTGCATATACACGAAAATATCTACAAAGCTATCTCTTTACACATGGAAATAACTACACCGCTATCTCTATAAACATGGTAATATCTACACCGATATCTGTATAAACATGGAAATATCTACACCGCTATCTGTATAAACATGGAAATATCTACACCGCTATCTGTATGAACATGGAAATATCTACACCGATATCTGTATAAACATGGAAATATCTACACCGCTATCTGTATGAACATGGAAATATCTTCACCGCCATCTGTATGAACATGGATTTATCTACAAACCCATCTGGATGAACATGGAAATATCTGCAACGCTATCTGTATGAACATGGAAATAGCTACACCGCTATCTGTATGAACATGGAAATATCTACACCGCTATCTGTATGAACATGGAAATATCTACACCGCTATCTGTATGAACCTGGAAATATCTACACCGCTACCTGTATAAACATGGAAATATCAGCACCACTATCTGTATGAAAATGAAAATATCTACACCGCAATCTGCGTGAAAATGGAAATATCTACACAGCTATCTGCATATACATGGAAATATCTACAAAGCTATCTCTTTACACATGGAAATAACTACACTGCTATCTCTGTAAACATGGAAATATATACACCACAATCTGTATAAACATGGAAATATCTACACCGCTATCTGTATAAACATGGAAATATCTACACCGCTATCTGTATAAACATGGAAATATCTACACCGCTATCTGTATAAACATGGAATTATCTACACCGCTACCTGTATAAACATGGAAATATCAGCACCGCTATGTGTATGACCATGGAAATATCTACACTGCTATCTCTATGAACATGGAAATATCTACACCGCTATCTGTATGAACATGGAAATAGCTACACCGCTATCTGTATGAACATGGAAATATGTACACCACTATCTGTATGAAGATGGAAATATCTACACTGCTGTCTGTATGAACATGGAAATATCTACACCGCTATCTGTATGAACATGGAAATATCTTCACCGCCATCTGTATGAACATGGATATATCTACACCGCTATCTGTATGAACATGGAAATATCTACTCCGATATCTGTATAAACATGGAAATATCTACACCGCTATCTGTATGAACATGGAAATATCTTCACCGCCATCTGTATGAACATGGATTTATCTACACACCCATCTGGATGAACATGTAAATATCTACACCGCTATCTGTATGAACATGGAAATAGCTACACCGCTATCTGTATGAACATGGAAATATCTACACCGCTATCTGTATGAACATAGAAATATCTACACCGTTATCTGTATGAACATGGAAATATCTACACCGCTACCTGTATCAACATGGAAATATCAGCACCGCTATCTGTATGAACATGGAAATATCTACACAGCCTTCTGGATGAACATGGAAATATCTACACCGCTATCTGTATGAACATGGAAATATCTACACCGCTATCTGTATGAACATGGAAATATCTACACCACTATATGTATGAACATGGAAATATTTACACCGCTATCTGTATGAACATGGAAATATCTACCGCACTATCTGTGCAAACATGCATACATCTTCACCGCTATCTGTATAAACATGGAAATATCTACTCCGCTATCTGTATGAACTTGGAAATATCTACACCGCTAACTGTTTGAACATGGAAATATCTACACCGCTATCTGCATGAAAATGGAAATATTTACACAGCTATCTGCAAATACACGGAAATATCTACAAAGCTATTTCTTTACACATGGAAATAACTACACCGCTATCTCTATAAACATGGAAATATCTACACCACCATCTGTATGAACATGGAAATATCTGCACCGCCATCTGTATGAACATATAAATATCTACACCGCCATCTGTATTAAGATGGAGATATCTACACTGCTATCTGTATAAACATGGAAATATCTACACCGCTATCTGTATAAACGTGGAAATATCTACACCGCTATCTCTATAAACATGGAAATATCTACACCGCTACCTGTATAAACATGGAAATATCAGCACCGCTATCTGTATGAACATGGAAATATCTACACCGCTATCTGTATGAAAATGAAAATATCTACACCGCAATCTGCGTGAAAATGGAAATATCTACACAGCTATCTGCATATACATGGAAATATCTACAAAGCTATCTCTTTACACATGGAAATAACTACACTGCTATCTCTGTAAACATGGAAATATATACACCACAATCTGTATAAACATGGAAATATCTAAACCGCTATCTGTATAAACATGGAAATATCTACACGGCTATCTGTATAAACATGGAAATATCTACACCGCTATCTGTATAAACATGGAATTATCTACACCGCTACCTGTATAAACATGGAAATATCAGCACCGCTATCTGTATGACCATGGAAATATCTACACTGCTATCTCTATGAACATGGAAATATCTACACCGCTATCTGTATGAACATGGAAATAGCTACACCGCTATCTGTATGAACATGGAAATATGTACACCACTATCTGTATGAAGATGGAAATATCTACACTGCTGTCTGTATGAACATGGAAATATCTACAACGCTATCTGTATGAACATGGAAATATCTTCACCGCCATCTGTATGAACATGGATATATCTACACCGCTATCTGTATGAACATGGAAATATCTACACCGCTATCTGTATGAACATGGAAATATCTTCACCGCCATCTGTATGAACATGGATTTATCTACACACCCATCTGGATGATCATGGAAATATCTACACCGCTATCTGTATGAACATGGAAATAGCTACACCGCTATCGGTATGAACATGGAAATATCTACACCGCTATCTGTATGAACATGGAAATATCTTCACCGCCATCTGTATGAACATGGATTTATCTACACACCCATCTGGATGAACATGGAAATATGTACACCGCTATCTGTATGAACATGGAAATAGCTACACCGCTATCTATATGAACATGGAAATATCTACACCGCTATCTCTATGAACATGGAAATATCTACACCGCTATCTGTATGAACATGGAAATATCTACACCGCTACCTGTATCAACATGGAAATATCAGTACCGCTAACTGTATGAACATGGAAATATTTACACCGCTATCTGTATGAACATGGAAATATCTACACCACTATCTGTGCAAACATGCATACATCTTCACCGCTATCGGTATAAACATGGAAATATCTACACCGCTATCTGTATGAACATGGAAATATCTACACCGCTAACTGTTTGAACATGGAAATATCTACACCGCTATCTGCATGAAAATGGAAATATTTGCACAGCTATCTGCATATACACGGAAATATCTACAAAGCTATTTCTTTACACATGGAAATAAGTACACCGCTATCCCTATAAACATGGAAAAATCTACACCACCATCTGTATGAACATGGAAATATCTGCACCGCCATCTGTATGAACTTATAAATATCTACACCGCCATCTGTATTAAGATGGAGATATCTACACCGCTATCTGTATAAACATGGACATATCTACACCGCTATCTGTATAAACATGGAAATATCTACACCGCTATCTGTATAAACATGGAAATATCTACACCTCTATCTGTATAAACATGGAAATATCTACACCGCTACCTGTATAAACATGGAAATATCAGAACCGCTTTCTGTATGACCATGGAAATATCTACACCGCTATCTCTATGAACATGGAAATATCTACACCGCTATATGTATGAACATGGAAATAGCTACACCGCTATCTGTATGAACATGGAAATATCTACACCACTATCTGTATGAACATGGAAATATCTACACCGCTGTCTGTATGAACATGGAAATATCTACACCGCTATCTGTATGAACATGGAAATATCTTCACCGCCATCTGTATGAACATGGATATATCTACACAGCCATCTGGATGAACACGGAAGTATCTACACCGCTATCTGTATGAGCATGGAAATATCTACACCGCTATCTGTGTAAACATGTATACATCTTCACCACTATCTGTTTAAACATGGAAATATCTACACAGCTATCTGTATGAACATGGAAATATCTACACCGCTATCTGTTTGAACATGGAAATATCTACACCGCTATCTGCATGAAAATGGAAATATCTACAAAGCTATCTGCATAAACATGGAAATATCTATACAGCTATCTCTTTACACATGGAAATAACTACACCGCTATCTCTATAAACATGGAAATATCTACACCGCCATCTGTATGAACATGGAAATATCTGCACCGCCATCTGTATGATCATATAAATATCTACACAGCCATCTGTATTAAGATGGAGATATCTACTCCGCTATCGGTATAAACATTGAAATATCTGCACCGATATCTGTATAAACATGGAAATATCTACACCGCTATCTGTATGAACATGGAAATATCTACACCGCTATCTGTTTGAACATGGAAATATCTACTCTGCTATCTGCATGAAAATGGAAATATCTACACAGCTATCTGCATATACATGGAAATATCAACAAAGCTATTTCTTTACACATGGAAATAACTACACCGCTATCTCTATTAACATGGAAATATCTACACCGCCATCTGTATGAACATGGAGATATCTTCACCGCCATCTGTATGAACATATAAATATCTACACCGCCATCTGTATTAAGATGGAGATATCTACACCGCTATCTGTATAAACATGGAAATATCTACAGAGCTATCTGAATAAACATGGAAATATCTACACCGCTATCTGTATAAACATGGAAATATCTACACCGCTACCTGTATAAACATGGAAATATCAGCACCGCTATCTGTATGAACATGGAAATATCTACACAGCCTTCTGGATGATCATGGAAATATCTACACCGCTATCTGTATGAACATGGAAATATCTACACCGCTATCTGTATGAACATGGAAATATCTACACCGCTATCTGTGCAAACATGCATACATCTTCACCGCTATCTGTATAAACATGGAAATATCTACACGGCTATCTGTATGAACATGGAAATATCTACACCGCTATCTGAACATGGAAATATCTACACCGCTATCTGCATGAAAATGGAAATATCTACACAGCTATCTGCATATACACGAAAATATCTACAAAGCTATTTCTTTACACATGGAAATAACTACACCGCTATCTCTATAAAAATGGAAATATCTACACCACCATCTGTATGAACATGGAAATATCTGCACCGCTATCTGTATGAACATATAAATATCTACACCGCCATCTCTATTAAGATGGAGATATCTACACTGCTATCTGTATAAACATGGAAATATCTACAGAGCTATCTGTATAAACATGGAAATATCTACACCGCTATCTGTATAAACATGGAAATATCTACACCGCTACCTGTATAAACATGGAAATATCAGCACCGCTATCTGTATGAACATGGAAATATCTACACAGCCTTCTGGATGATCATGGAAATATCTACACCGCTATCTGTATGAACATGGAAATATCTACACCGCTATCTGTATGAACATGGAAATATCTACACCGCTATCTGTATGAACATGGAAATATCTACACCGCTATCTGTGCAAACATGCATACATCTTCACCGCTATCTGTATAAACATGGAAATATCTACACCGCTATCTGCATGAAAATGGAAATATCTACACAGCTATCTGCATATACACGAAAATATCTACAAAGCTATTTCTTTACACATGGAAATAACTACACCGCTATCTCTATAAACATGGAAATATCTACACCACCATCTGTATGAACATGGAAATATCTGCACCGCTATCTGTATGAACATATAAATATCTACACCGCCATCTCTATTAAGATGGAGATATCTACACTGCTATCTGTATAAACATGGAAATATCTACACCGCTATCTGTATAAACATGGAAATATCTACACCGCTATCTGTATAAACATGGAAATATCTACACCGCTACCTGTATAAACATGGAAATATCAGCACCGCTATCTGTATGAACATAGAAATATCTACACCGCTATCTGTATGAAACATGGAAATATCTACACTGCTATCTGCATGAAAATGGAAATATCTACACAGCTATCTGCATATACATGGAAATATCTACACCGCTATCTGTATGAACATGGAAATATCTACACCGCTATCTGTGCAAACATGCATACATCTTCACCGCTATCTGTATAAACATGGAAATATCTACACCGCTATCTGCATGAAAATGGAAATATCTACACAGCTATCTGCATATACACGAAAATATCTACAAAGCTATCTCTTTACACATGGAAATAACTACACCGCTATCTCTATAAACATGGTAATATCTACACCGATATCTGTATAAACATGGAAATATCTACACCGCTATCTGTATAAACATGGAAATATCTACACCGCTATCTGTATGAACATGGAAATATCTACACCGATATCTGTATAAACATGGAAATATCTACACCGCTATCTGTATGAACATGGAAATATCTTCACCGCCATCTGTATGAACATGGATTTATCTACAAACCCATCTGGATGAACATGGAAATATCTGCAACGCTATCTGTATGAACATGGAAATAGCTACACCGCTATCTGTATGAACATGGAAATATCTACACCGCTATCTGTATGAACATGGAAATATCTACACCGCTATCTGTATGAACCTGGAAATATCTACACCGCTACCTGTATAAACATGGAAATATCAGCACCACTATCTGTATGAAAATGAAAATATCTACACCGCAATCTGCGTGAAAATGGAAATATCTACACAGCTATCTGCATATACATGGAAATATCTACAAAGCTATCTCTTTACACATGGAAATAACTACACTGCTATCTCTGTAAACATGGAAATATATACACCACAATCTGTATAAACATGGAAATATCTACACCGCTATCTGTATAAACATGGAAATATCTACACCGCTATCTGTATAAACATGGAAATATCTACACCGCTATCTGTATAAACATGGAATTATCTACACCGCTACCTGTATAAACATGGAAATATCAGCACCGCTATGTGTATGACCATGGAAATATCTACACTGCTATCTCTATGAACATGGAAATATCTACACCGCTATCTGTATGAACATGGAAATAGCTACACCGCTATCTGTATGAACATGGAAATATGTACACCACTATCTGTATGAAGATGGAAATATCTACACTGCTGTCTGTATGAACATGGAAATATCTACACCGCTATCTGTATGAACATGGAAATATCTTCACCGCCATCTGTATGAACATGGATATATCTACACCGCTATCTGTATGAACATGGAAATATCTACTCCGATATCTGTATAAACATGGAAATATCTACACCGCTATCTGTATGAACATGGAAATATCTTCACCGCCATCTGTATGAACATGGATTTATCTACACACCCATCTGGATGAACATGTAAATATCTACACCGCTATCTGTATGAACATGGAAATAGCTACACCGCTATCTGTATGAACATGGAAATATCTACACCGCTATCTGTATGAACATAGAAATATCTACACCGTTATCTGTATGAACATGGAAATATCTACACCGCTACCTGTATCAACATGGAAATATCAGCACCGCTATCTGTATGAACATGGAAATATCTACACAGCCTTCTGGATGAACATGGAAATATCTACACCGCTATCTGTATGAACATGGAAATATCTACACCGCTATCTGTATGAACATGGAAATATCTACACCACTATATGTATGAACATGGAAATATTTACACCGCTATCTGTATGAACATGGAAATATCTACCGCACTATCTGTGCAAACATGCATACATCTTCACCGCTATCTGTATAAACATGGAAATATCTACTCCGCTATCTGTATGAACATGGAAATATCTACACCGCTAACTGTTTGAACATGGAAATATCTACACCGCTATCTGCATGAAAATGGAAATATTTACACAGCTATCTGCAAATACACGGAAATATCTACAAAGCTATTTCTTTACACATGGAAATAACTACACCGCTATCTCTATAAACATGGAAATATCTACACCACCATCTGTATGAACATGGAAATATCTGCACCGCCATCTGTATGAACATATAAATATCTACACCGCCATCTGTATTAAGATGGAGATATCTACACTGCTATCTGTATAAACATGGAAATATCTACACCGCTATCTGTATAAACGTGGAAATATCTACACCGCTATCTCTATAAACATGGAAATATCTACACCGCTACCTGTATAAACATGGAAATATCAGCACCGCTATCTGTATGAACATGGAAATATCTACACCGCTATCTGTATGAAAATGAAAATATCTACACCGCAATCTGCGTGAAAATGGAAATATCTACACAGCTATCTGCATATACATGGAAATATCTACAAAGCTATCTCTTTACACATGGAAATAACTACACTGCTATCTCTGTAAACATGGAAATATATACACCACAATCTGTATAAACATGGAAATATCTAAACCGCTATCTGTATAAACATGGAAATATCTACACGGCTATCTGTATAAACATGGAAATATCTACACCGCTATCTGTATAAACATGGAATTATCTACACCGCTACCTGTATAAACATGGAAATATCAGCACCGCTATCTGTATGACCATGGAAATATCTACACTGCTATCTCTATGAACATGGAAATATCTACACCGCTATCTGTATGAACATGGAAATAGCTACACCGCTATCTGTATGAACATGGAAATATGTACACCACTATCTGTATGAAGATGGAAATATCTACACTGCTGTCTGTATGAACATGGAAATATCTACAACGCTATCTGTATGAACATGGAAATATCTTCACCGCCATCTGTATGAACATGGATATATCTACACCGCTATCTGTATGAACATGGAAATATCTACACCGCTATCTGTATGAACATGGAAATATCTTCACCGCCATCTGTATGAACATGGATTTATCTACACACCCATCTGGATGATCATGGAAATATCTACACCGCTATCTGTATGAACATGGAAATAGCTACACCGCTATCGGTATGAACATGGAAATATCTACACCGCTATCTGTATGAACATGGAAATATCTTCACCGCCATCTGTATGAACATGGATTTATCTACACACCCATCTGGATGAACATGGAAATATGTACACCGCTATCTGTATGAACATGGAAATAGCTACACCGCTATCTATATGAACATGGAAATATCTACACCGCTATCTCTATGAACATGGAAATATCTACACCGCTATCTGTATGAACATGGAAATATCTACACCGCTACCTGTATCAACATGGAAATATCAGTACCGCTAACTGTATGAACATGGAAATATTTACACCGCTATCTGTATGAACATGGAAATATCTACACCACTATCTGTGCAAACATGCATACATCTTCACCGCTATCGGTATAAACATGGATATATCTACACCGCTATCTGTATGAACATGGAAATATCTACACCGCTAACTGTTTGAACATGGAAATATCTACACCGCTATCTGCATGAAAATGGAAATATTTGCACAGCTATCTGCATATACACGGAAATATCTACAAAGCTATTTCTTTACACATGGAAATAAGTACACCGCTATCCCTATAAACATGGAAAAATCTACACCACCATCTGTATGAACATGGAAATATCTGCACCGCCATCTGTATGAACTTATAAATATCTACACCGCCATCTGTATTAAGATGGAGATATCTACACCGCTATCTGTATAAACATGGACATATCTACACCGCTATCTGTATAAACATGGAAATATCTACACCGCTATCTGTATAAACATGGAAATATCTACACCTCTATCTGTATAAACATGGAAATATCTACACCGCTACCTGTATAAACATGGAAATATCAGAACCGCTTTCTGTATGACCATGGAAATATCTACACCGCTATCTCTATGAACATGGAAATATCTACACCGCTATATGTATGAACATGGAAATAGCTACACCGCTATCTGTATGAACATGGAAATATCTACACCACTATCTGTATGAACATGGAAATATCTACACCGCTGTCTGTATGAACATGGAAATATCTACACCGCTATCTGTATGAACATGGAAATATCTTCACCGCCATCTGTATGAACATGGATATATCTACACAGCCATCTGGATGAACACGGAAGTATCTACACCGCTATCTGTATGAGCATGGAAATATCTACACCGCTATCTGTGTAAACATGTATACATCTTCACCACTATCTGTTTAAACATGGAAATATCTACACAGCTATCTGTATGAACATGGAAATATCTACACCGCTATCTGTTTGAACATGGAAATATCTACACCGCTATCTGCATGAAAATGGAAATATCTACAAAGCTATCTGCATAAACATGGAAATATCTATACAGCTATCTCTTTACACATGGAAATAACTACACCGCTATCTCTATAAACATGGAAATATCTACACCGCCATCTGTATGAACATGGAAATATCTGCACCGCCATCTGTATGATCATATAAATATCTACACAGCCATCTGTATTAAGATGGAGATATCTACTCCGCTATCGGTATAAACATTGAAATATCTGCACCGATATCTGTATAAACATGGAAATATCTACACCGCTATCTGTATGAACATGGAAATATCTTCACCGCCATCTGTATGAACATGGATTTATCTACACACCCATCTGGATGAACATGGAAATATCTACACCGCTATCTGTATGAACATGGAAATAGCTACTCCGCTATCTGTATGAACATGGAAATATCTACACCGCTATCTGTATGAACATAGAAATATCTACACCGTTATCTGTAAGAACATGGAAATATCTACACCGCTACCTGTATCAACATGGAAATATCAGCACCGCTATCTGTATGAACATGGAAATATCTACACAGCCTTCTGGATGAACATGGAAATATCTACACCGCTATCTGTATGAACATGGAAATATCTACACCGCTATCTGTATGAACATGGAAATATCTACACCACTATATGTATGAACATGGAAATATTTACACCGCTATCTGTATGAACATGGAAATATCTTCACCGCCATCTGTATGAACATGGATATTTCTACACAGCCATCTGGATGAACATGGAAATATCTGCACCGCTATCTGTATGAACATATAAATATCTACACAGCCATCTGGATGAACATGGAATTATCTACACCGCTATCTGTGTAAACATGTATACATCTTCACCGCTATCTGTATAAACATGGAAATATCTACACCGTTTTCTGTATGAACATGGAAATATCTACACCGCTATCTGTGTAAACATGCATACATCTTCACAGCTATCTGTATAAACATGGAAATATCAACACCGCTATCTGTATTAACATGGAAATGTCTACACCGCTATCTGTATGAACATGGAAATACATACACCGCTATCTGTTTGAAAATGGAAATATCTACACCGCTATCTGCATGAAAATGGAAATATCTACACAGCTATCTGCACATACATGGAAATATCTACAAAGCTATCTCTTTACACATGGAAATAACTACACCGCTATCTCTATAAACATGGAAATATCTACACAGCCATCTGGATGAACATGGAAATACCTACACCGCGATCTGCATGAACATGGAGATACATTCACCGTTGTCTGTATGAACATGGAAATATCTACACCGCTATCTGTATGAACATCAAATATCTACACCGCTATCTGTATGAACAAGGAAATATCTTCACCGCCATCTGTATGAACATGGATATATCTATACAGCCATCTGGATGAACATGGAAATATCTACACCGCTATCTGTGTAAACATGCATACATCTTCACCGCTATCTGTATAAACATGGAAATATCTACACCGCTATCTGTATGAACATGGAAATATCTACACCGCTAACTGTTTGAAAAGGGAAATAACTACACCGCTATCTGCATGAAAATGGAAATATCTACACCGCTATCTGTATGAACATGGAAATATCTACACTGCTATCTGTATGAACATGGAAATATCTACACCGCTATCTGTTTGAACATGGAAATATCTACACCGCTATCAGCATGAAAATGGAAATATCTACACAGCTATCTGCATATACATGGAAATATCTATACAGCTATCTCTTTACACATGGAAATAACTACACCGCTATCTCTATAAACATGGTAATATCTACACCGTCATCTGTATGAACATGGAAATAACTGCACCGCCATCTGTATGAACATATAAATATCTACACCGCCATCTGTATTAAGATGGAGATACCTACACCGCTATCAGTATAAACATGGAAATATCTACACCGCTATGTGCATAAACATGGAAATATCTACACCGCTATCTGTATAAACATGGAAATATCTACACAGTTACCTTTAAAAACATGGAAATATCAGCACCGCTATCGGTATGAACATGGAAATATCTACACTGCCATCTGTATGAATATGGAAATATCTTCACCGCCATCTGTATGAACATGGATATATCTACACAGCCATCTGGATGAACGTGGAAATATCTACACAGCCATCTGGATGAACATGGAATTATCTACACCGCTATCTGTGTAAAGATGCATAGATCTTCACCGCTATCTGTATAAACATGGAAATATCTACACCGTTTTCTGTATGAACATGGAAATATCTACACCGCTATCTGTGTAAACATGCATACATCTTCACCGCTATCTGTATAAACATGGAAATATCTACACCGCTATCTGTTTGAAAATGGAAATATCTACACCGCTATCTGCATGAAAATGGAAATATCTACACAGCTATCTGCACATACATGGAAATATCTACAAAGCTATCTCTTTACACATGGAAATAAGTACACCGCTATCTCTATAAACATGGAAATATCTACACCGCCATCAGTATGAACATGGAAATATCTGCACCGTCATCTGTATGAACATATAAATATCTACACCGCCATCTGTATTAAGATGAAGATATCTACACCGCTATATGTATAAACATGGAAATATCTACACCGCTACCTGTATAAACATGGAAATATCCACACTGCTATCTGTATAAACATGGAAATACCTACACCGCTACCTGTATAAGCATGGAAATATCAGCACCGCTCTCTGTATGAACATGGAAATATCTACACCGCTATCCATATGAACATGGAAATATCTACACCGATATCTGTATGAACATGGAAATATCTTCACCGCCATCTCTATGAACATGGAAATATCTACACAGCCATCTGGATGAACAAGGAAATATCAGCACCGCTATCTGTATGAACATGGAAATATCTACACCGCTATCTGTATGAACATGGAAATATCTAAACCACTATCTGTATGAACATGGAAATATTTACACCGCTATCTGTATGAACATGGAAATATCTACACCACTATCTGTATGAACATGGAAATATCTTCACCGCCATCTGTATGAACATGGATATATCTACACAGCCATCTGGATGAACATGGAAATATCTACACCGCTATCTGTTTGAACATGGAAATATCTACACAGCTATCTGCATGAAAATGGAAATATCTACACAGCTATCTGCATATACATGGAAATATCTACACAGCTATCTCTTTACACATGGAAATAACTACACCGCAATCTCTATAAACATGGAAATATCTACACCGCCATCTGTATGAACATGGACATATCTGCACCGCTATCTGTATGAACATATAAATATCTACACCGCCATCTGTATTAAGAAGGAGATATCTACACCGCTATCTGTATAAACATGGAAATATCTACACCGCTATCTGTATATACATGGAAATATCTACACCGCTATCTGTATAAACACGGAAATAAGTACACAGCTATCTGTATAAACATGGAAGTATCAGCACCGCTATCGGTATGAACATGGCAATATCTACACGGTTATCTGTATGAACATGGAAATATCTACACCGCTATCTGTATAAACATGGAAATATCTTCATCGCCATCTGTATGAACATCGATATACCTACACAGCCATCTGGATGAACATGGGAATATCTACACCGCTATCTGTATGAACATGGAAATATCTACACCGCTATCTGTATGAACATGGAAATATCTACACAGCCATCTGGATGAACATGAAAATGTCTACACCGCTGTCTGTATGAACACGCAAATACATACACCACTATCTGTATGAACATGGAAATACCCTCACCGCCATCTGTATGAACAAGGATATATCTACACAGCCATCTGGATGAACAAGGAAATATCCGCACCGCTATCTGTATGAACATGGAAATATCTACACCGCTATCTGTATGAACATGGATATATCTACACAGTCATGTGGATGAACATGGAATTATCTACACCGCTATCTGTGTGAACATGCATACATCTTCACTGCTATCTGTATAAACATGGAAATATCTACACCTTTTTCTGTATGAACATGGAAATATCTACACCGCTATCTGTGTAAACATGCATACATCTTCACCGCTATCTGTATAAACATGGAAATATCTACACCGCTATCTGTATGAATATGGAAATATCTACACCGCTATCTGTTTGAAAATTGAAATATCTACACCGCTATCTGCATGAAAATGGAAATATCTACACAGCGATCTGCACATACATGGAAATATCTACACAGCTATCTCTTTACACATGGAAATAACTACACCGCTATCTCTATAAACATAGAAATATCTTCACGGCCATCTATATGAACATGGAAATATCTGCACCGCCATCTGTATGAATATATAAATATCTACACCGACATCTGTATTAAGATGGAGATATCTAAACCGCTATCTGTATAAACATGGAAATATCTACACCGCTACCTATATAAACATGGAAATATCTACACCGCTATCTGTATAAACATGGAAATACCTACACCGCTACCTGTATAAACATGGAAATATCAGCACCGCCATCTGTAGGAACATGGAAATATCTACACCGCTATCTGTATGAACATGGAAATATCTACACCACTATCTGTATGAACATGGAAATAGCTACACAGCCATCTGGATGAACATGGAAATATCTACACCGCTATCTGTATGAACATGGATATATCTACACAGCCATCTGGATGAACATGGAAATATCTACACCGCTATCTGTATGAACATGGAAATACATACACCGCTATATTTATGAACATGGAAATATCTACACCGCTATCTGTATGAACATGGAAATATCTACACCGCTATCTGTATGAACATGGAAATATCTTCACCGCCATCTGTATGAACATGGATATATCTACACAGCCATCTGGATGAACATGGAAATATCTGCACTGCTATCTGTATGAACATGGAAATATCTACACCGCTATCTGTATGAACATGGATATATCTACACAGCCATCTGGATGAACATGGAATTTTCTACACCGCTATCTGTGTAAACATGCATACATCTTCACCGCTATCTGTATAAACATGGAAACATCTACACCGTTTTCTGTATGAACATGGAAATATCTACACCGCTATCTGTGTAAACATGGAAATACCTACACCGCTATCTGTATGAACATGGAAATATCTACACCGCTATCTGTTTGAAAATGGAAATATCTACACCGCTATCTGCATGAAAATGGAAATATCTACACAGCTATCTGCACATACATGGAAATATCTACACAGCTATCTCTTTACACATGGAAATAACTACACCGCTATCTCTATAAACATGGAAATATCTACACGGCCATCTGTATGAACATAGAAATATCTGCACCGCCATCTGTATGAAGATATAAATATCTACACCGCCATCTGTAATAAGATGAAGATATCTACACCGCTATCTGTATAAACATGGAAATATCTACACCGCTACCTGTATAAACATGGAAATATCTACACCGCTATCTGTATAAACATGGAAATACCTACACCGCTAGCTGTATAGACATGGAAATATCTACACCGCTATCTGTATGAACATGGAAATATCTACACGGATATCTGTATGAACATGGAAATATCTTCACTGCCATCTGTATGAACATGGATATATCTGCACAGCCATCTGGATGAACATGGATATATCAACACAGCTATCTGGATGAACATGGAAATATCTACACAGCTATCTGTATGAAAATGGAAATATCTACACCGCTATCTGTGTAAACATGCATACATCTTCACCGCTATCTTTATAAACATGGAAATATCTACACTGCTATCTGTTTGAACATGGAAATATCTGCACCGCTATCTGCATCAAAATGGAAATACCTACACAGCTATCTGCATGTACATGGAAATACCTACACAGCTATCTCTTTACACATGGAAATAACTACTCCGCTATCTCTATAAACATGGTAATATCTACACCGCCATCTCTATGAACATGGAAATATTTGCACCGCCATCTGTACGATCATAAAAATATCTACACCGACATCTGTATTAAGATGGAGATATCTACACCGCTATCTGTATAAACATGGAAATATCTACACCGCTATGTGTATAAACAAGGAAATATCTACACCGCTATCTGTATAAACATGGAAATATCTACACCGCTACCTGTATAAACATGGAAATATCAGCACCGCCATCTGTAGGAACATGGAAATATCTACACCGCTATCTGTATGAACATGGAAATATCTACACCACTATCTGTATGTACATGGAAATAGCTACACAGCCATCTGGATGAACATGGAATTATCTACACCGCGATCTCTATGAACACGGAAATATCTACACCGCTATCTGTGTAAACATGCATACATCTTCACCGCTATCTGTGTTAACATGCATACATCTTCACCGCTATCTGTATAAACATGGAAATATCTACACCGCTATCTGTATGAACATGGAAATATCTACACCGTTAACTGTTTCAACATGGAAATATCTACACCGCTATCTGCATGAAAATGGAAATATTCACACAGCTATCTGCATATTCACGGAAACATCTACAAAGCTATTTCTTTACACATGGAAATAACTACACCGCTATCTCTATAAACATGGAAATATCTACACCACCATCTGTATGAACATGGAAATATCTGCACCGCCATCTGTATGAACATATAAATATCTACACCGCCATCTGTATTAAGATGGAGATATCTACACCGCTATCTGTATAAACATTGAAATATCTACACCGCTATCTGTATAAACATGGAAATATCTACACCACTATCTGTATAAACATGGAAATATCTACACCGCTACCTGTATAAACATGGAAATATCAGCACCGCTATCTGTATGAACATGGAAATATCTACACCGCTATCTGTATGAACATGGAAATATCTACACCGCTATCTGTATGAACATTGGAATATCTACACCACTATATGTATGAACATGGAAATATCTACACCGCTGTCTGTATGAACATGTAAATATCTACACCGCTATCTGAATGAACATGGAAATATCTTCACCGCCATCTGTATGAACATGGATATATCTACACAGCCATCTGGATGAACACGGAAGTATCTACACCGCTATCTGTATGAGCATGGAAATATCTACACCGCTATCTGTGTAAACATGTATACATCTTCACCACTGTCTGTTTAAACATGGAAATATCTACACAGCTATCTGTATGAACATGGAAATATCTACACCGCTATCTGTTTGAACATGGAAATATCTAAACCGCTATCTGCATGAAAATGGAAATATCTACAAAGCTATCTGCATATACATGGAAATATCTATACAGCTATCTCTTTACACATGGAAATAACTACACCGCTATCTCTATAAACATGGAAATATCTACACCGCCATCTGTATGAACATGAAAATATCTTCACCGCCATCTGTATGATCATATAAATATCTACACCGCCATCTGTATTAAGATGGAGATATCTACTCCGCTATCTGTATAAACATGGAAATATCTACACCGATATCTGTATAAACATGGAAATATCTACACCGCTATCTGCATGAACATGGAAATATCTTCACCGCCATCTGTATGAACATGGATTTATCTACACACCCATCTGGATGAACATGGAAATACCTACACCGCTATCTGTATGAACACGGAAATAGCTACACCGCTATCTGTATGAACATGGAAATATCTACACCGCTATCTGTATGAACATGGAAATATCTACACCGCTATCTGTATGAACATGGAAATATCTACACCGCTACCTATATCAACATGGAAATATCAGCACCGCTTTCTGTATGAACATGGAAATATCTACACAGCCTTCTGGATGAACATGGAAATATCTACACCGCTATCTGTATGAACATGTAAATATCTACACCGCTATCTCTATGAACATGGGAATATCTACACCGCTATCTGTATGAACATGGAAATAGCTATACCGCTATCTGTATGAACATGGGAATATCTACACCACTATCTGTATGAACATGGAAATATCTACACCGCTGTCTGTATGAACATGGAAATATCTACACCGCTATCTGTATGAACATGGAAATATCTTCACCGCCATCTGTATGAACATGGATATATCTACACAGCCATCTGGATGAACACGGAAGTATCTACACCGCTATCTGTATGAGCATGGAAATATCTACACCGCTATCTGTGTAAACATGTATACATCTTCACCACTATCTGTTTAAACATGGAAATATCTACACAGCTATCTGTATGAACATGGAAATATCTACACCGCTATCTGTTTGAACATGGAAATATCTACACCGCTATCTGCATGAAAATGGAAATATCTACAAAGCTATCTGCATATACATGGAAATATCTATACAGCTATCTCTTTACACATGGAAATAACTACACCGCTATCTCTATAAACATGGAAATATCTACACCGCCATCTGTATGAACATGGAAATATCTGCACCGCCATCTGTATGATCATATAAATATCTACACCGCCATCTGTATTAAGATGGAGATATCTACTCCGCTATCTGTATAAACATGGAAATATCTACACCGATATCTGTATAAACATGGAAATATCTACAACGCTATCTGTATGAACATGGAAATATCTTCACTGCCATCTGTATGAACATGGATTTATCTACACACCCATCTGGATGAACATGGAAATACCTACACCGCTATCTGTATGAACATGGAAATAGCTACACCGCTATCTGTATGAACATGGAAATATCTACACCGCTATCTGTATGAACATGGAAATATCTACACCGCTATCTGTATGAACATGGAAATATCTACACCGCTACCTGTATCAACATGGAAATATCAGCACCGCTATCTGTATGAACATGGATATATCTACACAGCCTTCTGGATGAACATGGAAATATCTACACCGCTATCTGTATGAACATGGAAATATCTACACCGCTATCTGTATGAACATGGAAATATCTACACCACTATCTGTATGAACATGGAAATATTTACACCGCTATCTGTATGAACATGGAAATATCTACACCACTATCTGTGCAAACATGCATACATCTTCACCGCTATCTGTATAAACATGGAAATATCTACACCGCTATCTGTATGAACATGGAAATATCTACAACGCTATCTGTTTGAAGATGGAAATATCTACACCGCTATCTGCATGAAAATGGAAATATCTACACAGCAATCTGCATATACACGGAAATATCTACAAAGCTATTTCTTTACACATGGAAAAAACTACACCGCTATCTCTATAAACATGGAAATATCTACACCACTATCTGTATGAACATGGAAATATCTGCACCGCCATCTGTATGAACATATAAATATCTACACAGCCGTCAGTATTAAGATGGAGATATCTACACCGCTATCTGTATAAACAGGGAAATATATACACCGCTATCTGTATAAACATGGAAATATCTACACCGCTATCTGTATAATCATGGAAATATCTACACCGCTACCTGTATAAACATGGAAATATCAGCACCGCTATCTGTATGAACATGGAAATATCTACACCGCTATCTGTATGAACATGGAAATATCTACACCGCTATCTGCATGAAAATGGAAATATCTACACAGCTATCTGCATATACATGGAAATATCTACAAAGCTATCACTTTACACATGGAAATAACTACACCGCTATCTCTATAAACATGCAAATATCTACACCACTATCTGTATAAACATGGAAATATCTACACCGATAACTGTATAAACATGGAAACATCTACACCGCTATCTGTATGAACATGGAAATAGCTACACCGCTATCTGTATGAACATGGAAATATCTACACCGCTATCTGTATGAACATGGAATTATCTACACCGCTGTCTGTATGAACATGGAAATATCTACACCGCTATCTGTATGAACAAGGATATATCTACACCGCTATCTGTATGAACATGGATATAACTACACAGCCATCTGGATGAACATGGAAATATCTACACCGCTATATGTATGAACATGGAAATATCTACACCGCTGTCTCTATGAACATGGAAATATCTACACCGCCATCTGAATGAACATGGATATATCTACATAGCCATCTGGATGAACATGGAAATATCTACACCGCTATCTGTATGAACATGGAAATATCTACACCACTATCTGTGTAAACATGCATACATCTTCACCGCTATCGGTATAAACATGGAAATATCTACACCGCTATCTGTATGAACATGGAAATATCTACACCGCTATCTGTTTGAACATGGAAATATCTACTCCGCTATCTGCATGAAAATGGAAATATCTACATAGCTATCTCCATATACATGGAAATATCTACAAAGCTATTTCTTTACACATGGAAATAACTACACCGCTATCTCTATTAACATGGAAATATCTACACCGCCATCTGTATGAACATGGAAATATCTGCACCGCCATCTGTATGAACATATAAATATCTACACCGCCATCTGTATTAAGATGGAGATATCTTCACCGCTATCTGTATAAACATGGAAATATCTACACCGCTATCTGTATAAACATGGAAATATCTACACCGCTACCTGTATAAACATGGAAATATCAGCACCGCTATCTGTATGAACATGAAAATATCTACACCGCTATCTGCATGAAAATGGAAATATCTACACAGCTATCTGCATATACATGGAAATATCTACAAAGCTATCTCTTTACACATGGAAATAACTACACCTCTATCTCTGTAAACATGGAAATATATACACCACTATCTGTATAAACATGGAAATATCTACACCGCTATCTGTATAAACATGGAAATATCTACACCGCTATCTGTATAAACATGGAAATATCTACACCGCTATCTGTATAAACATGGAATTATCTACACCGCTACCTGTATAAACATGGAAATATCAGCACCGCTATGAGTATGACCATGGAAATATCTACACCGCTATCTCTATGAACATGGAAATATCTACACCGCTATCTGTAAGAACATGGAAATAGCTACACAGCTATCTGTATGAACATGGAAATATCTACACCACTATCTGTATGAACATGGAAATACCTACACTGCTGTCTGTATGAATATGGAAATATCTACAGCGCTATCTGTATGAACATGGAAATATCTTCACCGCCATCTGTATGAACATGGATATATCTACACCGCTATCTGTATGAAAACGGAAATATCTACACCGATATCTGTGTAAACATGGAAATATCTACACCGCTATCTGTATGAACATGGAAATATCTTCACCGCCATCTGTATGAACATGGATTTATCTACACATCCATCTGGATGAACATGGAAATATCTACACCGCTATCTGTATGAACATGGAAATAGCTACACCGCTATCTGTATGAACATGGAAATATCTACACCGTTATCTGTATGAACATGGAAATATCTACACCGCTACCTGTATAAACATGGAAATATCAGCACCGCTATCTGTATGTCCATGGAAATATCTACACCGCTATCTGTATAAACATTTAAATATCTACACCGCTATCTGTATGAACATGGAAATAGCTACACTGCTATCTGTATGAACATGGGAATATCTACACCACTATCTGTATGAAGATGGAAATATCTACACTGCTGTCTGTATGAACATGTAAATATCTACACCGCTATCTGTATGAACATGGAAATATCTTCACCGCCATCTGTATGAACATGGATATATCTACACAGCCATCTGGATGAACACGGAAGTATCTACACCGCTATCTGTATGAGCATGGAAATATCTACACCGCTATCTGTGTAAACATGTATACATCTTCACCACTGTCTGTTTAAACATGGAAATATCTACACAGCTATCTGTATGAACATGGAAATATCTACACCACTATCTGTTTGAACATGGAAATATCTAAACCGCTATCTGCATGAAAATGGAAATATCTACAAAGCTATCTGCATATACATGGAAATATCTTTACAGCTATCTCTTTACACATGGAAATAACTACACCGCTATCTCTATAAACATGGAAATATCTACACCGCCATCTGTATGAACATGAAAATATCTGCACCGCCATCTGTATGATCATATAAATATCTACACCGCCATCTGTATTAAGATGGAGATATCTACTCCGCTATCTGTATAAACATGGAAATATCTACACCGATATCTGTATAAACATGGAAATATCTACACCGCTATCTGTATGAACATGGAAATATCTTCACCGCCATCTGTATGAACATGGATTTATCTACACACCCATCTGGATGAACATGGAAATACCTACACCGCTATCTGTATGAACATGGAAATAGCTACACCGCTATCTGTATGAACATGGAAATATCTGCACCGCTATCTGTATGAACATGGAAATATCTACACCGCTATCTGTATGAACATGGAAATATCTACACCGCTACCTGTATCAACATGGAAATATCAGCACCGCTATCTGTATGAACATGGAAATATCTACACAGCCTTCTGGATGAACATGGAAATATCTACACCGCTATCTGTATGAACATGTAAATATCTACACCGCTATCTGTATGAACATGGAAATATCTACACCACTATCTGTATGAACATGGAAATATTTACACCGCTATCTGTATGAACATGGAAATATCTACCCCACTATCTGTGCAAACAAGCATACATCTTCCCCGCTATCTGTATAACCATGGAAATATCTACACCGCTATCTGTATGAACATGGAAATATCTACACCGCTAACTGTTTGAACATGGAAATATCTACACCGCTATCTGCATGAAAATGGAAATATCTACAAAGCTATCTGCATATACATGGAAATATCTATACAGCTATCTCATTACACATGGAAATAACTACACCGCTATCTCTATAAACATGGAAATATCTACACCGCCATCTGTATGAACATGGAAATATCTGCACCGCCATCTGTATGATCTTATAATTATCTACACCGCCATCTGTATTAAGATGGAGATATCTACACCGCTATCTGTATAAACATGGAAATATCTACAACGATATCTGTATAAACATGGAAATATCTACACCGCTATCTGTATGAACATGGAAATATCTTCACCGCCATCTGTATGAACATGGATATATCTACACAGCCATCTGGATGAACATGGAAATATCTACACCGCAATCTGTATGAACATGGAAATACCTACACCGCTATCTGCATGAAAATGGAGATATCTACAGAACTATCTGCATATACATGGAAATATCTACAAAGCTATTTCTTTACACATGGAAATAACTACAACGCTATCTCTATAAACATAGAAATATCTACACCGCCATCTGTATGAACATGGAAATATCTGCACCGCCATCTGTATGAACATATAAATATCTACACTGCCATCTCTATTAAGATGGAGATATCTACACCGCTATCTGTATAAACATGGAAATATCTACACCACCATCTGTATGAACATGGAAATATCTGCACCGCCATCTGTATGAACATATAAATATCTACACCGCCATCTGTATTAAGATGGAGATATCTACAACGCTATCTGTATAAACATGGAAATATCTACACCGCAATCTGTATAAACATGGAAATATCTACACCGCTATCTGTATAAACATGGAAATATCTACACTGCTACCTGTATAAACATGGAAATATCAGCACCGCTATCTGTATGAACATGGAAATATCTGCACCGCTATCTGTATGAACATGGAAATATCTACACCGCTATCTGCATGAAAATGGAAATATCTACACAGCTATCTGCATATACATGGAAATATCTACAAAGCTATCTCTTTACACATGGAAATAACTACACCGCTATCTATATAAACATGGAAATATCTACAACACTATCTGTATAAACATGGAAATATCTACACCGCTATCTGTATAAACATGGAAATATCTACACCGCTATCTGTATAAACATGGAAATATCTACACCGCTATCTGTATAAACATGGAATTATCAACACCGCTACCTGTATAAACATGGAAATATCAGCACCGCTATCTGTATGACCATGGAAATATCTACACCGCTATCTCTATGAACATGGAAACATCTACACCGCTATCTGTATGAACATGGAAATAGCTACTCCGCTATCTATATGAACATGGAAATATCAACACCACTATCTGTATGAACATGGAAATATCTACACCGCTGTCTGTATGAACATGGAAATATCTACACCGCTAACTGTATGAACAAGGATATATCTACACCGCTATCTGTATGAACATGGATATAACTACACAGCCATCTGGATGAACACGGAAATATCTACACCGCTATATGTATGAACATGGAAATATCTACTCCGCTGTCTCTATGAATATGGAAATACCTACACCGCCATCTGAATGAACATGGATATATCTACATAGCCATCTGGATGAACATGGAAATATCTACACCGCTATCTCTTTGAACATGGAAATACCTACTCCGCTATCTGCATGAAAATGGAAATATCTACATAGCTATCTCCATATACATGGAAATATCTACAAAGCTATTTCTTTACACATGGAAATAACTACACCGCTATCTCTATTAACATGGAAATATCTACACCGCTATCTGTATGAACATGGAAATATCTGCACCGCCATCTGTATGAACATATAAATATCTACACCGCCATCTGTATTAAGATGGAGATATCTACACCGCTATCTGTATAAACATGGAAATATCTACACCGCTACCTGTATAAACATGGAAATATCAGCACCGCTATCTGTATGAACATGAAAATATCTACACCGCTATCTGCATGAAAATGGAAATATCTACACAGCTATCTGCATATACATGGAAATATCTACAAAGCTATCTCTTTACACATGGAAATAACTACACCGCTATCTCTGTAAACATGGAAATATCTACACCGCTATCTGTATGAACATGGAAATATCTTCACCGCCATCTGTATGAACATGGATTTATCTACACACCCATCTGGATGAACATGGAAATATCTACACCGCTATCTGTATGAACATGGAAATAGCTACACCGCTATCTGTATGAACATGGAAATATCTACACCGCTATCTGTATGAACATAGAAATATCTACACCGTTATCTGTATGAACATGGAAATATCTACACCGCTACCTGTATCAACATGGAAATATCAGCACCGCTATCTGTATTAACATGGAATTACCTACACTGCTATCTGTATGAACATGGAAATATCTACACCGATATATGTATGAACATGGAAATATCTTCACCACCATCTGTATGAACATAGATATATCTACACAGCCATCTGGATGAACACGGAAATATCTACACCGCTATCTGTATGAGCATGGAAATATCTACACCGCTATCTGTGTAAACATGTATACATCTTCACCACTATCTGTTTAAACATGGAAATATCTACACTGCTATCTGCATGAACATGGAAATATCTACACCGCTATCTGTTTGAACATGGAAATATCTACTCCGCTATCTGCATGAAAATGGAAATATCTACAAAGCTATCTGCATATACATGGAAATATCTATACAGCTATCTCTTTACACATGGAAATAACTACACCGCTATCTCTATAAACATGGAAATATCTACACCTCCATCTGTATGAACATGGAAATATCTGCACCGCCATCTGTCTGATCTTATAATTATCTACACCGCCATCAGTATTAAGATGGAGATATTTACACCGCTATCTGTATAAACATGGAAATATCTACACCGATATCTGTATAAACATGGAAATATCTACACCGCTATCTGTATGAACATGGAAATATCTTCACCGCCATCTGTATGAACATGGATATATCTACACAGCCATCTGGATGAACATGGAAATATCTACACCGCTATCTGTATGAACATGGAAATAGCTACACCGCTATCAGTATGAACATGGAAATATCTACACCGCTATCTGTATGAACATGGAAATATCTACACCGCTATCTGTATGATCATGGAAATATCTTCACCGCCATCTGTATGAACATGGATATAACTACAAAGCCATCTGGATGAACATGGAAATATCTACACCGCTATCTGTATGAACATGGAAATATCTACACCGCTATATGTATAAACATGGAAATATCTACACCGCTATCTGTATGAACATGGAAATATCTACACCGCTATCTGTATGAACATGGAAATATCTACACCGCTATATGTATAAACATGGAAATATCTACACCGCTATCTGTATGAACATGGAAATATCTACACCGCTATCTGTATGAACATGGAAATATCTTCACCGTCATCTGTATGAACATGGATGTATCTACATAGCCATCTAAATGAACATGGAAATATCTACACCGCAATCTGTATGAACATGGAAATATCTACACCACTATCTGTGTAAACATGCATACATCTTCACCGCTATCCGTATAAACATGGAAATATCTACACCGCTATCTGTATGAACATGGAAATATCTACACCGCTATCTGTTTGAACATGGAAATATCTACTCCGCTATCTGCATGAAAATGGAAATATCTACACAGCTATCTGCATATACATGGAAATATCTACAAAGCTATTTCTTTACACATGGAAATAACTTCACCGCTATCTCTATTAACATGGAAATATCTACACCGCCATCTGTATGAACATGGAGATATCTTCAACGCCATCTGTATGAACATATAAATATCTACACCGCCATCTGTATTAAGATGGAGATATCTACACCGCTATCTGTATAAACATGGAAATATCTACACAGCTATCTGTATGAACATGGAAATATCTACACCGCTATCTGTATAAACATGGAAATATCTACACCGCTACCTTTATAAACATGGAAATATCAGCACCGCCATCTGTATGAACATGGAAATATCTACACAGCCATCTGGATGAACATGGAAATATCTACACCGCTATATGTATGAACTTGGAAATAGATACACCGCTATCTGTATGAACATGGAAATATCTACACCACTGTCTGTATGAACATGGAAATATCTACACCGCTAACTGTATGAACATGGAAATATCTTCACCGCCACTTGTATGAACATGGATATATCTACACAGCCATCTGGATGAACATGGAAATATCTACACCGCAATCTGTATGAACATGGAAATAGCTACACCTCTATCTGTATGAACATGGAATTATCTACACCGCTATCTGTATGAACATGGAAAGATCTACACCGCTATCGGTATGAACATGGAAATATCTTCACCACGATCTGTATGAACATGGATATATATACACAGCCATCTGGATGAACATGGAAATATCTACACCGCTACCTGAATGAACATGGAAATATCTACACCGCTATCTGTGTAAACATGCATACATCTTCACCGCTATCTGTATAAACATGAAAATATCTCCACCGCTATCTGTATGAACAAGGAATTATCTACACCGCTATCTGCATGAAAATGGAAATATCAACAGAGCTATCTGCATATACATGGAAATATCTACAAAGCTACTTCTTTACACATGGAAATAACTACACCGCTATCTCTATAAACATAGAAATATCTACACCGCCATCTGTATGAACATGGAAATATCTGCACCGCCATCTGCATGAACATATAAATATCTACACCACCGTCTGTATTAAGATGGAGATATCCACACCGCTATCTGTATAAACAGGGAAATATCTACACCGCTATCTGTATGAACATGGAAATATCTACATTGCTACCAATATAAACATGGAAATATCAGCACCGCTATCTGTATGAACATGGAAATATCTACACAGCCTTCTGGATGAACATGGAAATATCTACACCGCTATCTGTATGAACATGGAAATATCTACACCGCTATCTGTATGAACATGGAAATATCTACACCGCTATCTGTATGAACATGGAAATAGCTACACCGCAATCTGTATGAACATGGAAATGTCTATACCGCTATCTGTATGAACATGGAAATATCTACACCGCTATCTGTATGATCATGGAAATACCTTCACCGCCATCTGTATGAACATGGATATAACTACACAGCCATCTGGATGAACATGGAAATATCTACACCGCTATATGTATGAACATGGAAATATCTACACCGCTATATGTATAAACATGGAAATATCTACACCGCTATCTGTATGAACATGGAAATATCTACACCGCTATCTGTATGAACATGGAAATATCTTCACCGCCATCTGTATGAACATGGATATATCTACATAGCCATCTGAATGAACATGGAAATATCTAAACCGCAATCTGTATGAACATGGAAATATCTACACCACTATCTGTGTAAACATGCATACATCTTCACCGCTATCCGTATAAACATGGAAATATCTACACCGCTATCTGTATGAACATGGAAATATCTACACCGCTATCTGTTTGAACATGGAAATATCTACTCCGCTATCTGCATGAAAATGGACATATCTACACAGCTATCTGCATATACATGGAAATATCTACAAAGCTATTTCTTTACACATGGAAAAAACTACACCGCTATCACTATTAACATGGAAATATCTACACCGCCATCTGTATGAACATGGAGATATCTTCACCGCCATCTGTATGAACATATAAATATCTACACCGCCATCTGTATTAAGATGGAGATATCTACACCGCTATCTGTATAAACATGGAAATATCTACACAGCTATCTGTATAAACATGGAAATATCTACACCGCTATCTGTATAAACATGGAAATATCTACACCGCTACCTGTATAAACATGGAAATATCAGCACCGCCATCTGTATGAACATGGAAATATCTACACAGCCATCTGGATGAACATGGAAATATCTACACCGCTATATGTATGAACTTGGAAATAGATACACCGCTATCTGTATGAACATGGAAATATCTACACCACTGTCTGTATGAACATGGAAATATCTACACCTCTAACTGTATGAACATGGAAATATCTTCACCGCCACCTGTATGAACATGGATATATCTACACAGCCATCTGGATGAACATGGAAATATCTACACCGCAATCTGTATGAACATGGAAATAGCTACACCTCTATCTGTATGAACATGGAATTATCTACACCGCTATCTGTATGAACATGGAAAGATCTACACCGCTATCTGTATGAACATGGAAATATCTTCACCGCGATCTGTATGAACATGCATATATCTACACAGCCATCTGGATGAACATGGAAATATCTACACCGCTACCTGAATGAACATGGAAATATCTACACCGCTATCTGTGTAAACATGCATACATCTTCACCGCTATCTGTATAAACATGGAAATATCTCCACCGCTATCTGTATGAACATGGAAATATCTACTCCGCTATCTGCATGAACATATAAATATCTACACCACCATCTGTATTAAGATGGAGATATCCACACCGCTATCTGTATAAACAGGGAAATATCTACACCGCTATCTGTATGAACATGGAAATATCTACACCGCTACCAATATAAACATAGAAATATCAGCACCGCTATCTGTATGGACATGGAAATATCTACACAGCCTTCTGGATGAACATGGAAATATCTACACCGCTATCTGTATGAACATGGAAATATCTACACCGCTATCTGTATGAACATGGAAATATCTACACCGCTATCTGTATGAACAGGGAAATATATACACCGCTATCTGTATGAACATGGAAATCTATACACCGCTATTTGTGCAAACATGCATACATCTTCACCGCTGTCTGTATAAACATGCAAATATCTACACCGCTATCTGTATAAACATGGAAATATCTACACCGCTATCTGTTTGAACATGGAAAGATCTACACCGCTATCTGCATGAAAATGGAAATATCTACACAGCTATCTGCATATACACGGAAATATCTACAAAGCTATTTCTTTACACATGGAAATAACTACACCGCTATCTCTATAAACATGGAAATATCTACACCGCCATCTGTATGAACATGGAAATATCTGCACCGCCATCTGTATGAACATATAAATATCTACACCGCCATCTGTATTGAGATGGAGATATCTACACCGCTATCTGTATAAACATGGAAATATCTACACCGCTATCTGTATAAACATGGAAATATCTACACCGCTATCTGTATGAACATGGAAATATCTACACCGCTACCTGTATAAACATGGAAATATCAGCACCGCTATCTGTATGAACATGGAAATATCTACACAGCCTTCTGGATGAGCATGGAAGTATCTACACCGCTATCTGTATGAACATGGAAATATCTACACCGCTATCTGTATGAACATGGAAATATCTACACCGCTATCTGTGCAAACATGCATACATCTTCACCGCTATCTGTATAAACATGGAAATATCTACACCGCTATCTGTATGAACATGGAAATATCTACACCGCTATCTGTTTGAACATGGAAATATCTACACCGCTATCTGCATGAAAATGGAAATATCTACACAGCTATCCGCATATACACGGAAATATCTACAAAGCTATTTCTTTACACATGGAAATAACTACACCGCTATCTCAATAAACATGGAAATATCTACACCACCATCTGTATGAACATAGAAATATCTGCACCGCCATCTGTATGAACATATAAATATCTACACCGCCATCTCTATTAAGATGGAGATATCTATACCGCTATCTGTATAAACATGGAAATATCTACACCGCTACCTGTATAAACATGGAAATATCTACACCGCTATCTGTATGAACATGGAAATATCTACACAGCTATCTGTTTGAACATGGAAATATCTACACCGCTATCTGCATGAAAATGGAAATATCTACACAGCTCTCTGCATGTACATGGAAATATCAACAAAGCTATTTCTTTACACATGGAAATATCTACACCGCCATCTGAATGAACATGGAAATATCTATACCGCCATCTGAATAAACATGGAAATATCTACACCGCCATCTGTATGAACATATAAATATCTACACCGCCATCTGTATTAACATGGAGATATCTACACCGCTATCTGTATAAACATGAAAATATCTACACTGCTATCTGTATAAACATGGAAATATCTACACCGCTATCTGTATAAACATGGAAATATCTACACCGCTACCTGTATAAACATGGAAATATCAGCACCGCTATCTGTATGAACATGGAAATATCTACACCGCTATCTCTATGAACATGGAAATATCTACACCGATATCTGTATGAACATGGAAATAGCTACACCGCTATCTGTATGAACATGGAAATATCTACACCTCTATCTGTATGAACATGGAAATATCTACACCGCTGTCTGTATGAACATGGAAATATCTACACAACTATCTGTATGAACATGGAAATATCTATACCGCTATCTGTATGAACATGGAAATATCTACACCGCTATCTGTATGATCATGGAAATACCTTCACCGCCATCTGTATGAACATGGATATAACTACACAGCCATCTGGATGAACATGGAAATATCTACACCGCTATATGTATGAACATGGAAATATCTACACCGCTATATGTATAAACATGGAAATATCTACACCGCTATCTGTATGAACATGGAAATATCTACACCGCTATCTGTATGAACATGGAAATATCTTCACCGCCATGTGTATGAACATGGATATATCTACATAGCCATCTGAATGTACATGGAAATATCTAAACCGCAATCTGTATGAACATGGAAATATCTACACCACTATCTGTGTAAACATGCATACATCTTCACCACTATCCGTATAAACATGGAAATATCTACACCGCTATCTGTATGAACATGGAAATATCTACACCGCTATCTGTTTGAACATGGAAATATCTACTCCGCTATCTGCATGAAAATGGATATATCTACACAGCTATCTGCATATACATGGAAATATCTACAAAGCTATTTCTTTACACATGGAAAAAACTACACCGCTATCACTATTAACATGGAAATATCTACACCGCCATCTGTATGAACATGGAGATATCTTCACCGCCATCTGTATGAACATATAAATATCTACACCGCCATCTGTATTAAGATGGAGATATCTACACCGCTATCTGTATTAACATGGAAATATCTACACAGCTATCTGTATAAACATGGAAATATCTACACCGCTATCTGTATAAACATGGAAATATCTACACCGCTACCTGTATAAACATGGAAATATCAGCACCGCCATCTGTATGAACATGGAAATATCTACACAGCCATCTGGATGAACATGGAAATATCTACACCGCTATATGTATGAACTTGGAAATAGATACACCGCTATCTGTATGAACATGGAAATATCTACACCACTGTCTGTATGAACATGGAAATATCTACACCGCTAACTGTATGAACATGGAAATATCTTCACCGCCACCTGTATGAACATGGATATATCTACACAGCCATCTGGATGAACATGGAAATATCTACACCGCAATCTGTATGAACATGGAAATAGCTACACCTCTATCTGTATGAACATGGAATTATCTACACCGCTATCTGTATCAACATGGAAAGATCTACACCGCTATCTGTATGAACATGGAAATATCTTCACCGCGATCTGTATGAACATGCATATATCTACACAGCCATCTGGATGAACATGGAAATATCTACACCGCTACCTGAATGAACATGGAAATATCTACACCGCTATCTGTGTAAACATGCATACATCTTCACCGCTATCTGTATAAACATGGAAATATCTCCACCGCTATCTGTATGAACATGGAAATATCTACTCCGCTATCTGCATGAACATATAAATATCTACACCACCATCTGTATTAAGATGGAGATATCCACACCGCTATCTGTATAAACAGGGAAATATCTACACCGCTATCTGTATGAACATGGAAATATCTACACCGCTACCAATATAAACATAGAAATATCAGCACCGCTATCTGTATGGACATGGAAATATCTACACAGCCTTCTGGATGAACATGGAAATATCTACACCGCTATCTGTATGAACATGGAAATATCTACACCGCTATCTGTATGAACATGGAAATATCTACACCGCTATCTGTATGAACAGGGAAATATATACACCGCTATCTGTATGAACATGGAAATCTATACACCGCTATTTGTGCAAACATGCATACATCTTCACCGCTGTCTGTATAAACATGCAAATATCTACACCGCTATCTGTATAAACATGGAAATATCTACACCGCTATCTGTTTGAACATGGAAAGATCTACACCGCTATCTGCATGAAAATGGAAATATCTACACAGCTATCTGCATATACACGGAAATATCTACAAAGCTATTTCTTTACACATGGAAATAACTACACCGCTATCTCTATAAACATGGAAATATCTACACCGCCATCTGTATGAACATGGAAATATCTGCACCGCCATCTGTATGAACATATAAATATCTACACCGCCATCTGTATTGAGATGGAGATATCTACACCGCTATCTGTATAAACATGGAAATATCTACACCGCTATCTGTATAAACATGGAAATATCTACACCGCTATCTGTATGAACATGGAAATATCTACACCGCTACCTGTATAAACATGGAAATATCAGCACCGCTATCTGTATGAACATGGAAATATCTACACAGCCTTCTGGATGAGCATGGAAGTATCTACACCGCTATCTGTATGAACATGGAAATATCTACACCGCTATCTGTATGAACATGGAAATATCTACACCGCTATCTGTGCAAACATGCATACATCTTCACCGCTATCTGTATAAACATGGAAATATCTACACCGCTATCTGTATGAACATGGAAATATCTACACCGCTATCTGTTTGAACATGGAAATATCTACACCGCTATCTGCATGAAAATGGAAATATCTACACAGCTATCCGCATATACACGGAAATATCTACAAAGCTATTTCTTTACACATGGAAATAACTACACCGCTATCTCAATAAACATGGAAATATCTACACCACCATCTGTATGAACATAGAAATATCTGCACCGCCATCTGTATGAACATATAAATATCTACACCGCCATCTCTATTAAGATGGAGATATCTATACCGCTATCTGTATAAACATGGAAATATCTACACCGCTACCTGTATAAACATGGAAATATCTACACCGCTATCTGTATGAACATGGAAATATCTACACAGCTATCTGTTTGAACATGGAAATATCTACACCGCTATCTGCATGAAAATGGAAATATCTACACAGCTCTCTGCATGTACATGGAAATATCAACAAAGCTATTTCTTTACACATGGAAATATCTACACCGCCATCTGAATGAACATGGAAATATCTATACCGCCATCTGAATAAACATGGAAATATCTACACCGCCATCTGTATGAACATATAAATATCTACACCGCCATCTGTATTAACATGGAGATATCTACACCGCTATCTGTATAAACATGAAAATATCTACACTGCTATCTGTATAAACATGGAAATATCTACACCGCTATCTGTATAAACATGGAAATATCTACACCGCTACCTGTATAAACATGGAAATATCAGCACCGCTATCTGTATGAACATGGAAATATCTACACCGCTATCTCTATGAACATGGAAATATCTACACCGATATCTGTATGAACATGGAAATAGCTACACCGCTATCTGTATGAACATGGAAATATCTACACCTCTATCTGTATGAACATGGAAATATCTACACCGCTGTCTGTATGAACATGGAAATATCTACACAACTATCTGTATGAACATGGAAATATCTACACCGCTATCTGTATGAACATGGAAATATCTTCACCGCCATCTGAATGAACATGGATATATCTACACAGCCATCTGGATGAACATGGAAATATCTACACCGCTATCTGTATGAACATGGAAATATCTTCACCGCCATCTGAATGAACATGGATATATCTACACAGCCATCTGGATGAACATGGAAATATCTACACCGCCATCTGTATGAACATGGAAATATCTGCACTGCCATCTGTATGAACATATAAATATCTACACCGCCATCTGTATTAAGATGGAGATACCTACACCGCTATCTGTATAAACATGAAAATATCTACACCGCTATCTGTATAAACATGGAAATATCTACACCGCTATCTTTATAAACTTGGAAATATCAACACCGCTACCTGTATAAACATGGAAATATCAGCACCGCTATCTGTATGAACATAGAAATATCTACACCGCTATCTCTATGAATATGGAAATATCTACACCGCTATCTGTATGAACATGGAAATAGCTACACCGATATCTGTATGAACATGGAAATATCTACACCGCTATCTGTATGATCATGGAAATATCTTCACCGCCATCTGTATCAACATGGATATAACTACACAGCCATCTGGATGAACATGGAAATAGCTACACCGCTATCTGTATGAACATGGAAATATCTACACCACTATCTGTATGAACATGGAAATATCTACACCGCTGTCTGAACGAACATGGAAATATCTACACAGCTATCTGTATGAACATGGAAATATCTACACCGCTATCTGTATTAACATGGAAATATCTTCACCGCCATCTGTATGAACATGGATATATCTACATAGCCATCTGAATGAACATGGAAATATCTACACCGCTATCTGTATGAACGTGGAAATATCTACACCGCTCTCTGTGTAAACATTCATACATCTTCACCGCTATCTGTATAAACATGGAAATATCTACACCGCAATCTGTATGAACATGGAAATATCTACACCGCTATCTGTTTGAACATGGAAATATCTACTCCGCTATCTGCATGAAAATGGAAATATCTACACAGCTATCTGCATATACATGGAAATATCTACAAAGCTACTTCTTTACACATGGAAATAACTACACCGCTATCTCTATTAACATGGAAATGTCTACACCGCCATCTGTATGAACTTGGAGATATCTTCACCGCCATCTGTATGAACATATAAATATCTACACTGCCATCTGTATTAAGATGGAGATATCTACACCGCTATCTGTATAAACATGGAAATATCTACACCGCTATCTGTATAAACATGGAAATATCTACACCGCTATCTGTATAAACATGGAAATATCTACACCGCTACCTGTATAAACATGGAAATATCAGCACCGCTATCTGTATGAACATGGAAATATCTACACAGCCATCTGGATAAACATGGAAATATCTACACCGCTATATGTATGAACATGGAAATAGATACACCGCTATCTGTATGAACATGGAAATATTTACACCACTATCTGTATGAACATGGAAATATCTACACTGCTATCTGTATGAACATGGAAATATCTTCACCGCCATCTGTATGAACATGGATATATCTACACAGCCATCTGGATGAACATGGAAATATCTACGCCGCAGTCTGTATGAACATGGAAATAGCTACACCTCTATCTGTATGAACATGGAAATATCTACACCGCTATCTGTATGAACATGGAAAGATCTACACCGCTATCTGTATGAACATGGAAATACCTTCACCGCCATCTGTATGAACATGGATATATCTACACAGCCATCTGGATGAACATGGAAATATCTACACCGCTACCTGAATGAACATGGAAATATCTACACCGCTATCTGTGTAAACATGCATACATCTTCACCGCTATCTGTATAAACATGGAAATATCTCCACCGCTATCTGTATGAACATGGAAATATCTACACCGCTATCTGCATGAAAATGGAAATATCTACAGAGCTATCTGCATATACATGGAAATATCTACAAAGCTATTTCTTTACACATGGAAATAACTACACCGCTATCTCTATAAACATAGAAATATCTACACCGCCATCTGTATGAACATGGAAATATCTGCACCGCCATCTGCATGAACATATAAATATCTACACCACCATCTGTATTAAGATGGAGATATCCACACCGCTATCTGTATAAACATGGAAATATCTACACCACTATCTGTATAAACATGGAAATATGTACACCGCTATCTGTATGAACATGAAAATATCTACACTGCTACCTATATAAACATGGAAATATCAGCACCGCTATCTGTATGAACATGGAAATATCTACACAGCCTTCTGGATGAACATGGAAATATCTACACCGCTATCTGTATGAACATGGAAATATCTACACCGCTATCTGTTTGAACATGGAAATATGTAAACCGCTATCTGCATGAAAATGGAAATATCTACACAGCTATCTGCGTATACATGGAAATATCTACACAGCTATCTCTTTGCACATGGAAAAAACTACACCGCTATCTGTATGAACATGGATATATCTACACCGCCATCTGTATGAACATGGAAATATCTGCACGGCCATCTGTATGAACATATAAATATCTAAACTGCCATCTGTATTAAGATTGAGATATCTACACCTCTATCTGTATAAACATGGAAATATCTACACCGCTATATGTATAAACATGGAAATGTCTACACCGCTATCTGTATAAACCTGGAAATATCTACACCGCTACCTGTATAAAGATGGAAATGTCAGCACCGCAATCTGTATGAACATGGAAATATCAGCCACCCTATCTGTATGAACATGGAAATATCTACACCACTATCTGTATGAACATGGAAATATCTACACCGCTATCTGTATGAACATGGAAATATCTTCACCGCCATCTGTATGAACATGGATATCTCTATACAGCCATCTGGATTAACATGGAAATATCTACACCGCTATCTCCATGAACATGGAAATAGCTATACCGCCATCTGTATGAACATGCAAATATCTACACCGCCATCTGTATGAACATGGAAATATCTGCACCGCCATCTGTATGAACATATAAATAACTACACCGCAATCTGTATTAAGATGGAGATATCTACACCGCTATCTGTATAAACCTGGAAATATCTACACTGCTATCTGTATAAACATGGAAATATCTACACCGCTATCTGTATAAACATGGAAATATCTGCACCGCTACCTGTATAAACATGGAAATATCAGCACCGCTATCTGTATGAACATTGAAATATCTACACCGCTATCTGTACGAACATGGAAATATCTACACCGCTATCTGTATGAACATGGAAATAGCTACACCGCTATGTGTATGAACATGGAAATATCTACACCTCTATCTGTATGAACATGGAAATATCTACACCGCTATCTGTTTGAACATGGAAATATCTAAACCGCAATCTGCATGGAAATGGAAATATCTTCACAGCTATCTGCATATACATGGAAATATCTACACAGCTATCTCTTTACACATGGAAATAACTACACCGCTATCTGTATGAACATGGAAATATCTACTCCGCCATCTGTATGAACATGGAAATATCTGCACGGCCATCTGTATGAACATATAAATATCTACACCGCCATCTGTATTAAGATGGAGAAATCTACACCGCTATCTGTATAAACATGGAAATATCTACACCGCTATCTGTATAAACATGGAAATATCTACACCGCTATCTGTGTAAACATGCATACATCTTCACCGCTATCTGTATAAACATGGAAATATCAGCACCGCTATCTGTATGAACATGGAAATATCTACACCGCTATCTGTTTGAACATGGAAATATCTAAACCGCTATCTGCAAGAAAATGGAAATATCTACCCAGCTATCTGCATATACATGGAAATATCTACACAGCTATCTCTTTGCACATGGAAATAACTACACCGCTATCTGTATGAACATGGAAATATCTACACCGCCATCTGTATGAACATGGAAATATCTGCACGACCATCTGTATGAACATATAAATATCTACACTGCCATCTGTATTTAGATGGTGATATCTACACCGCTATCTGTATAAACATGGAAATATCAGCACCGCTATCTGAATGAACATGGAAATATCAGCCCCTCTATCTGTATGAACATGGAAATATCTACACCACTATCTGTATGAACATGGAAATATCTACACCGCTATCTGTATGAACATGGAATTATCTTCACCGCCATCTGTATGAACATGGATATGTCTACACAGCCATCTGGATGAACATGGAAATATCTACACCGCTATCTGTATGAACATGGAAATAGCTACACCGCTATCTGTATGAACATGGAAATATCTACATCACTATCTGTATTAACATGGAAATATCTACACCGCTATCTGTATGAACATGGAAATATCTTCACCGCCATCTGTATGAACATGGATATATCTACACAGCCATCTGGATGAACATGGAAATATCTACACCGCTATCTGTATAAACATGGAAATATCTACACCGCTATCTGTGTAAACATGGAAATATCTACACCGCTACCTGTACAAACATGGAAATATAAGCACTGCTATCTGTATGAACATGGAAATATCTACACCGCTATCTGTTTGAACATGGAAATATCTACACCGCTATCTGTATGAACATGGAAATAGCTACACCGCTATCTGTATGAACATGGAAATATCTACAGCGCTATCAGTATGAACATGGAAATATCTACACCGCTATCTGTATGAACATGGATATATCTACACAGCCATCTGGATGAACATGGAAATATCTACACCGCTATCTGTATGAACATGGAAATATCTACACCGCTATCTGTGTAAACATGCATACATCTTCACCGCTATCTGTATAAACATGGAAATATCTACACCGCTATCTGTATGAACATGGAAATATCTACACCGCTATCTGTTTGAACGTGGAAATATCTAAACCACAATCTTCATGAAAATGGAAATATCTTCACAGCTATCTGCATATACATGGAAATATCTACACAGCTATCTCTTTACATATGGAAATAACTACACCGCTATCTGTATGAACATGGAAATATCTACACCGCTATCTGTATGAACACGGAAATATCTGCACGGCCATCTGTATGAACATATAAATATCTACACCGCCATCTGTATTAAGATGGAGAAATCTACCCCGCTATCTGTATAAACATTGAAATATCTACACCGCTATCTATATAAACATGGAAATATCTACATCGCTATCTGTATAAACATGGAAATATCTACACCGCTACCTGTATAAACATGGAAATATCAGCACCGCTATCTGTATGAACATGGAAATATCAGCCCCTCTATCTGTATGAACATGGAAATATCTACACCACTATCTGTATGAACATGGAAATATCTACACCGCTATCTGTATGAGCATGGAAATATCTTCACCGCCATCTGTATGAACATGGATATATCTACACAGCCATCTGGATGAACATGGAAATATCTACACCGCTATCTCTATGAACATGGAAATATCTACACCGCTATCTGTATGAACATGGAAATATCTACACCACTATCTGTATGAACATGGAAATATCTACAACGCTATCTGTATAAACATGGAAATATCTGCACCGCTATCGGTATAGACATCCGTATTTGCTCTTAATTTATACCCAACGATGGGATGTTTCATATGATAAAAAGACCAAATACAGAATTAGTCTATATTTTTTCTGGCAATTGATCTCTGCAATAATCAAACCTCAAAGACAATCAAACCTGAAATCTAAGCTACTTATTAAATAGCTTGGTTTTTAGGTTGCACGTTGCTGTGTATGCTGGCTTCATAGAAAATGCAAGTAGCAATCGCCATTTTTTAATAGTCATTAGCCTTGAAGCTCTCCTAGTTTTGAATCACATAGAAATATAAATCAAATCTCACTAGATTTTTTTTTTTTGAAACAGGGTCTGGCTTTGTTGCCCAGGCTGAAGAGCAGGGCATGATCTTGGCTCACACCTCTGCCTCTCGGACTCAAGCCATCCTCCCACCTCAGCCTTGGAGTAGCTGGGACCACAGGCATGTGCCACCATATCCAGCTAATATTTTTATTTTTGTACCAATGGGGTTTGTCATCTTTCCCAGGCAGGCCTCAAACTCCAAGACTCAAGCAATCCACCTGCCTTGAATTCCCAAAGTACTTGGTTTACAGGCGACAGCCACTACGCCCAGCAACTAAACTTCTAAAAATCAATTTAACATAAAATTATCTAAGCGTGCAAGGAAAGATAAGAAGCCTAAGGAACCAGTGAGTTGAAGAATAAATGCATTTCAAATCATACATGTAAACAACATGATGTGATGTGGTAGGAATCATCTAACATGCTTTAAAGCATGAGTAAAAGGTCTTTACTTAGAAAACTGGATCTTAGTTTAGGATATCTTTAGATAAGAGTATGAAAAGTCATATCATATTGATAAGTAAAGTGCTTCCTTTGGCTAATTTTAAGGATAGGACATTTATTTTCATATAATTCATAGGAATCTTAGACTTAAAAATAAAATTTCCCTTCTCAAATCCTTACTTTCATACATTTTTTGCATTTCTTTCACTTTTGTGTTAATGGCCTATGTCTCAACATATTCTATTAAGCCTTCTGGAAACACATACTTTGTTTCCAGCCTCTTCAGAGAACCATCACTCCAATTCCTAGGCTTCTGAAGAAGCAGACCCAAGCTTATAGTTATTACATATTTCCAAATCTAGGTGACCAACAAAAATTGATACTTTTCCCATCATACCTTTAAGTTAATAATCAGGTGTATGCTGAGAGGTAAAGACCCAAGAGTGTTGGTTGTCTAATTGTGCAGCTGTATAAACAAATCTTAATGCTTGAAAATATTCAAAGGTTATTCTCACGTTGATTGTTGGTAACTATGTGTAACAACATGAAAAGAAAAAAAAATCAAAGAATTACGTCTGAGGATAATACACAATCTCTAAGGGTAAGAAGAGCAACAAAAATTCTGCTTCAATTACCACTGAAATAATATATTTATCCTGTAAAATCTATGGTGGCTGGTTGTAAAAATTAGGCATTAGCAAACTGATAAAGACTTTTTAATGAAAACATTATGAAACATAGTTTTTAAAAAGTTAAATACACCCACACCAGTTTTTCATATTCTTTGGGCTGCTTTAATGCTGCCATTAAATAATTGATTTAGTTGTGACATAGATCCTATGTTCCATGGAGTCTACCATTCATAAAGATGCAATGTAAGGTAACAAAAATATAAATTATGTGTGTGGGGGGGAGAAGTCAAGAGTATTTTTATGTGACAGAAGTTAAGTTGTTATCAGTGTAAAATAGTCTGTTACAAATACAGGACTCTGTATGTTAGTTTCACTAACCAGAAAGAAGGAAATTACAGCAGATACACACACACACACCAAAAAAGGGAAAAGAAACAAAGCTTAGCACCACAGAAAACCACCAAACTAGAGGGATAAACAATAAGAAAGGAAGAAGTGAACAAGTAATCTAAAAAACAACTAATGAAATGGTAGAAGGAAGTCCTAATTTATCAATAATAAACTTGAATAGAAGTGGATTAAACTCTACTTAAAAGATATAAAGTGGATGAATGGATTCAGATAGCAAAACCCACCTATATGCTGCCTACATGATACTTACCTCACTATTAAAGACAAATAGACTGAAAGTGAAGAGATGGAAAAATATATTTTATGCAAACAAATGAAAAGCAAGCAGGAGTAGCCACAGTCATGTCATATTTTAAAAGGCTTTAAATAAAAAAACTATATAAAAAAAGAATGTCACTGTATAATGAAATGATAAAAGGCCCAATTCAATACGAGGACATAACATATATATTACTTAGGTGTAACTATATATGTACCCAACACCAGAACAACCAGATATATAAAGCAAATATTAGATTTAAAGGTAGAGATAGACTGCAATACAATATTAGTAGGAAATTTCAACACTCCACTTTAAAAATGGACAGATTCTATGAAGAGAAAATCAACCAAAAAATGACAGACTCAAACTATACCATAGACCAAATGGACCTAGCAGGTAAAGAAGATCTCACCTGATATGGTTTGGCTGTACATCCCCACCCAAATCTCATCTTGATTATAGCTCCCATAATTCATACATGTTGTGGGAGGGAACCAGTGGGAGATAATTGAATCATGGGGGCGGTTCCCCCATACTGTTCTTGTGGTAGTGAATACGTCTAACAAGATCTGATGGTTTTATAAGGGGGAACCCTTTCACTTGGTTCTCAATTCTATTTTGTTTGCTACCATGTAAGATGTGTCTTTCGCCTTCCATCATGATTGGGAGACCTCCCCAGCCACGTGGAACTATGAGTCCACTAAACCTCTTTTTCTCTGTAAATTACCCAGTCTCGGGTATGTCTTTATCAGCAGTATGAAAACAGACTAATACATCATCCAACAGCTGCAGAATACAAATTATTCTCAACTGTACACCAAACATTCTCTAGGACCAATCATACATTATGACACATAATAAGTCTTAACAAACTTAAGAAGACAGATATCATATGAAGTATCTTTTCTGATTCCAGGGATATAAAGTCAGAAATCAACAACAGGAAAGCCCTTGGAAATTTTATAAAAACATGGAAATTAAATAGCACGCACCCAAGAAATCAATAGGTCTCATTAAGACATTAATAGGAAAATTTCAAAAGTCACTGAGACAAGTAAGAATGAAAATCCAACATACCCAAACCTATGGAACGTAGCAAAAGCAGTTCTAAGAGGGAAATTTATAGCAATAAAAGCGTACACCAAAAAAGAAGAAAGATTTTCAAATCACAAAGCAAAATTATACACTTCAAGTAACTAGAACATCAAAAACAAACTAAACCCAAAATTGGTAGAAGGAAGGAAATAATAAAGCTCACAGCAGATATAAATGAAACAGACACTAAAAAATATTTCAAAAGATAAATAAGACAAAGTGTAAAGGTAAAACTGACAAACCTTTAGCTAAACTAAGACAAAAGGAGAGAAAATTCAAATAAATAAAAGATAAAAAAGGAGACATTACAACTGATACACCACAGAAATAGAAGGGATTGTAAGACATTACTCATAACTATATGCCAACAAATTTGATAATGTAGAATAAAATGAATAAATTTCTGCACACATACAACTACCCAGATTAAATTGTGAGGAAATATAACATCTGAACACATCAAGAATGAGTTTGGAAATTGAATCAATAATAAAACATCTTCCATCAAAACAACAACAACAACCACCAACACCCAGGACCTGATGTCTTCACTGCTGAATTCTACCAAACAGTTAAAGAATAACTACCAATTCTCCACAAACTTTTCCACAAAAGTAATGAGGAAGGAATACTTCCATACTCATCTTATGAGGCTCGCAACATCCTGATTCTAAAACCAGACAAAGACACGCACAAAATGAAAATAACAGGCCAATATTCCTGAAGAACATAGATACAAAAATTCTCAACAAGATATAAGTGAACTGACTTCGACAGCACACTAAAAAGAGTATTCACTATAATCAAGTGGGGTTCATCCCAGGGATGAAAGGATGGCTTAACATGCACAAATCAGTAAATATGATACACCACCACAATAGAAAGAAGAACAAAAACCATGTGATCATTTCAACAGATGCAAAAAGAACACTTGACAAAAGTCAACATTCCTTTATGATAAAAACTGTCAAGAAAGTAGGTATAGGAGTGTACCTCAACGCAGTAAAGGCCATATGTGACAAACCCACAGCTAACATCTTATTTATGGTGAATAGTTAAATGCTTTTCCTCTATGATATGGAGGAAGACAAGGATGTCAACTTCTACCACTTCTATTTAGCATAGTACTGGAGGTCAGAGCCAGAGCAATTAGACAAAAGAAATAAATAAGAGGGATCCAAACTGGAAAGAAGGAAGTCAGATTGTTTCTGTTTGTAGAAAATGTGATCTCACATACATATGTATACATCTATATATATGATCATATAGATATATATGATCTCTCTCTCTTTAGGGTTCTTTCTATATATACTTATATAGAGTGAGAACCCTAAAGACTTGACCAAAAACTACTAGAAATCATAAATAAATTCAGTAAAGTTGTAGTATACAAAATCAACACAGAAAATTCAGTGTTGTTTCTATACACTAATAGTGAACTATCTGAAAAAGTCATCAAGAAAGGAATTCCATTTACAATAGCTACCAAGAAATCTGCAGATAAATTTAATCAAGGTCGTGAAAGATCTCTACAATGAAAACTATAACACACTGATGGAAAAATTTACGATCCACAAAAAATGGACACTATATACTCATGGAATGGAAGAACTGATACTATTGAAATGACCATACTAACAAAATGTCCTACAGATTCAATGCAATCCCTATCAAAATACCAATGAAATTCTTCACAGAAATAGAAAAAAATACCCTAAAATTTGTATGAAACCAGAAAAGACCCCAAATAACCAAAGCAATCCTGTGCAAAAATAACAAAGCTGGAGGCACCACACTACCTGACTTCAAAATATACTACAAAGCCATAGTAAGCAAAACAGCATGGCACTGCCATAAAGCAAACACATAGACCAATGGAAGAGAATATACAGCTCAGAAATAAATTCTCATACCTAAAGTCAACTGATTTTCAAAAAAGGAGTCAAGAGCACACACAGGGGTAAAGACAGTCTCTTCATTAAATGGTACTGAGAAGATTGGATATCTACATGTGGGATAATGAAATTAGACCCCTATCTTTTACCTTATACAAAAATCAACTCAAATGCGATTAAAGACCTAAAGGTAAGATTGAAAACTATGAAAAACTACTAGAAGATAACATGTGGGAAATTCTCTATAACTTTGGGTTCTACAAGGATTTTTTAAATGAGACGTCAAAAGCACAGGCAACAAAAGCAAAAAGAGATAAATGGGGTTTCATCAAACTAAAATGCTTTTGCACAGCAAAGGAAACTTAACAGAGTGAAAAAACAACTTACAGAATGGGATACAATATTTGCAAACTATACATCTGCTAAGGAGTTAATGCCCAGATTATATAACAAACTTAAACAACTCAACAGCAAAAACATAAATAACTTATTTAAAAATGGGCAAAACTGGGAGGCTGAGGCAGGCGGATTGCCTGAGGTCAGGAGTTTGAGACCAGCCTGACCAATATGGTGAAATCATTTCTCTACTAAAAATACAAAAATTTAGCCAAACATGATGGCGTGTGCCTGTAACCCCAGCTACTCAGCAGGCTGAGGCAGGGGAATTGCTTGAACCAGGGAGATGGAGGTTGCCGTGAGCCCCGATTGCACCACTGCACTCCAGCTTGGGCAACAGAGCAAGACTCCTTCGCAAAAAAAAAAAAAAAAAAAAGGACAAAATAAACTAAAAGAAATGCCACAAGAGAAAATATAGAAAGGGTCAAGACGAATATATAATAAAATCATGTTCAACATCACTAACCATCAGGGAAATGCAAATCAAAACCGCAATGAGATACCAGTTCACCCATTAGAATGGCTATTAGCAAAAAGGTAAAAGATAACAAGAGTTGGCAAGGAAGTGGAGAAAACGGAACACTTACGCACTGTTGATGGGGTTGTAAACTAGTACAACCATTAAGCAAAACTTTATGGAAGTTCGCTAAAAAATAAAAAATAAAAAAAAAAAACAATCATTCGATCACATAACCCAGCAATCCCACTACTGGGTATATATCCATAGGAAATGAAATCATTGTGTTTGAAAAATATCTGCACTCTTATGTTTACTGTAGCACTATTTCTAATAATCAGATATGGAATCAACCTATGTGTATAAAAACAAACAAGTGAATTATATATATATAATATATTATGTATATTATATATAATACATATTATGTATATTATATATAATATATTATGTATAATATATTATATATTAATATATTATTAATATTAATATATTGTATATTAATATTAATAATATTAATAATAAATAATAATTATTAATTAATAATTAATAATAATTAATAATAATTAATAATAATTAATATTGATATTAATATATTATTAATATATAATATATATTATATGTATAATATACATTATATATTATGTATATTTTATATATAATACATATTATGTATATTATATACATAATATATATTATGTATATTATAATATATATAATGTATAATGTATATAATATACGTTATGTATATTATATATAATATACATTATGTATGTTATGTATATTATATCACATATAATATATATTATTATTATATATAATTATATATAATTATAATTATATATAATTTTATGTGTAATTATAATTATGCATAAAATTAATTATAATTATATATAATTTTATGTGTAATTATAATTATACATAAAATTATATATATATATATATATATATGGACACACACACAATGAAATACTATTCAGCCATAAAAAAAGAATGAAATTCTGCCAGTTGCAACAACATGGATGACCCTGTAGGATACAATGTTAAGTGAAATAAGCCAGACACAGAAAGCAAATACCGCATGATCTCGCTCATATGTGGAATCTTAAAAAAAAAGATGTTAATAGAGAAGTAGAGTAGAATAGTGGTTACCAAACAGTGAGGAAGAAGTGGGGAGGGCAAAATGGAGATAGATTGGTTAACAGTTATGAAATCACAATTATATAGGAAGAATAAGTTGTAGTGTTCTTTGCAAAGCAGGGTGACTATAGTTAAAAGTAAAGTATTGTATATTACAAAGTATCTAGAAGAAAGGATTTTGAAATTTCTTATTAAAAAGAAATGATGAATGCATGAGGTAATTAATACACTAACTATCCTTATTGGATCATTAGACAACATACATATTCATTGAAACATCAAATTGTATCCTATAAATCTATATAATTACAATGTGAAATTTTTTTAAAAATAAATTAATGAATTAAATAACAATTTTAAAATGTTCTCAATCACCAATGCAAAGTTTAGGAGCTTTGTTCTTGACTCAGCCTTAAGACTGAAAACTAATGTGTTAGAAATATTTGTAGATCCTCTCAATTTTGAAAGAATCCTAGCTAAACTACTGAAATATAAAATATATTCTATGTAATATGCTCTTAGGTATATTCTTAGGTGAACTCTGCTTTTAGATGAAGCTTATAAAAATGAAAAACGTATCTGAAATAAAATTTTAAAGTATTTGGAAAATTACAGCTTAATCTCTTAAAGACAAATTTTCTATACAGTAACCTTTTTATGTGCTTTTGAAATGGGGTATACAATTATTTTCCCTGATGTGAGACAAAATATAGAAAGTTGGCATTTTATCTAAGAAGTTAACTTAGGAAGAAAGAGTGAGAGGCAGAGGAATGAGGGAAGAAAGGAAGGCTGATGATGGGATACCTTATCAAGTTGCCTAATGCTGTATTGGAACCTAATAGGCCTTCTAAGGAGTTTTATTACATAATGCAAGACTCCTCAATCTGGGAGGAGGAAAGGGCTTTATTTTTGAGTGGTCACAGGTTGCCCCATGGGCATAAACTCTACCAAGCTGCTAGGTTACACCTACATGAGCATCCCACCTGCTTAAGTAAGAGCAGCCACAAACTGTGGGCCATTCCAGGTAAGTGTCATATCACACCTGCACCAACTAGTCAAAGCCTGGGTCAAAGCCTGTGCAGAACTGATCGCTACAGCAGAGGCTAAAATAAGAAATGGGGCTAAGAGAGTGAAAAGCAGTGCCCATATGTATCCAAAAACAGGTTGAAGATATCTTTAGGAAGGAACAGATAATTTTTTTTATTCATACAATAACAGATGCATATGAACTCCTCGACTAGTCACCCATTCCTGTCAGCCCTTGGGCTTCATTACTAAATCATTCTTCCTTTGTAATCCAGTCCCACATTTTCAGCTATCTCTATATGTTTATTATCTTAAATATTTCTTTGCTCTATACTCTTCCCCTAGTCTTCAACCAATTTCTTTCTTTATTGTCCCAACCCACAGACTGTTATTTCCACTTCGATGTCCCATAGAAGCCTCAAGGGTTTGAAATACCTAAAAAAACAACTCATCTTTCTCCCTAAAACTCCCTCTCCTTCTCCCACTTCAAAATTTCAACTAATGGCTCCCCCTGTTATTCCCACCAGAATCCTGAATGATCCCTGTTTCTCCTCATTCACTCCATACATGTAAATCTCATTAACGTTACTTTCTAGATATTTCATGAATCCTTTCCATTCATTCTGTACTAGAAAGTGTTCCCAGTTTAGACCCTGGTGGTTGGTGGCCTCTTACCTAGGCGCTCTCTCTCTCTCTCTCTCTCTCTCTCTCTGTGGGTGTGGGTGTGGGTGTGTGTGTCCTGAGAATTTATTTACTTCTGGTTTTTGTTTGTTTTTTAGTATCCAGAATCTACAGGGAACTTAAATCAATTAGAAAAAAAAATAACCCAATTAAAAAATGGGCAAAGGACATGAACAAACACTTCTCAAAAGAACACATACAAATGGCCAACAAATACACGAAAAAAAAAATGCTTAGAATCACTAATCATCAGAAAAATGCAAATCAAAACACAATGAGATACCATTTCATACCGGTTGGAATGGCTATTATTAAAAAGTCAAAATACAACAGATGCCAGCAGGGCTGTAGACAAGAGGAAGTGTCTGTATATTTTTAGCTATAGCCCTACTTCAAACGTGTCCCCATTACAGCCAAAAGAGCGGCCTATCTAAAGGACTGTTCTGATCAGCTCACTTACCTGACTGAAACCTTCAGTGACTCCCATGGCCTGCAGGTCAATGCACTAATTCATGACTATAACATCTGAGATATCCTTGATCTGGCTACTGGTCTAGCCCTCTCTGACTCACGCTTTATAAACCATGCATTCTGGAACTTTTTAGTTGTTTCCCACATCAGCATGCTACTTCCCATCCATGTAGATTTGCAGAGACCTCCTCATCTTTTTAATTCCCAGTTCCCACTCTCAACATGGGCCATCTCCTACCCACACTTCAAAACCTAAGCAAAACAACACCTTCCGTGACACCTCCATGCTGAGTCAGATGCCATCCCCTTTGTATTGTAGTTCTTTGCTTGTGTGCCTTTGTCTCACTTTGTTCTCTTTAAAATAAACTCCATGAGGACAATGATCACCTGCTATTTGTGTTAATATCTGCACCTAGTGGCATAGTGTCTGGAGTATAGTAGGATCTATTTTCAAGGAAAAAAAGATTATATCTATACCAATAGACATGAATTAGCGCTTTTTTTTTAAAGATAAGCTCCCTTTGAACTAAGTCAATGTTTACAAGAAGAGTTATACTAAAAAGTTCACTTTTGCTGCTTACGTTTCATTTATTTCAGGCAATTAATTCATTGTTATTGGTAAATCGATACTTTTTATTGATACTGAAAAGAGAGAAATAAACTAATGACTATCTCTGTTAGAGTAGATTTGTTCATATCTATCAGTAAAATGTTAATTATCTGAAAGTCAATAATAAAACATAAACTGTGATCTTAAATGTTTTTTAGGGGCTCAAAAATAATTAGAATTCATGTCAGCATATAAAAAAAGATCAGAGTATTTTTAAGATATGATAAAATTTTATTTTAGTTTCTTAATAGGGATTTTTGTGACCTTATAGAGTTCAACTAATTATAATTTTAAAAATAGGATTTATAGAGTTTTAGAATTAGAAACAATTTATAGATTATTTTATTTTTCTTTTGAGGAATCAGCTCATCAGAAGATCAAGGAACACCTATAATGTCACTAGATCCTAATTTAATTTAAATTTTAGAATCCAGGTATTCTAACTCCTGTCTTGATACTATTTCTACTTTATTATGTTGCTTCCCAGGGCTTTAAAAAATAAAAGCTGGGAAATTACATTTGCTTTGCATATACAGCACCAATTATCAAATTCAGCATAAAAGCATAACATGTATACATCAAAAAGAAAACATAAAAACTTCAAATTAAAAGCATCTCAAAACAATTGAATATAATAGGGAAACCTTATACAAATGCAACACTCCCCCATTAATAAAAAGAAACCAATTGGAGAAAAAAGAAATTCAATATAAACATGTTGGAATATAACCTAATTCATTTTAATCCAATGCTTCAAATTGAAAAAAATTAGCACTAGTGTTATTTTCCTTTATCATTACAATCTTGCTTTTCATTACATTATGCTATGTTTTGTATTAAACATAAAATCAATTTTTCACCTTAACACATGCTAGAAATACAGAGTCACCATATTGGAAATCAGTAGAAAGTGTCTTTGTTTCTACTTTTTTTTCTTTGAAAAAGCTTTGGGAAAAAAAATCATTTACAATGTTTAATTTTAATAACTTAAAGAATGTAATTGATTTTTGTTTGTTTTTGACATGGAGTTTCACTCTTGTCACTCAGGCTGGAGTACAATGGCATGATCTCGGCTCACTGTAACCTCCACCTCCCAGGTTCAAATGATTCTCCTGTCTCAGCCTCCCGAGTAGCTGGGATGACAGGCACTCGCCACCACACCCGGCTAATTTTTGTATTTTTAGTAGAGATGGGGTTTCATCATGTTGGCCAGGCTGGTCTCAAACTCCTGACCTCAGGCGATCCGCCAACCTCGGCCTCCCAAAGAGCTGGGACTACAGGCGTGAGCCACCGTGCCCAGCCAATTGAATAGTTTTTAACTCAGAGGATAAATGCTTGAGGGGATGGAAAGCCCATTCCTCATGACGTGATTATTTCACACTGCATGCCTGTATCAAAACATCTCATGTACCCCACAAATATATAAACCTCCTATGTACCCACAAAAATTTTATAAAATAATGAAAATATTTTAAAACTAAAAAAATTGTTTTTTATTAAGCAACTTTATTTAAATAAAATCATTCTTCCTCATCCTCAGTCCTGGGATCTACCAGAAAGAATTAGCAACATCTTAAAGATGACAAAGTGTTAAAGATAAGCTGCTATTAAGTAAAAGTGTGAAGTGTGGAGGGGACAAGCTGGATGCCTGAACCATTTTGTTCTATCTTTAGGACAGTGAAAGAGCAAGAAGCAGGGTTGGGTGGGGGACATATATTCTGTTGAGCATTGTCACCACTATATTCACTGAAATTCATCTGCATGCTTGTATGTATACTTTTGATTCGCCTGATACACTGAAAATTATATGAAATTGTTCTCTATTCTTTAGATAATTATAATCTAAGTGCTAATATGAAGCTTAGAATTTATATGAAATATGTATGCCCACAACAAGACATTTCAGCTATTTCCTAGATAATAATCTCACTTCACCCTGCACAAAACAGGCACATGATCATGTCACTCTGACCTGGTTTGAGTCCAAGGAGGCTTTTGTTTTTAAAATAATTTAGGTTAGTAGTTAAAATATGAACTTTGGGCCAGGAGTGGGAGCTCATGCCTATAATCCCAGCACTTCGGGAGGCTGAGGCGGGCGGATGACTTGAAGTCAGGAGTAGGAGACTGGACTGGCCAACATGCTGAAACCCCATCTCTACTAAAAAAAAAAAAAAATAGAAAACTTAGCTGGGTGTGGTGGCGGGCACCTATAATCCCAGCTACTTGGGAGACTGAGGCAGGAGAATTGCTTGAGCCTGGGAAGTGGAGGTTGCAGTGAGCAGAGATCTTACCACTACACTCCAAAACAAACAACAAACAAAAAAATTCTAGAGTCACACTGAAAATCTTAACAACCTGCTTCTACTACCCATTTTTTTAATTTTTATTTTGACCTGATTTTAGATTGATAGCAAAATGCACAAATAACACAAAGTGCCCCCTATGTCCCTCACCCTACTTCCCCTAATGCTAACATTTTCAGAGCCATCCTTATTTTCTCTATAAAAGAGCAGAGTTCTCCTTTTAGAGATTTGGAAAGATTATTAAAAGATAAGTTACAAAATACAGTACCTGACACGTATAAAATATTAAATAAATACTAGCCATGCTTAATTATTTTGTTTTAAGTCTATATGAGTCAAGTTTTAGTAGAAATATGGGCTAGAAAAAAAAAACAGAAAGCGGGACTCTGTGATCCGACTTGGGCTTATAGAACAGACTGCACTAGTTTGTTCTCATGCTGCTAATAAAGTCATACCCAAGACCGGGTAATTTAGAAAGGAAAGAGGTTTAAGGAACTCACAATTCCACATGGCTGGGGAGGCCTCACAGTCACGGCAGAAGGCAAAAAAGAAGCAAAGGCACATCTTAAATGGTAGCAGAGAAGAAAGCTTGTGTAGGGAAGCTCCCATTTTAAAAGCATCAGATCTCGTGAGACTTATTCGCTACCAGGAGAACAGTAGGGGGAACCCGCCCCTATGATTCAATGATCTCCACCTGACTCCATCCTTGACATGCGGGGATAATTACAATCAAGGTGAGATTCGGATGGAGACACAGCCGAATCATATCAATGACTAATGAGAGTTACGTCCAGAACCTAATGAAAACCTGTCTGAGGCCACATTCCCTGTAAAGCAGATTTGAGATAGAGATTTGTGTAGAGAACATTTAACTGGGTAAAATCCTAGGAACCAACAACTGTGGCGAAAAAGCTGAATTGGATAAAGGGAGTTGAGATGTGAGGCAGTCACAACAAATACCTCAGCTAATCTCAAGGGGGAGCTGAGAAGCTGGGGCGACCCTTCAGAGTTGCCCTAAATTGAGGCAGGAGTATGGAGTTTTAATACCTTTCACTGGCCATTCTTCAGATAAGAGTTGTCCCCAAGGATGGACATCAGCTTGACAAGTTATTAATTAGATCTCCTGAGAATAAATTCTAGAGAGAATCAGCTGAGAGGCATGATTTGCCAACACTCCCAATAGCTGGGCAAACTTCAGTTTTGAGGGAGGATTTGGGTCACACACAAAAGTCTCCACAACCAATTATTCATGGGAAATTCTATGTAGGCAGAGCTATTTCATGGCCAGTTAATCAAAACTACATAATCTATTTGGTTAAGCAAAAGAAATTAAAAAGATAAAATAAAATCTATGTATTAACACTCAAAAGTTTTTTAATGCATTTGCCTTGCATTTCGTATGTTTTGCCTTGCCTTTTATATGTTTTGCCTTGCATTTGTTTATTTGCTTTTAAGAACCTTTAGAGAACAATAATTACTAATATAATATGGAGTAGCACAGCATAGACGAGGGAAGCTAACTCTCTCCCTTTTCCCAGAACCTGGAACAGCTAAAGATCCTAAGCATTGTCAGCTTTGGTATCTGACATAGTTTGGATGTTTGTCCCCTTCAAATCTCACGTTAAAATGTGATCCCCAATGTTGGAGATAGATGCCTCCTGAATGGCTTGGTGCTGTCCTCTTGGTAATGAATGAGTTCTTACCCTGTGAGTTCATGCGATATCTGGTTGTTTAAAAGAGACTGACACCTCCTCCCTGTCTCTCTTGCTTCCGCTCTCACCATGTGATATGCTGGTTTCCCTTCACCTTCCACCATGATTGGAAGGTTCCTGATGCCCTCCCTGGAAGCAGGTGCCAGTACTATGCTTCATGTACAGCCTTCACAACAAGGAGCCAAATAAACCGCATTTCTTTATAAATTACCCAGCCTCAGGTATTTCTTTATAACAATGCAAATGGGCTAACAGAGTATCATTCATGGACAGTGAGTGTATTAGTCAATTTTCATGCTGCTGATAAAGACATACCCAAGACTGGGTAATTTATAAAGAAAAAGAGGTTTAATGAATTCACAGTTCCACATGGCTGAGGAGGCCTCACAGTTATGGCAGAAGGCGAAAGGCGCATCTTACATGGCAGCAGGCAAACAGCAAATGAGAACCAAGTGAAAGGCGAAAGGGGTTTCCCCTTATAAAACCATCAGATCTCATGAGACTTATTCACTACCACTAGAACAGTGTGGGGAAAACTGCCCCCATGATCCACTTACCTCTCACTGGGTCCCTCCCACAACATGTGAACTATGGGAGCTACAGTGCAAGATGAGATTTCAGTGGGGACACAGCCAAACCATATCAGACAGTAATAACTTTCAATTAAATATAGCTAGACTTTCTGTCAGTGGGTCACAGCAGTCTAGAGAACACATTGAAAAACTCTGGGAACAGCAGATATAGAGGTCAGATCTAGAGATTTTGAACAAAGTTTAGTGCTACAATGCATTGGTGACCACAGACAAAAGGTGTCTGTTGTTGTTATAGTTTGTTTTCTGTCTTGTTTTTCATCATGGGAGGACAAAAAGAAAAAATGGGGACAATGGTGAAGGAGAAATGAAAAAGACCTGCTTTTCTATGGGTGGAAGCGACTAAACGAGAGAATAAATTTGGATCACACAACAAATGCAAATCAAGTTAGAAGCATGAAAGGCATGATTAAGGCCATGGTTCTAATAGAGATCAGCCAGCGGAACCAGGATCATGCCACACCGAGAGAGGCTGCAGAGCCATTGCCTTCTCTCCTGTCAAAGCTAAATTAATGAAATGGAACTCACAGAAGCACTATGTAATCAAATATTGGTGGGACACAAGCAAATTCTTAAAAAGTTTCATTGATCAGTGATAATATCTTTTGGTGTAAATATCTCCTCAAAACATTTCAGGAAAAAAAAATAAAGCTATAATTTTACTTTAGAAATATTTAACTTTGTTATACTAGTTTACTTATTTTTTACCTAATACTTCTCATATATTGTTATGTAGGTTAAAGATGCTCGATTCATGCCACTGTGGAAACCACACATAATTTAGGCAATAATGCAAATTCTTTTCAAATTCTTTTATCAGTGTATTCACTTTATTTTTATTTCAAACACAATACAAAATTACAGGATGCTATCAAAGTGATGCTACAAAACCCCACTAAAATTTTTTCAATTCTTCAAATCACACACTTACACACACACACACACACACACACCACATGCATTCCCCGTACAGACCTTTTTTTGGGGGGCCTGAGTAAATAATTGCATTTTATTTTCAATTTTTCATTTTGAAATAATTAAAGACTTACCAAAAATGTTGCAAAACTACGTGCCTTTTTGAAGTAAAGTCTTGAAAAAGTTGTTTGGTATATCCTTTATAGTAATAAAAGAAAACACGTGTATATTCTGTTGATTAAAGGCATGCTGAGATCGTCAGACATGTGATTTCATCAGAGACTCCAATATAGAGCGCAGCTGTAACGACATCCTAAGAGTGTTCTAACTGAAATGTGTTGGAAGAAGGTTCTAATTTTTTTCAACCCTTCTCAAGTTGGCACTCAGCAGATTTCCACTCTATAAAAGTAACTCCTGCTCTGCAACTAATGTTCACAGATAAGCTCCAAACATATTTACAGCTCCATTTAAGTATAATGTACACACAGTAAAATTCACCCTTTTCAATGTGCAATTTAATGGGTTATGGCAGATGAATATCATCATTTGACCACAATCATGATCAAGATACAGAAAATCTGCATCATCACAAAACGTTTTCTTTTGCTGTTTTGCATTTGATCTTTTCTCCATTCCTGAACACAGGCAACCACTAATCTGCTTCTGTTTCTACAGTTTGCATTTTCTAGAGTATCCTATTAGTGGAATGATACATTGGTGTCTTTCATGTCTAGCTTCTTTCACTGAGCATAATGCTTTTGATATTCATTTATATTGCTGTTGTATCAGTTTGCTCCTTTTTATTGTTGAGTGGTACTCCATCTACAACTGGTTTATCCATTTACAAGTTGATGGACACATCTGCTATGAACTTCAAGGATGAGGCTTGGTACGGATATGTTTTTATTTATTTTGAGTCGCAGTGGAATTATTTGGCTATATGATCAGTACTAAGTTTAACATTAAAAGAAACTGCCAAACTGCTTTCCAAAATGTCTGTACCATTTTGAAGTCCCACTAGCCAGGTGTGAATAGCAATTCTTCACATCATGTGGTATGGTCAGTTCTGCTCGTGTCAGCCACTCCAGTGGGTGTACAGTGGTACCTCAATGTGGTTTTAACTTGCATTTCCCTGATGACGGGTAATGTTAAGTATCTTTTCATTTGTGTATTGGACATCATCTCTTTTTAAATTAAAATATCTGTACAAATATTTGGCCCATTTAGGTCAAAATATTACGTTAAATGGGTTATTTGTGTTTTGTTATTTAGTTTTTTAGTTATGTGTACATTCTAGATGAAAGTTCTTTATCAGACATATTTAAAATTATTCTGTCCCAATCTGTGGTTTGCCTTTTCATTTTTTGATGCTATGTTTTAAGTTGCAAAAGTCTTAATTTCATGAAGTCCAACTTACTATTTTTTTCCATTTTCATCCATCCTTTTCTTATCTAAAAAATTTTTAGCTATAGTAAGATTATTAAAAATTTTTCCTATTCAGTAAGCTTTATACATTTTATATTTACATTATGTATAAAATACATGTTGAGTTAATTTGAGGATATGGTGTGAGGTAATTCTGAAGTTCATATTCTCCATTTAATATCCGATTTTAATAGTACCATCTTTATAAAGACATTGATTTCCTTATTGAAATATTTTGGCAACTTTGGCCATGTAAGGCAGGATATATTTCTAAATTATTTATTCTGTTTCACTGATATATATGTCTTCTTCATGCCAGTAAGTTTACTGTACTGTTTAGTGTAGCTTTACAATATGTCTTGAAATTTGGAAAGTTTTCCAACTTTATTCTTCTTTCTAAAACATGCTCTGGCTATTCTAGGACTTCTGCATTTAAAAAAAAAATTAGAATCAGCTTTGTAATTTCTCCAAAAAGGCCTATAGGTTTGACTGGGATTGTGCCAAATCTGGAGATCAGTTTCAGAAGAATTATCATCTAATAAGTATGACATGTATATTTACCAATGAACTTGATACATATTTCTACCTATTCAATCTCTCGTATTAGTGATTTAGAAATTTTGGATCAGCATACCTTTTATTAAATTTATTCTGAATTATTTTATTATTTTTGAGGCTATTATAAGTTAAATTGCTTACATAATTTTATTTTCTAATTGGTGTTGATTGTGTATAGAAACACAATTGATTTTATTTATTGATCTTTCATCCTACAACTTTGTTAAATTCACTTCATACCTCTAGCACACTTCTGCAGATGCCTAAGGATTTTCTATGTATATGTTTACATCACGTGAGAATAGTATTTTTCTTTCTTCCCAACTTGGGTGTCACTTATTTCTTATTTTCTTTTCTTTTCTCTTTATTTCTTTCTTCTTTCTGTCCATTCCTCCTTCCTTCCCTTCTTTCTTTCTCCCTGTTTTAGAATCAGTTTTGTAATTTATCCAAAAGGACCTATAAGGTTTCATGGGAATTCCACTGAATCTAGAGATCAATTTCAGGAGAATTATCATCTCATAAGTATTAAATATTTATCAATGAACTTGGTATATATTTCCACTTATTTAATATTGAATGCAATACTTTAAAGAACTAGGGAGAGAGGACATCATTGCATTTTTCATAATCTTATGTAGAAAGTATTAAGGCTTTCACCATTTTAAGTAAGATGTTTGCTATAGATTTTTTGTAAACACATAATCAGTTTGAAAATGTACTTTTCTATCCTCAGTTTGCTGGGAGTTTTTAATTTAAAAAATGTGTTACATTTTGTAAATTCCTTTTTTGCATCTATTGAGAGTGTCACGTGATTTTTCTTTTTTCTGTCAGCATGGTAGATTTTCAGTTGTTGAAACCAACTTGAGATAAACCCCACTTGGTTAAAACACATTATCATTTTTAAATATTCCTAGACTCAATTTGCTAATATTGTATTAAGAATGTTGCATCTAAGTTCATAATGGTTATCAGTCTGTCATTTTTGAGTTGTGATATCTGTATTTGTTTCTGATATCGAGAGAATCCACGTAAAACATCTACTTCTGTCATCAGTAATAATCTGACCAGGGATAACACCAACAGTTAGAGAGGAACCTGTCATTACCTGTGGCAGCAGAGATATCAGAGATTCCAAAAAGAAAAGCAAGGTTAAAATTTCAAATATAATCACATGAAATATCAGAAAGCCAGGGGATAGAAATATAGGAGAGCAAAATCTTAGAGGTCAAAACAAGTAGTTAAGTACTGCACATGATAATAAAAAGTAAAATCTTTTCCTAAGGCAGAGCCTGGCTGCTGCCTAGCTTCTTTGACAATTCTTGGTAGGCTTTCATGGCTTTATAAGGGCTTATACTTTAGGTAAAGTTATAGTCAGGGAAACGGTGGGTGTAGGTTGGCTCTGTAGAAATGAAGCATTACAGGAGCACTGCAGTGAGAAAGAAACTGATACTGATGATACTTCGGTCACACTAATAATACATGCTAATGATAATCATAGCAATCATGGTAATGACAGAAAATATATATATAATATTAACATGCTTCTATTTGCACATATACATATGTGAATAGAAACATTGATTTAAAGACATGAAAGTATAGAAATAGCCTACACCTGATAAAGATATGCTCATACACAATAACAAACCTCAGTATAAACAGAGATTTTGATGTATCACAGAATTCTGCAATAGATCACAATTTTGACACTATGGGAAGTGTCATTTTCAGAACTTTTCTTTATCTCCATTATCTCCATTCTCTATTTCCAACATTCCTGGAGACTGAACTCAAGGATCAGTAAATATTCTCAACCTTAACCATAGCAGACTTCATTCATCCCATATATGCTTGTTATTTTTCCCCATTGACAGAAGGCATTGTACCATGAAATATACAACATATCTCTGACACACCTGACGAAAACAAACAATGGGGAAAGATTGACTATTTAATAAATGGTGATGGGGAAACTGGCTAGCCAAATGAAGAAAGCTGAAAGTGGACCCCTTCCTTACACCTTATAAAATAATTAACTCAAGATGGATTAAAGACTTAAACATAAGATCTAAAACCATAAAAACTCTAGAAGACAACCTAGCCAATACCATTCAGAACATAGGCATAGGCAAAGACTTCACGACTAAAACACCAAAAGCAGTGGCAACAAAAGCCAAAATTGAGAAATGGGATCTAATTAAACTAAAGATAGCTTCTGCACAGCAAAAGACACTATCATCGGAGTGAACACACAACCTACAGAGTGGGAGAAAATTTTTGCAATCTATCCATCTAACAAAGGGCTAATATCCAGAATCTACAAGGAACTTAAACAAATTTACAAGAAAAAAACAACCCCATCAAAAAGTGGGAAAAGGATATGAACAGACACTTCTCAAAAGAAGACATTTATGCGGCCAATAAACACATGAGAAAAAGCTCATCATAGGCTGGGCGTGGTGGCTCACGCCTGTAATCCCATCACTTTGGGAGGCCAAGGCGAGTGGATCACAAGGTCAGGAGTTTGAGACTTGCCTGGCCACTATGGTGAAACTCTGTCTCTACCAAAAACACACAAAAAAACTTTAGCCAGGCGTGGTGGTATATATCTGTAATCCCAGCTACTCAAGAGGCTAAGGCAGGAGAATTGCTTGAACCCATTAGGTGGAGGTTGCAGTGAGCCGAAATTGTGCCACTGCACTCCACCCTGGGTGACAGAGTGAGGCTGTCTCGAAGAAAAAAAAAAAAAAAGCTCATCACCCCTGGTCCAATGAGATACCATCTCGCGCCAGTTAGAATGGCAATCATTAAAAAGTCAGGAAACAACAGGTGCTAGAGAGGATGTGGAGAAATAGGAATGCTTTTACACTGTTGGTGGGAGTGTAAATTAGTTCAACCATTGTGGAAGACAGTGTAGCAATTCCTCAAGGATCCAGAACTAGAAATATCATTTGACCTAACAGTCTCATTACTAGGTACACATCCAAAGGATTATAAATCATTCTACTATAAAGACACATTCACACATATGTTTATTGCAGCACTATTCACAAGAGCAAAGACTAGGAACCAACCCAAATGCCCATCAATGATAGACTGGATAAAGAATATGTGGCACATATACACCATGGAATACCATGCAGCTATAAAAAAGGATGGATTAATGTCTTTTGCAGAGACATGGATGAAGCTGGAAACCATCATTCTCAGCAAACTATCACAAGAACAGAAAACCAAACACCACATGTTCTCACTCATAAGTGGGAGTTGAACAATGAGAACACATAGACACAGGGAGGGGAACATCACACACTGGGGCCTGTCAGTGGGTAGGAAGGAAAGAGGAGGGATAGCATTAGGAGAAATACTTAATGTAGATGACGAGTTGATGGGTGCAGCAAACCACGACAGCACATGTATACCTATTTCACAAAACTGCAAGTTCTGCAAATGTATCCCAGAACTTAAAGTGTATGTATGTGTGTATATATATATACACACAAATGTAAATGTAAATGTAAATAAATTGAAAATGGTAAAAATAGAAATATGTTTCCTACACAAATAGTGACATAATAAAGCAAGATAGAATGTATGTTTGAGTTAAAAAAAATTGCTTAGAAGACAACTTGAATTCCATTCCAAGGAACTAGTTTTCAAAAGTTTACAACCAGATTTCAGTTTGGCAAAAGGCAACAATGCTGTTTTGAAAATAATTTCTGAAAAGAGCTTCCCCAGCAGTTCCAAATGGCAGTCCTGATACAAGGAAGTAGGGGCAATTTTGTTACCACCAGGAACACTGAATTTATTTTCAGACCTTGAAATTCTTGGAGGCCCTCGAATAATAATCAACTACAATATTTTACTTTACATAGAAATATTGTTTTAATGTTAATATAAAAGCTTGTATATGAACTAAAATTGTCAATCTGCCACTTTTAAGAAAGAAGAATCCATTATGTCCCTAATCTATAGTGAGTTGATATGTTCCATAAGCAGTTCTGGAAGGAGGCTACACTTAGAGCATAAATTGGTATAGATCGCTTTGCTCTCACAGATAGCGACACAATATTTTCTGCTGAATGGGAAAAAGTTTGAAGGCATAAATCAAGATAAAGCAATCATCTGACAAAGAATTACAAAGAGGCCCCATACCTTTTTCTTAGTGAACTCCATGTGACACATTGATTTTCCACTGAAGATAAAAGCCAAAATCATGTGTCATCAATAGAAAGCAAGCAAAACTATTTGGTTCACTATGTTATGGTACTTAACAAAAAAAACTTGCAGAGAAAAGACAAATCTAAAATGTTGCACATGATTCAAACAAGTCTGGATCAGAAGAGACATTTCAGAGGTCACTGCTAGAGAGTCAAGGATACATTAGAGAGAAATAAACTCCTGCTTTTTTGTTTATCTACTTACATACACAGATACTGTCTGATGAAGATGATTGATATCAGGTATGGTATTTGATGGTATAGTCATTTACAAAATAATTCATCCCTTATGATCTAATGCAATTTTCTTCATATTACACGTGTATATTTAAATACTTCCTTGTGAAGTGGAGGCTAGCCAGGCTGCTGTTAGCATATCCAGTACATTTCTGCAAATTCCAAAATGGCAAATCCCACAGTTGAAATTTCAACCTCTCTAGCGTCCCTCGGCTGGAGTGCATAATCACGGCAAAAGTCTGCAACATCAGAGGTGGCCGCCACAGACACAAAGTCTGTGTTTCTCATTCCATTCTACCAAATCTATTCAGCAGTCTGGGTGAGGGGGCTTGGCAGTATCTATGAGCAGAAAGCATTCAAATGGCTGGTATATGTGCTTCCGGGGAAACTAAGGGGAAAAAAGAGAGAGGGAGGGAGGGAGGGAACAAGAAAGAAGAAGGAAACTCAAGGAGAGAGGAAGGGAAGGAGGCTGGCAAGAAGGGATGGAGGGAGCAAGGGAGGGAGGAATAAAGGAAGGAAGTTACACCAAGTTTCAAAACTGGCCACGGACTGAGAAGGATTAAGAGACAAACGGAATTGAAAGCATTTATGTTCATACTCGGTATTTTTCTTACCCATTCTTGCAAATTAGTAATTTAAAAATTTTCATTTCCACAAATCCACGTGTTTTCTTGTTCCTCTCTCTCCGCTCTTTTTCCTTCTTTCCTTCCTGCCTTTCTTCTTTCTTTTCAACATAGGTTATATAAATGTGTGACAGCTATCACTAGTCTACATTAATCATCAGGATTTTCCTGTATATTTCCAATTAAGATGACCCATAATAATATTCTACTGTAATTTTGGAGGGTCCAAAATACTAGATGGCATTTAGTGTTTTGGAAATCATGACAAGTCTAACAGGACTTTAAAAAACCTATCAAGACATCTGATGTGTTTTCTTGCCCATACACTCTTTAATGAGGTCTGCTTGACCCTTTCTTCTTCCCTTCTCTAGTCATGGGTTCTTCACACTGAAAACTAAGCTTTGCATCAGTGTTTGACGAACAGGTGACATAATAAACTGCAGTTACATTTTAAATTCAGCTCAAGATGGTAGATGAGAAATCTAAGATTGTGAAGTGAGATTTAGCATGCTGTTCAGTATGCAACAAATCTGAGTGTTGCTCACACAGGATTCATACCAACAGGCTCCTTCCAAAACCTTTCAATGCAAATTCTAGCAAATGCACACTTGGAAGAAAAATGTTCCATGAAGTTGTATATGTAAATTTATACTTTCAGCATTTATGTATATAATTTCAGGGGAAGTGGGATCAACTTAACATTATTAAACATAGTCCAATGATATTTACAACATAACTTCAGAAACATTTTATTACTAGAAGTATTTTAAAAAGGATGTACCATTTAGGATTTAAGACACACCCCACAAATGAAAAAACAAATGAGATTATAAACAACATTTTTAAAAAAATTATGCCATCTTTTCACTACAAAATCCTCCTGGGGGAAAAATATCTTTTCCTTCATTATTAAAGGATGTTATCAGAGCACAGTGGAATTCTTTCAGATTTAGTCAGAAGGTTCTCTGGAGTTGACAGATCTATTGGAGAATATTTTCTTTGAAAGTCCATGTCCTTTCCCCAGGCCTACATCATATATAAATAAACATTTCAGAAAAGGGGCCATGTTAAGAAAAAGTGGGTTGAAGATTGTAAGACCTGGTTCCTGGGTGCCAAATAATTCACAAGTTGGAATAAGCTGGGTTTCTGTAACACTTCTCTATGACTGCCATTGATACTGAACTATGCCAAGGAACTAAGTCCTACCAAGGAAAAGCAGGAGGAAAACAGGTGTAAGAAAACATTTCCTGTCAGTGTGTCCAGAGATAGCATGAGTCAACAGCGGCTCCTCATGAAGCCATCGATTCATAACACTGGAGTATCTAGAATGCATCTGGGTCGAATTATTAAAAAGAAAGTTCTTCTCAAGCTAGTTGTAATGGTAGCTAATTTAAAAAATTAATGTTCTGCGATTCTGATAAAAACCTATGTGGTGAACCAACAATAAAGGCGGCTGGAGATATTGGTATGAAATAGTTATTTTTCCTTATATACCTGGACGTTCATGTAAGAAATTATACTTTTGGAAGGTCTGTCATATTCTCAGTGTATAAGAGTTGAATCATTTTTAGAAGTTATTGTCAGAATTTTGCTTTAATAGTGCAGTAAAGTGTGCATTCTCTCTCTCTCATTTTCATTCAACGGCCTCTACAAATTGAGCCTGGCTCAAAGGTCTTTCCCTCTTGGAATATGACTCCTCCCCTGTCCCTCTACATAGGCTGTTCTATAACAAATTATTTTGCTGTCTTGATTTTTCAGAGACCTCATGCTAGTAGTAGAGAGCCAGGAGAAAGTGAGATGTCCTATATAAAAGGCCTGCTAGAAAAAGAAATCAGCACTGAGTTCTAAGGATACTGAACAACTTTTTAAAAAACAAGCAAGCCATATTAAACACATTAGTTACAACCAAATTAGATAAAACCATGAAAATTATCCAAGAAGAAAAAGTACATCACCTGTCTAGGTTTAAAATTGCTTAAGGCTGCCATCCAAGGACCATCTATGATAACAAATACAGTAGTCTGTATTGACACAAAGTTTTAGTGATAGACGTAATTACATTCTTCTGCTGGTGGTGTTCTAGAATAAATGGAATATCTGCTGATCAAATCTGAATGCATCCCATAATATTAGCATGTAGGATCCCAGATCTGCAGGCACTATCTCTTTCTCAGATCTACACTTTGAATATTATGTTAGTTAAAATGAGAAGTATGTTAGAAAATGTCTTTTACAAAAGAAATATTGGCTGAGTATGGTGGCTCATGCCTGTAATCCCAACACTCTGGGAGGCCAAGGTGAGAAGATCTCTTGAGCTCAAGAATTTGAGACCAGCTTGGGCAACATATCTATAAAAAATTTTAAAACTTAGCCGGTGTGGTGGTGCACACCTATAGGCACAGCTACTTCAGAGGCTGAATCAAGAGGATCACTTGAGCTTGGGAGTTTGAGGTTGCAGTGAACTATGAACATGGCACTGAACTCCAGTCTGGGCAACAGAGTGAGAACTTGTCTTCAAAAAAATAAAAAAGAAGAAAAAAATAGGAAATATTGTGTTCACATCTGCTATGGTACTCTTTCTTATATAAACTATTTCTTTGCAGTATTCTAGAGGATTTAAGACAAATTTACCACTGAATAATTTCATATGGTATATTATTGCATTAGTATAGTATGTTATTATATAATTAGTATAAGTGACCAGTTCTGCAACAACCACATTCCAAAAAGTATTGTGATCCTCCAAAATTACAATGTCTAAATGACATTATTCTCCTTCATGAGACCATTATACCTTAATTTTCCAGCACCATGAAAATCTACAAATGCCCTCTAAAATATATTTAGAAAACGTGGGGAAAAAATAGATACAGTTTCAGAAGATACATATATTTTGAAAATTAGCCTTTTTGGAATAAATTATTCTTTATGACATATAAATAAACACATTTTTCAGACTGGCGGGGTAACATTTGCATCAGTCAAAATAATTAGATTACTAAAACCTGTAATCTTATTAGAAAAATGGTTTATTCAGAGAATCATTGGAATTATTAGCCTTCAAGCTGCTATAGATTGAATCTGATCAAAATAATTAAGATAATATTATTTCATTTTTCAGTATAATATCTCCTTAGTATTTTTGTTTCTTATTTAATATGTGATTATATTTACTTCTGTGAATAATATGGATGAAGATCATTACAGTGTCAAGATCACTGGGTTCAGAGCACAGAAACCTCAAGTCTATTCTTTTTTCTTAAATACCTGTAAGACTTTAAAGAAGACAGAGTTTCTGGACTCTAATTTCTCTATCTGTAGAATAAATGGGTTAGACCAAATAACTCCTTTCTGCTTATAAATTTTCTAATTATATGACTGAGCTTACACCTGGAAAACAGTCTATCTCCTGTATAAATTAATGATAGAAATGAAAACCACCACGTTTCATGAAATTAACCACATAAATATCAACATCAACTGCTCAGAAGGACTTAAGTGCAAGTATCACAGGAATTCTGAAGCACAGAGAACTAAATATAAGAAATGTAACACTCTTCGTATTTTCAAAGAAGATTTTAATAATATATGTAAACACAGTAGCCTGTTCATAAGAAAAAAGAAAAGGGACGTCTTAGCATATTCAGGGTTCAACCAAAACTACTACTGGAATGTAAGTCAAAGTAATATTCACCTAACTGTCATAATTGGCATGAATAATTTTAAGTAAAACACTTTTATTTGATATTAAATGTGAACAATAAGCCAAAACAGAGAAAATTAATAAATTGATCATTTATTGAAACTGAAATAAAAATATATAATTATTGAAGCCTCTTATATACATAAACCAATCATTGCTTAAATGAGCTGACATACTAGCTCCATAGTTTTATGTCACTAAGGAACTCTTTTGAACACAATAAAGAAACCAGAATTGAGCACAAAGAATGATGAACTGGGAAGTTCATGGCTTTCTATCTACTAATTAGGAGTACAATCATTCAGTCAAACAGCCACTCAACAAACATTTAGCATACAGCTTCTGGATACCAGGTACTGGTGTAGGTGCTAGAGCAACAAGGAAATAGTCCCTGCATTCAGTGAGCTCACAGGCAAGTAAACAAGTAAGTATAAAGACTGCATGACTGATTGGGAGCGGTGGTTCATGCCTGTAATCCCAGCACTTTGGGAGGCCATCGTGGGCAGATCACGAGGTCAAGAGATCGAGACCATCCTGGCCAACATAGTGAAACCCCGTCTCTACTAAAAATACAAAAATTAGCTGGGCACGGTGGTGCACGCCTGTAGTTTCTTGGGAGGCTGAGGCAAGAGAATCAGTTGAACCTGGAAGGTAAAGGTTGCAGTGAGCTGAGATCACACCACTGCACTCCAGCCTGGTGACAGAGTGAGACTCTGTCTCAAAAAAAAAAAAAAAAGACTCCATGATAAATGTGTATCTACAAAGGGCACAAAGGAATGAGTAGCTAATCCCCAAAGCCATATGGAGCAGTCAGTATAAGCTTCAGGAAAAGAAACTGAAGTAAAAAGCTAACCTGAATCTGAAAAAAATGAGTAGGTATTTTCCAAGCACGTTTCAGGGGAAAAGTTGCAGGATGCAGAAGTCCTCCCAAGTACAAAAAGAGAATGAACTCTGGACAACTGGCAATTTATGGCACACAGGAATCAGTAAATGTAGGGATGAGAGGCACACAGAAACATGGGCAAAAACAGGAATTTTGACTTTATTCCATAAATCATGGAAAGCCACCAATGGGTTTTAAGTAATAAAATACTAAGACCAGGTTTGCATTTTAGAAAGATCAATTTGATTTCAGTGAGGAGGTCCAAAAATGAGAGCAGCAAGGCCAGATAGAAGTCCTGCTGCAACTAGCTATGGTTAGAGATGCAGACCAAAACTAAGGTGAAATCATTTAGAAGAAAGAACGTGGATATAAGAGCCATTGGTTTGGCCTCTCCACATCATTTTTTTAATTTTATTTTCATTTATTTATTTATTTATTTTTTGAGACAGAGTCTCGCTCTGTCACCCAGGCTGGAGTGCAGTGGCGTGATCTTGGCTCACTGCAAGTTCTGCCTCCCGGGTTCACACTATTCTCCTGCCTCAGCCTCCCGAGTAGCTGGGACTACAGGCACGCGCCACCACGCCCAGCTAATTTTTTCTATTTTTTAGTAGAGATGGGGTTTCACCGTGTTAGCCAGGATGGTCTCGATCTCCTGACCTCGTGATCCACCCACCTCGGCCTCCCAATGTGCTGGGATTACAGGCTTGAGCCACCATGCCCAGCTGGCCTCTCCACATCTTTACTGTTATACTGATAACATGGGGATGAAAATAAATATTATTTGTATTTAAACTATTATTGTTATGTGAAAATTAAACAAATAACATACTATGATAACATCGGAGGTTCAAGAAATATTAAGTCTTGAAAATAGGAAAGATGAAAGGAAGGAAACAGGGAGTGGGGAGGAAAGTAGGAGAAAGGAGAGAATATAGGGATGAGAGAGGAGGAAAATAATAAGAAAGAAGTAGAAAGCTAGGTACGGTGGCTCATGACTGTAATCCCAGCGCTTTGGGAGGCCGAGTCAGGCAGATCACAAGGTCAGGAGTTCAAGACCAGCCTGGCCAATATGGTGAAACCTTGTCTCCACTAAAAATACAAAAATTAGCTGGGTGTGGTGGCAGGCACCTATAGTCCCAGCTACTCGGGAGGCTGAGGCAGGAGAATCACTTGACCCTGGGAGGCAGAGGTTGCAGTGAGCTGAGATCACACCACTGCACTCCAGCCTGGGTGACAGAGAAAGATGCTGTCTCAAAAAAAAAAAAAAAGAAAAAAAAAAAGAAAGAAGTAGAAAAAGATATAGTATTTCTTAATCAGCAGAAACTACTCTTATTTTTCAATACTCTACCTTTCTAATGTATCACTGACAAGGAAAGGTCTTGAATAATTGACTGAAGTCAGAATAGGTAAGGCACTCTACCTGTGGATACATGAGAGGCCTTAAAAAGTTCATGGAAAATGTATATTATGAAAAAAACTATGCAAAGGTTTCAATTTTGGCAGCAAAATAAACTCATACTAATTGATTATAGCATGTTTGAACAGGATCTAGTTTGAGACAGTAAGAAGGAGTAGACATTAGTTTGAAAAGAGCCCCTAGCAGAGCAATGTAAATTCTGCTAAAATTGAAGCAAGAACAAACATTAGATTATGATGAAGCTTGAGTGAAAGAATGGTGAAATCACTGATGCTTTACAAGAAGCTTGAGGGGACAATGCACCAAAGAAATCAGTAGTTCACAAGCGGACAGCTTTTTTAAAGAAGAAACGAGATGATGTGGAAGATGAAGTCCACAGGGACAGATCATCCATATCAATTTGCAAGGAAAAAAATTAATCTTGTTTGTGCCCTAATTGAAGAGGACTGATAATCAACAGCACAAACAATAGCCAACATCATAGACATCTTAATTGGTTCAGCTTACACAGTTCTGACTAAAAAATTAAAGTTGAACCAACTTTCCACTGCATGGGTGCCAAAAGTGTTGTGCTCAGATCAGCTGCAGACAAGAGGAGAGCTCTCAATGGAAATTTTAAAGAACTAGGGTCAAGATCCTGAAGGATTTCTTTGAAGAATTGTAACAGAAGATAAAACATGGCTTTCCCAGTATGATCCTGAGGGCAAAACACAATCAAAGCAATGGCTACCAAAGGTGGAAGTGGTCCAGTCAAAGCTAAAGGGGATCACTCAAGAGCAAAGGTCACGGCAACAGTTTTTTGGGGACATTCCAGGCATTTTGCTTGTTGACTTTGTGGAAGGTCAAAGAACAATAATATCTGCATATCATGAGAGTGTTTTGAATAAGTTAGTCAAAGTTTTAGGGCAAAATACCTGGGAAAGCTTTAGCAGACAGTCCTCTAACACCACAATGTTTCTGCTCATTCCTGTCATCAAGCAAAGGCAATTTTGTGAGAGTCTCAATGGGAAATTGTCAGGCATCCACCTTACAGCTCTGATTTGGCTCCTTCTGACTTCTTTTTGTTTCCCAATCTCAACAAATGTGGAAAGGGCACCCATTTTTCTTAAGTTAATAATGTATAAGAGACTGCATTGACATTGTTAAGTTCCCAGGACCATCAGTTCTTTAGGGATGAAAACCGAAGATCACATTTTCAATGTTTATCTTTTAACTTCATTTTTCCACAAACTTTTTGAAGTTTCTCCATACAAATGTCTCCATACAAATGAGCACTTGCAAAATAAGCAGAGAGTCTCATTCAATGGACAGAAAGTTCTGTGCCATCTAAAAATTATCTTAAGCAAGTTCAATGTGTAGCAACAGACTGTATTGATAAATATCAGTTAGTTTGACTTCTGCAATGACCATGATGGAGTAACAAGAAATAGACTTTCTCTCCCTCCTGAAACAACCAAAAAAATGGCCAAAATGTATGCCACAAAAGTTTGCAAGACCCTGTAAAGTCAGTCTCAAACAAGGTGAGCCTATCAACTGCCCTAATTTATGCCTGGAGAAAGTTTTCCAGCCCACTACTGCAGGAGAAAAGCCCAAGAGGAGCCCATCGTTCTCCCTGAGCTGAGGGGACAGAGCTGAGAGTCCACAGGAACCATGTTGACATGAGCTCTCAGGACAAGGTTTCCGAGAAGAAGGGGCTGCACAGAAAGAGAACTCCAGAGCTCTGCAAAGGGTCCCCCTAAAGTACATAGCTAAGTAATTGTTAGGACAGGCCTAGAGAAAAGTACCTACGGTTGGGGAAACAACACCCAGATAAGATGAAAAGTAACAGTACACATGCTCACCAAGGTCCAGTAATAGTGCTTATTTTATCAGCCAAACCAGAAACACCTCAAGATTCCCAGGGATACCCAGAAGGATCTTGCCTCACTAGTTGGGAGTGATTAGCTCTAAAATGACAACTGGTCTGATCCCACCTAATGAATTTTTAAAGCAAGACCAAAAAGAGTCAAACTCTTTCCAACTAAACTTAAATACATACCAATACAAAGATCAAGAATATTTATATATACTTCCAGCACTCAATAAGATAAAAGTCACCATATCTGACATCCAGACACAGTTTAGCAGAGACACAACAGTAACAACAAAAGACAGAAGAACGTGGCTCATAATAAGGAGAAAAATCACTGAGTCAGAACTGATCCAGAGTAAATCAAGGTGCCAGAGTTATCAGTTAAGAACATTCAAATGCTTATTGAAACAGTATTCTATATGTTCTAAAATAGAGACATGCAAGATACACTAAAGGAGGCTGGGTGCAGTGGCTCACGCCTGTAATCTCAGCATTTTGCGAGGCCGAGGCAGGTGGATCACGAAGTCAGGAGTTCAGGACCAGCCTGACCAATATGGTGAAATCCCATCTCTACTAAAAATACAAAAATTAGCGGGGCATAGTAGCATGCGGCTGTAGTCCCAGCTACATGGTAGGCTGATAGCACATTAGTCATTAAAGAAGAAAAGATAGACACCTCTCAAAATAAAATAGAGAGAGAAAATAAATTTTTAAAAAACATGAACAGAGCAATAGTAGACAGTAAATTTCAAGTAACTGAATTTACGTGTAATCTCAGTTCCCAAAGGAGAGGAGAGGGAAGATGTGAAAACATTTGGGACTTTGAGTCAGGCAAAGCTTTCTTTGATATGACCCCACAGCATGATTTATATAATAATATATTGATAAGAAGAACCCATCAAATTTAAAAAAAAGAATCTGCTCTTCAAAAGAATCTATTAAGAGACTGAAAAGACAAGCTGCAGGCTGGGAGAAAATATTTGCAATTCATATATCTGATGAAAGGCTTGCATCAAAAATATATTTTAAAAGCTCAAAATTTAATAATGAAAAACAAACAACCCCATTTAAAACTTGGGTGAAAGACTGGAACAGACATTACAAAGTAGACATTTGTTTGGTAAATAAGCACATATGCTCAACATAATTAATGCTTAGGGCAATGCAAATTAAAACCAAAATGAGACGCCACTATCTATTTTTAAATAGCTAAGATTAGCATGACTGATAACAGCCAAGCACTGGCTTGGATGTGGAGAAGCTGAAACTCTCATACACTGCTGATGGGAATACAAAAAAGTGTAACCTTTGAAAAACAGTTTAAGAGTCCCTTAAAAAGTTAAACATACTTCTGCCGTAAGACTCAGCCATTGCACTCCTGGGTATTTACCCAAGAGAGATAAAAGTAGGTGTTCATATAATGATATCAACACAAATGTTCATAGCACATGTATTCATAATAGCCCAAACTAGAAACAGTCTAAATATCAATCAATACATTAATGAATTAACTTGCTTTATCCGAATTAATTATGGATACATACTATAACATGAATGAATCTCAAAATAACTATACTAAGTGAAACAAGGCAGACTCTAGAGGTAAAACATGCAGAGAAAAAAACATAAAATGTCAGACAAAAAAGTGCATAGTGTAAAATTTTATTTATATACATTTTTTGACTGTATAAATTACTGTCCAGTGACAGAAAGCAGTTTGGTGGTTTTTAAGGGCCAGGAATGAGGGGCCAGAGAAATGTATTATAAAGAGGCATCAGGAAACTGGAGGTGAAGTATATTTCCATCACCTCGATTGCGTGCTGATGGTTTCTAAACTTTCAATATTTTTAGTTTATTATATGTTATACAAAATAAAGCTTGTAATAAAAATCAAAAGATTGAGCCATCCTTATTTTCTCTATAAAAGAGCAGAATTCTCCTTTTAGAGATTTGGAAAGATTATTAAAAGATAAGTTACAAAATACAGTACCTGACACGTATAAAATATTAAATAAATACTAGCCATGCTTAATTATTTTGTTTTAAGTCTATATGAGTCAAGTTTTAGTAGAAATATGGGCTAGAAAAAAAAACGGAAAGCGGGAATCTGTGATCCGACTTGGGCTTATAGAACAGACTGCACTAGTTTGTTCTCATGCTGCTAATAAAGTCATACCCAAGACCGGGTAATTTAGAAAGGAAAGAGGTTTAATGAACTCACAATTCCACATGGCTGGGGAGGCCTCAGAGTCACGGCAGAAGGCAAAAAAGAAGCAAAGGCACATCTTAAATGGTAGCAGAGAAGAAAGCTTGTGTAGGGAAACTCCCATTTTAAAAGCATCAGATCTCGTGAGACTTATTCGCTACCAGGAGAACAGTAGGGGGAACCCGCCCCTATGATTCAATGATCTCCACCTGACTCCATCCTTGGCATGCGGGGATAATTACAATCAAGGTGAGATTCGGGTGGAGACACAGCCGAATCATATCAATGACTAATGAGAGTTACGTCCAGAACCTAATGAAAACCTGTCTGAGGCCACATTCCCTGTAAAGCAGATTTGAGATAGAGATTTGTGTAGAGAACATTTAACTGGGTAAAATCCTAGGAGCCAACAACTGTGGCGAAAAAGCTGAATTGGACAAAGGGAGTTGAGATGTGAGGCAGTCACAACAAATACCTCAGCTAATCTCAAGGGGGAGCTGAGAAGCAGGGGTGACCCTTTAGAGTTGCCCTAAATTGAGGCAGGAGTATGGAGTTTTAATACCTTTCACTGGCCATTCTTCAGATACGAGTTGTCCCCAAGGATGGACATCAGCTTGACAAGTTATTAATTAGATCTCCTGAGAATAAATTCTAGAGAGAATCAGCTGAGAGGCATGATTTGCCAACACTCCCAATAGCTGGGCAAACTTCAGTTTTGAGGGAGGATTTGGGTCACACACAAAAGTCTCCACAACCAATTATTCATGGGAAATTCTATGTAGGCAGAGCTATTTCATGGCCAGTTAATCAAAACTACATAATCTATTTGGTTAAGCAAAAGAAATTAAAAAGGTAAAATAAAACCTATATATTAACACTCAAAAGTTTTTAATGCATTTGCCTTGCATTTCGTATGTTTTGCCTTGCATTTCATATGTTTTGCCTTGCATTTGTTTATTTGCTTTCAAGAACCTTTAGAGAACAATAATTACTAATATAATATGGAGTAGCACAGCATAGACGAGGGAAGCTAACTCTCTCCCTTTTCCCAGAACCTGGAACAGCTAAAGATCCTAAGCATTGTCAGCTTTGGTATCTGACATAGTTTGGATGTTTGTCCCCTTCAAATCTCACGTTCAAATGTGATCCCCAATGTTGGAGATAGATGCCTCCTGAATGGCTTGGTGCTGTCCTCTTGGTAATGAATGAGTTCTTACCCTGTGAGTTCATGCGATATCTGGTTGTTTAAAAGAGACTGACACCTCCTCCCTGTCTCTCTGGCTTCCGCTCTCACCATGTGATATGCTGGTTTCCCTTCACCTTCCACCATGATTGGAAGGTTCCTGAGGCCCTCCCTGGAAGCAGGTGCCAGTACTATGCTTCACGTACAGCCTTCAGAACAAGGAGACAAATAAACGTCATTTCTTTATAAATTACCCAGCCTCAGGTATTTCTTTACAACAATGCAAATGGGCTAACAGAGTATCATTCATGGAAAGTGAGTGTATTAGTCAATTTTCATGCTGCTGATAAAGACATACCCAAGACTGGGTAATTTATAAAGAAAAAGAGGGTTAATGAATTCACATTTCTGCACCGCTACCTGTATAAATATGGAAATATCTACACCGCTATCGGTATATACATGGAAATATCTACACCGCTATCTCTATCAACATGGAAATATCTACACCGCTCTCTCTATAAACATGGAAATACCTACACCGCCATCTGTATCGACATGAAAATATCTACACCGCCATCTGCATAAACATGGAAATATCTACACCGTTATCTGTATTAAGATGGAAATATCTACACCGCCATCTATATAAACATGGAAATATCTACACTGCCATCTGTATGAATAAGGAAATATCTACGGCGCAACCTCTATAAAGATGGAAATATCTACAACGCCATCTGTTTAAACATGGAAATATCTACACCACTATCTGTATTAAGATGGAAATATCTACACTGCCATCTCTATAAAGATGGAAATATCTACAACGCCATCCCTATGAACATGGAAATATCCACACCGCCATGTGTATAAACATGGAAATATCTACACAGCTATCTGTAAAAACATGGAAATATCTACAGCGTAATGTGTAAAAACATGGAAATACCTACCCCGCTATCTGTATTAACATGGAAATATCTACACCACCATCTGTATGAACGTGGAAATATCTACACCGCCAACTCTGTAAACATGGAAATATCTACACCGCCACCTGTAGGAACATGGAAATATCTACAACGCTATCTCTATAAACAAGGAAATGTCTACAACGCCATCTGTATATACATGGAAATACGTACACCGCTATCTGGATAAACATGGAAATATCTACACCGCTATATCTATAAACACGGAAATATCTACACCTCCATTTGTATGCACATGGAAATATCTACAGCACCATCTGTAGGAACATGGAAATGTCTAAACCGCTATCTCTATAAACTTGGAAATACCTACACCGCTATCTGTATAAACATGGAAATATCTACACCACTATCTCTATAAACGTGGAAATGTCTACACCGATATCTGTATAAACAAGGAAATACATACAAAGCTATCTGTATAAACATGGAAATATCTACTCCGCTATCTGTGTAAACATGGAAATATCTACACCACTATCAGTATAAACATGTAAATATCTACAATGCTATCTGTATAAACATGGAAATATCTACACCGCGGTCTGTGTAAACATGGAAATATCTACACCGCTATCTCTTAAAACATGGAAATATCTACAACGTAATGTGTACAAACATGGAAATACCTACACCGCTATCTGTATAAACATGGAAATATCTACACCGCCATCTGTAGGAACATGTACATATCTAAACCGCCAACTCTATAAACATGGAAATATCTACACCGCCATCTGTAGGAATATGGAAATATCTACACCGCTTTCTCTATAAGCATGGAAATATCTTCACCGCCATCTGTATAAATATGGAAATACGTACACCGCTATCTGGATAAACATGGAAATATCTACACTGCTGTATCTATAAACATGGAAATATCTACACCGCCATCAGTATGAACATGGAAATATCTACACCGATATCTGAATAAACATGGAAATATCTACAACGCTATCTGTGTAAACATTTAAATATCTACACCGCTATCTCTTAAAACATGGAGATATCTAAACCGCTACCTTTATAAACATCGAAATATCTACACTGCTATCTGCATAAAAGTGGAAATATCTACACCGCTACCCGCATAAACTTGGAAATATCTACAACGCTGTCTGTGTAATCATGGAAATACCTACACCACCAACTGGGGGATCATGGAAATATCTACAACGTTCTCTCTATAAACATGCAAATATCTACCCAGCCATCTGTAGAAACATGGAAATATCTACATCGCGATCTGTATAAACATGGAAATATCTACACCGATATCTCTATAAATATGGAAATATCTACAATGCTATCTGTATAAACATGGAAATATCTACACCGCTATCTGTGTAAACATGGAAATATCTACACCACTCTCTGTGTAAACATGGAAATATCTACACCGCTATTTCTTAAAACATGGAAATATCTACACCGATATGTGTATAAAGATGGAAATATCTACACTGCTATCTGTATAAACATGGAAATATCTACACCGCCATCTGTACGAATATGGAAATATCTACACCACCATCTGTAGGAAGATGGAAATATCTAAACCGCTATCTGCATGAAAATGGAAATATCTACACAGCTATCTGCATATACATGGAAATATCTACACAGCTATCTCTTTACACATGGAAATAACTACACCGCAATCTGTATGAACGTGGAAATACCTTCACCGCCATCTGTATTAACATGGATATATCTACACAGCCATCTGGATGAGCATGGAAATATCTACACCGCTTTCTGTATGAACATGGAAATATCTACACCGCTATCTGTGTAAACATGCATACATCTTCACAGCTATCTGTATAAACATGGAAATACCTACACTGCTATCTGCATGAACATGGAAATATCTACACCGCTTTCTGCATGAAAATGGAAATATCTACACAGCGATCTGCATATTCATGAAAATATCTACAAAGCTATCTCTTTACACATGGAAATAACAACAGCGCTATCTCTATAAACATGCAAATATCTACACCGCCATCTGTATGAACATGGAAATATCTGCACCGCCATCTGTATGAAGATATAAATATCTACACCCCCATCTATATTAAGATGGAGATATCTACACCGCTATCTGCATAAACTTGGAAATATCTACACCGCTATATGTATAAACATGGAAATATCTACACCGCTATCTGTATAAACATGGAAATATCTACACCGCTACCTGTATAAACATGGAAATATCAGCACCGTTATCTGTATGAACATGGAAATATCTACACCGCTATCTGTATGAACATGGAAATATCTACACCGCTATCTGTATGAACATGGAAATGGCTACACCACTATCTGTATGAACATGGAAATATCTACACCACTACCTGTATGAACATGGAAATATCTACACCGCTATCTGTATGAACATGGATATATCTACACAGCCATCTGGATGAACATGGAAATATCTACAACGCTATCAATATGAACATGGAAATATCTACACCGCTATCTGTGTAAATATGCATACATCTTCACCACACTCTGTATAAACATGGAAATATCTACACCGCTATCTGCATGAACATGGAAATATCTACACCGCTATCTGTTTGAACATGGAAATATCTACACCGCTATCTGCATGAAAATGGAAATATCTACAGAGCTATCTCCATATACATGGAAATATCTACACAGCTATCTCTTTACACATGGAAATATCTACACCGCTATCTGTATGAACATGGAAATATCTACACCGCCATCTGTATGAACATGGAAATATCTGCAACGTCATCTGTATGAACATATAAATATCTACACGGCTATCTGTATTAAGAATGAGATATCTACACCGTTATCTGTATAAACATGGAAATATCTACACCGCTATCTGTATAAACATGGAAATATCTACACCGCTATCTGTATAAACATGGAAATATCTACCCCGCTACCTGTAGAAACATGGAAATATCAGCACCGCTATCTGTATGAACATGGAAATATCAGCCCCTATATCTGTATGAACATGGAAATATCTACACCGCTATCTGTATGAACATGGAAATATCTACACAGCTATCTGTATGAACATGGAAATATCCACACCGCTATCTGTATGAACATGGAAATATCTTCACCGCCATCTGTATGAACATGGATATATCTACACAGCCATCTGGATGAACATGGAAATATCTACACCGCTATCTGTATGAACATGGAAATAGCTACACCGCTATCTGTATAAACATGGAAATATCTACACCGCTATCTGTATGAACATGGAAATACATACACCGCTATCTGTATGAACATGGAAATAGCTTCACCGCTATCTGTATAAACATGGAAATATCTACACCGCTATCTGTTTAAACATGGAAATATCTACACCGCTATCTGTATAAACATGGAAATATCAGCACCGCTATCAGTATGAACATGGAAATATCTTCACCGCTATCTGTATGAACATGGAAATATCTACACCGCTATCTGTATGAACATGGAAATATCTACACCGCTATATGTATGAACATGGAAATATCTACACCGCTATCTGTATGAACATGGAAATATCTACACCGCTATCTGTATGAACATGCATACACCTTCACCGCTATCTGTATAAACCTGGAAATATCTACACCGCTATCTGTATGAACATGGAAGTATCTACACCGCTATCTGTATGAACATGGAAATATCTACACCTCTATCTGTGTAAACATGCATACATCTTCACCGCTATCTGTATAAACAAGGAAATATCTACACCGCTATCTGTATGAACATGGAAATATCTAAACCGCTATCTGTATGAACATGGAAATATCTACACCACTATCTGTGTAAACATGCATACATCTTCACCGCTATCTGTATAAACAAGGAAATATCTACACCGCTATCTGTATGAACATGGAAATATCTACAACGCTATCTGAGTAAACATGCATAAATCTTCACCGCTATCTGTATAAACATGGAAATATCTACACTGCTATCTGCATGAACATGGAAATATCTACACCGCTATCTGTTTGAACATGGAAATATCTACACCGCTATCAGCATGAAAATTCAAATATCTACACAGCGATCTGCATATACATGGAAATATCTACAAAGCTATCTCTTTACACATGGAAAAAACTACAGCGCTATCTCTATAAACATGCAAATATCTACACCGCCATCTGTATGAACATGGATACATCTACACAGACATCTGGATGAGCATGGAAATATCTACACCGCTATCTGTATGAACATGGAAATATCTACACCGCTATCTGTGTAAACATGCATACATCTTCACCGCTATCTGTATTAACATGGAAATATCTACACTGCTATCTGCATGAACATGGAAATATCTACACCGCTATCTGTTTGAACATGGATATATATACACCGCTATCTGCATGAAAATTTAAATATCTACACAGCGATCTGCATATTCATGGAAATATCTACAAAGCTATCTCTTTACACATGGAAATAACTACAGCGCTATCTCTATAAACATGCAAATACCTACACCGCCATCTGTATGAACATGGAAATATCTGCACCGCCATCTGTATGAAGATATAAATATTTACACCCCCATCTATATTAAGATGGAGATATCTACACCGCTATCTGCATAAACTTGGAAATATCTACACTGCTATATGTATAAACATGGAAATATCTACAACGCTATCTGTATAAACATGGAAATATCTACACCGCTACCTGTATAAACATGGAAATATCAGCACCGTTATCTGTATGAACATGGAAGTACCTACACCGCTATCTCTATGAAGATGGAAATATCTACACCGCTATCTGTATAAACATGGAAATAGCTACACCGCTATCTGTATGAACATGGAAATATCTACACCACTACCTGTATGAACATGGAAATATCTACAAAGCTATCTGAATGAACATGGATATATCTACACAGCCATCAGGATGAACATGGAAATATCTACACCGCTATCTGTATGAACATGGAAATATCTACACCGCTATCTGTGTAAATATGCATACAACTTCACCGCAATCTGTATAAACATGGAAATATCTACACCGCTATCTGTATAAACATGGAAATATCTACCCCGCTACCTGTAAAAACATGGAAATATCAGCAGCGCTATCTGTATCAACATGGAAATATCAGCCCCTCTATCTGTATGAATATGGAAATATCTACACCACACTCTGGTTGAACAAGGAAATATCTACACCGCTATGTGTATGAACATGGAATTATCTTCACCGCCATCTGTATGAACATGGATATGTCTACACAGCCATCTGGATGAACATGGAAATATCTATGCTGCTATCGGTATGAACATGGAAATAGCTACACCGCTATCTGTATGAACATGGAAATATCTGCACCGCCATCTGTATGTACATATAAATATCTACTCCTCCATCTGTATTAAGAAGTAGATATCTACACCGCTATCTGTATAAACATGGAAATATCTACACCGCTATCTGTATAAACATGGAAATATCAGCACCACTATCAGTATAAACATGGAAATATCAGCACCACTATCAGTATGAACATGGAAATATCTGCACCGCTATCTGTATGAACATGGAAATATCTACACCGCTATCTGTATGAACATGGAAATATCTTCACCGCCATCAGTATGAACATGGATATATCTACACAGCCATCTGTATGAACCTGGAAATATCTACACCGCTATCTGTATGAACATGGAAATATCTACACCGCTATCTCTATGAACATGGAAATATCTACACCGCTATCTGTTTGAACATGGAAATATCTAAACCGCTATCTGCAAGAAAATGGAAATATCTACACAGCTATCTGCATATACACGGAAATATCTACACAGCTATCTCTTTACACATGGAAATGACTACACCACAATCTGTATGAACGTGGAAATACCTTCACCGCCATCTGTATGAACATGGATATATCTACACAGCCATCTGGATGAGCATGGAAATATCTACACCGCTTTCTGTATGAACATGGAAATATCCACACCGCTATCTGTGTAAACATGCATACATCTTCACAGCTATCTGTATAAACATGGAAATACCTACACTGCTATCTGCATGAACATGGAAATATCTACTCCGCTATCTGCATGAAAATGGAAATATCTACACAGCGATCTGCATATTCATGGAAATGTCTACAAAGCTATCTCTTTACACATGGAAATAACAACAGCGCTATCTCTATAAACATGCAAATATCTACACCGCCATCTGTATGAACATGGAAATATCTGCACCGCCATCTGTATGAAGATATAAATATCTACACCCCCATCTATATTAAGATGGAGATATCTACACCGCTATCTGCATAAACTTGGAAATATCTACACCGCTATATGTATAAACATGGAAATATCTACACCGCTATCTGTATAAACATGGAAATATCTACACCGCTACCTGTATAAACATGGAAATATCAGCACCGTTATCTGTATGAACTTGGAAATATCTACACCGCTATCTGTATGAACATGGAAATATCTACACCGCTATCTGTATGAACATGGAAATGGCTACACCGCTATCTGTATGAACATGGAAATATCTACACCACTACCTGTATGAACATGGAAATATCTGCACCGCTATCTGTATGAACATGCATACATCTTCACAGCTATCTGTATAAACATGGAAATACCTACACTGCTATCTGCATGAACATGGAAATATCTACACCGCTATCTGCATGAAAATGGAAATATCTACACAGCGATCTGCATATTCATGGAAATGTCTACAAAGCTATCTCTTTACACATGGAAATAACAACAGCGCTATCTCTATAAACATGCAAATATCTACACCGCCATCTGTATGAACATGGAAATATCTGCACCGCCATCTGTATGAAGATATAAATATCTACACCCCCATCTATATTAAGATGGAGATATCTACACTGCTATCTGCATAAACTTGGAAATATCTACACCGCTATATGTATAGACATGGAAATATCTACACCGCTATCTGTATAAACATGGAAATATCTAAACCGCTACCTGTATAAACATGGAAATATCAGCACCGTTATCTGTATGAACTTGGAAATATCTACACCGCTATCTGTATGAACATGGAAATATCTACACCGCTATCTGTATGAACATGGAAATGGCTACACCGCTATCTGTATGAACATGGATATATCTACACAGCCATCTGGATGAGCATGGAAATATCTACACCGCTATCTGAATGAACATGGAAATGTCTACAAAGCTATCTTTGTAAACATGCATACATCTTCACCGCTATCTGTATAAACATGAAAATATCTACACTGCTCTCTGCATGAACATGGATATATCTACACAGCCATCTGGATGAACATGGAAATATCTACACCGCTATCTGTATGGACATGGAAATATCTGCACCGCAATCTCAATGAACATGGAAATATCTACACCGCTATCTGTTTGAACATGGAAATATCTAAACCGCTATCTGCATGAAAATGGAAATATCTACACAGCTATCTGCATATACATGGAAATATCTACACAGCTATCTCTTTACACATGGAAATAACTACACCGCTATCTGTATGAACATGGAAATATCTTCACCGCCATCTGTATGAACATGGATATAACTACACAGCCATCTGGAAGAGCATGGAAATATCTACACCGCTATCTGTATGAACATGGAAATATATACACCGCTATCTGTGTAAACATGCATACATCTTCACCGCTATCTGTATAAACATGGAAATATCTACACTGCTATCTGCATGAACATGGAAATATCTAAACCGCTATCTGTTTGAACATGGAAATATCTACACCGCTATCTGCATGAAAATGGAAATATCTACACAGCGATCTGCATATACATGGAAATATCTACAAAGCTATCTCTTTACACATGGAAATAACTACAGCGCTATCTCTATAAACATGCAAATATCTACACCGCCATCTGTATGAACATGGAAATATCTGCACCACCATCTGTATGAAGATATAAATATCTACACCCCCATCTATATTAAGATGGAGATATCTACACCGCTATCTTTATAAACTTGGAAATATCTACACCGCTATATGTATAAACATGGAAATATCTACACTGCTATCTGTATAAACATGGAAATATCTACACCACTACCTGTATAAACATGGAAAATCAGCACCGTTATCTGTATGAACAAGGAAATATCTACACCGCTATCTCTATGAAGATGGAAATATCTACACCGCTATCTATTTGAACATGGAAATATCTACACCGCTATCTGTATGAACATGGAAATATCTACACCACTATCTGTATGAACATGGAAATACCTACACCGCTATCTGTATGAACATGGAAATATCTACTCCACCATCTGTATGAACATGGAAATATCTGCACCGCCATCTGTATGAACATATAAATATCTACACCGCCATCTATAATAAGATGGAGATATCTACACCGCTATCTGTATAAACTTGGAAATATCTACACCGCTATCTGTATAAACATGGAAATATCTACACCGCTATCTGTATAAACATGGAAATATCTACACCGCTACCTGTATAAACATTTAAATATCAGCACCGCTATCTGTATGAACATGGAAATATCTTCACCGCTATCTCTATGAACTTGGAAATCACTACACCGCTATCTGTATGAACATGGAAATATCTACACCGCTATCTGTATGAACATGGAAATATCTACACCACTACCTGTATGAACATGGAAATATCTACACCTCTATCTCTGTGAACATGGATATATCTACACAGCCATCTGGATGAACATGGAAATATCTACACCGCTATCTGTTTCAACATGTAAATATCTACACCGCTATCTGCATGAAAGTGGAAATATCTACACAGCTATCTGCATATACATGGAAATATCTTCACAGCTATCTCTTTACACATGGAAATAACTACACCGCTATATCTATAAACATGGAAATATCTACACCGCCATCTGTATGAACATGGAAGTATCTGCACCGCCATCTGTATGAACATATAAATATCTACACCGCCATCTGTATTAAGAAGGAAATATCTAAACCTCTATCTGTATAAACATGGAAATATCTTCACCGCTGCCTGTATAAACATGGAAATATCAGCACCGCTATCTGTATGAACATGAAAATATCTACACCGCTATCTGTATGAACATGGAAATATCTACACCGCTATCTGTATGAACATGGAAATATCTACACCTCTATCTGTATGAACATGGAAATATCTACACCGCTATCGGTTTGAACATGGAAATATCTACACCGCGATCTGTATGAACATGGAAATATCTACACCGCTATCTGTGTAAACATGCATACATCATCACCGCTATCTGTATAAACATGGAAATATCTACACCGCTATCTGTATGAACATGGAAATATCTACACCGCTATCTGTTTGACCATGGAAATATCTAAACCGCTATCTGCATGAAAATGGAAATATCTACAGAGCTATCTGCATATACATGGAAATACCTACACATCTATCTCTTTACACATGGAAATAACTACACCGCTATCTGTATGAACATGGAAATATCTACGCCGCCATCTGTATGAACATGGAAATATCTGCACCGCCATCTGTATGAACATATAAATAACCACACGGCCATCTGTATTAAGATAGAAATATCTACACCGCTGTCTGTATAAACATGGAAATATCTACACCGCTATCTGTATAAACATGGAAATATCTACACCACTACCTGTATAAACATGGAAATATCTACACCGCTACCTGCATAAACATGGAAATATCAGCACCGCTATCTCTATGAACATGGAAATATCAGCCCCTCTATCTCTATGAACATGGAAATATCTTCACCGCCATCTGTTTGATCATGGATATATCTACACAGCCATCTGGATGAACATGGAAATATCTACACCGCTATCTGCGTGAACATGGAAATATCTACACCGCTACCTGTATAACCCTGGAAATATCAGCACCGCTATCTGTATGAACATGGAAATATCTACACCGCTATCTCTATGAACATGGAAATATCTACACCGCTATCTGTATGAACATGGAAATATCTACACCACTATCTGTATGAACGTGGAAATATCTACACCGCCATCTGTATGAACATGGATATATCTACACAGCCATCTGGATGAACATGGAAATATCTACACCGCTATCTGCATGAACATGGAAATATCTACACCGCTATCTGTGTAAATATGCATACATCTTCGCAATCTGTATAAGCTTGGAAATATCTACACCGCTATCTGTATGAACGTGGAAATATCTACACCGCTATCTGTTTGAACATTTAAATATCTAAACCACTATCAGCATGAAAATGGAAATCTCTACACAGCCATCTGCAAATACTTGGAAATATCTACACAGCTATCTCTTTACACATGGAAATAACTACACCGCTATTTGTATGAACATGGGAATATCTACACCGCCATCTGTATGAACATGGAAATATCTGCACCGCCATCTGTATGAACATATAAATATCTACTCCGCCATCTGTATTAAGATGGAGATATCTACACCGCTATCTGTAAAAACATGAAAATATCTACACCGCTATCTGTATAAACATGGAAATATCTACACCGCTATCTGTATAAACATGGAAATATCTACACCGCTACCTGTATAAACATTTAAATATCAGCACCGCTATCTGTATGAACATGGAAATACCTACACCGCTATCTCTATGAACATGGAAATCACTACACCGCTATCTGTATGAACATGGAAATATCTACACCGCTATCTGTATGAACATGGAAATATCTACACCACTACCTGTATGAACATGGAAATATCTACACCTCTATCTCTGTGAACATGGATATATCTACACAGCCATCTGGATGAACATGGAAATATCTACACCGCTATCTGTTTCAACATGTAAATATCTACACCGCTATCTGCATGAAAGTGGAAATATCTACACAGCTATCTGCATATACATGGAAATATCTTCACAGCTATCTCTTTACACATGGAAATAACTACACCGCTATATCTATAAACATGGAAATATCTACACCGCCATCTGTATGAACATGGAAGAATCTGCACCGCCATCTGTATGAACATATAAATATCTACACCGCCATCTGTATTAAGAAGGAAATATCTAAACCGCTATCTGTATAAACATGGAAATATCTTCACCGCTGCCTGTATAAACATGGAAATATCAGCACCGCTATCTGTATGAACATGAAAATATCTACACCGCTATCTGTATGAACATGGAAATATCTACACCGCTATCTGTATGAACATGGAAATATCTTCACCTCTATCTGTATGAACATGGAAATATCTACACCGCTATCGGTTTGAACATGGAAATATCTACACCGCGATCTGTATGAACATGGAAATATCTACACCGCTATCTGTGTAAACATGCATACATCATCACCGCTATCTGTATAAACATGGAAATATCTACACCGCTATCTGAATGAACATGGAAATATCTACACCGCTATCTGTTTGACCATGGAAATATCTAAACCGCTATCTGCATGAAAATGGAAATATCTACAGAGCTATCTGCATATACATGGAAATACCTACACATCTATCTCTTTACACATGGAAATAACTACACCGCTATCTGTATGAACATGGAAATATCTACGCCGCCATCTGTATGAACATGGAAATATCTGCAACGACATCTGTATGAACATATAAATAACCACACGGCCATCTGTATTAAGATAGAAATATCTAAACCGCTGTCTGTATAAACATGGAAATATCTACACCGCTATCTGTATAAACATGGAAATATCTACACAGCTACCTGTATAAACATGGAAATATCTACACCGCTACCTGCATAAACATGGAAATATCAGCACCGCTATCTCTATGAACATGGAAATATCAGCCCCTCTATCTCTATGAACATGGAAATATCTTCACCGCCATCTGTTTGATCATGGATATATCTACACAGCCATCTGGATGAACATGGAAATATCTACACCGCTATCTGCATGAACATGGAAATATCTACACCGCTACCTGTATAAACCTGGATATATCAGCACCGCTATCTGTATGAACATGGAAATATCTACACCGCTATCTCTATGAACATGGAAATATCTACACCGCTATCTGTATGAACATGGAAATATCTACACCACTATCTGTATGAACGTGGAAATATCTACACCGCCATCTGTATGAACATGGATATATCTATACAGCCATCTGGATGAACATGGAAATATCTACACCGCTATCTGCATGAACATGGAAATATCTACACCGCTATCTGTGTAAATATGCATACATCTTCGCAATCTGTATAAGCTTGGAAATATCTACACTGCTATCTGTATGAACATGGAAATATCTACTACGCTATCTGTATGAACATGGAAATATCTACAACGCTATCTGTATAAACATGGAAATATCTTCACTGCCATCTGTATGAACATGGATATGTCTACACAGCCATCTGGATGAACATGGAAATATCTACACCGCGATCTGTATGAACATGGAAATATCTACACCGCTATCTGTGTAAACATGCATACATTTTCACCGCCAACTATATAAACATGGAAATATCTACACCGCTATCTGTATGAACATGGAAATATCTACACCGCAATCTGTTTGAACATGGAAATATCTAAACCGCTCTCTGCATGAAAATAGAAATATCTACACAGCTATCTGCATATACATGGAAATATCTACAAAGCTATCACTTTACACATGGAAATAACTACAGCGCTATCTCTATAAACATGGAAATATCTACACCGCCATCTGTATGAACATGGAAATATCTGCACCGCCATATGTAGGAACATATAAATAGCTACACCGCCATCTGTATTAAGATGGAGATATCTTCACCGCTATCTGTATAAACTTGGAAATACCTACACCGCTATCTGTATAAACATGGAAATATCTACACCGCTATCTGAATAAACATGGAAATAACTACACCGCTACCTGTATAAACATGGAAATATCAGCACCGCTATCTGTATGAACATGGAAATATCTACACCGCTATCTCTATGAACATGGAAATATCTACACCGCTATCTGTATGAACATGGAAATATCTACACCGCTATCTGCATGAACATGGAAATATCTACACCGCTATCTGTGTATATATGCATAAATATTCGCAATCTGTATAAGCATGGAAATATCTACACCGCTATCTGTATGAACATGGAAATATCTACACCGCTATCTGTTTGAACATTTAAATATCTAAACCGCTATCAGCATGAAAATGGAAATCTCTACACAGCTATCTGCAAATACATGGAAATATCTACACAGCTATCTCTTTACACATGGAAATAACTACACCGCTATCTGTATGAACATGGAAACATCTACACCGCCATCTGTATGAACACGGAAATATCTGCACCGCCATCTGTATGAACATATAAATATCTACTCCGCCATCTGTATTAAGATGGAGATATCTACACCGCTATCTGTAAAAACATGGAAATATCTACACCGCTATCTGTATAAACATGGAAATATCTACACTGCTATCTGTATAAACATGGAAGTATCTACACCGCTACCTGTATAAACATGGAAATATCAGCACCGCTATCTGTAAGAACATGGAAATAACCCCTCTATCTGTATGAACATGGATATATCTACACAGGATCTGGATGAACATGGAAATATCTACACCGCTATCTGTTTGAACATGTAAATATCTACACCGCTATCTGCATGAAAGTGGAAATATCTACACAGCTATCTGCATATACATGGAAATATATACAAAGCTATCTCTTTACACATGGAAATAACTACACCGCTATTTCTATAAACATGGAAATATCTACACCGCCATCTGTATGAACATGGAAATATCTGCACCGCCATCTGTATGAACATATAAACAGCTACAACGCCATCTGTATTAAGATGGAGATATCTTCACCGCTATCTGTATAAACTTGGAAATACCTACACAGCTATCTGTATAAACATGGAAATACCTACAACGCTATCTGAATAAACATGGAAAAAACTACACCGCTACCTGTATAAACATGGATATATCAGCACCGCTATCTGTATGAACATGGAAATATCTACACCGGATCTCTATGAACATGGAAATATCTACACCGCTATCTGTATGAACATGGAAATATCTACACCGCTATCTGCATGAACATGGAAATATCTACACCGCTATCTGTGTATATACGCATACATCTTCGCAATCTGTATAAGCATGGAAATATCTACACCACTATCTGTATGAACATGGAAATATCTACACCGCTATCTGTTTGAACATTTAAATAACTAAACCGCTATCAGCATGAAAATGGAAATCTCTACACAGCTATCTGCAAATACATGGAAATATCTACACAGCCATCTCTTTACACATGGAAATAACTACACCGCTATCTGTATGAACATGGAAATATCTACACCACCATCTGTATGAACATGGAAATATCTGCACCGCCATCTGTATGAACATATAAATATCTACTCCGCCATCTGTATTAAGATGGAGATATCTACACTTCTATCTGTAAAAACATGGAAATATCTACACCGCTATCTGTATAAACATGGAAATATCTACACTGCTATCTGTATAAACATGGAAATATCTACACCGCTACCTGTATAAACATGGAAATATAAGCACCGCTATATGTAAGAACATGGAAATAACCCCTCTATCTGTATGAACATGGATATATCTACACCGGCATCTCTATGAACATGGAAATATCTACACCGCTATCTGTTTGCACATGGAAATATCTAAACTGCTATCTGTAGGAAAATGGAAATATCTACACATCTATCTGCATATACATGGAAATATCTACACAGATATCTCTTTACAAATGGAAATAACTACACCGCTATCTGTATGAACATGGAAATATCTTCACCGCCATCTGTATGAACATGGATATATCTACACAGCCATCTGGATGAACATGGGAATATCTACACCGCTATCTGTATGAACATGGAAATATCTACACCGCTATCTGTGTAAACATGCATACATCTTCACCGCTATCTGTATAAACATGGAAATATCTACACTGCTATCTGCATGAACATGGAAATATCTACACCGCTATCTGTTTCAACATGGAAATATCTACACCGCTATCTGCATGAAAATGGAAATATCTACACAGCGATCTGCATATACATGGAAATATCTACAAAGCTATATCTTTACACATGGAAATAACTACAGCGCTATCTCTATAAACATGGAAATATCTACTCCACCATCTGTATGAACATGGAAATATCTGCACCGCCATCTGTATGAACATATAAATATCTACACCGCCATCTATATTAAGATGGAGGTATCTACACCGCTATCTGTATAAACTTGGAAATATCTACACCGCTATATGTATAAACATGGAAATATCTACACAGCTATCTGTATGAACATGGAAATCTCTACACCGCTACCTGTATAAACATTTAAATATCAGCACCGTTATCTGTATGAACATGGAAATATCTACACCGCTATCTCTATGAACATGGAAATATCTACACCGCTATCTGTATGAACATGGAAATAGCTACACCGCTATCTGTATGAACATGGAAATATCTACACCACTACCTGTATGAACATGGAAATATCAACACCTCTATATCTATGAACTTGGATATATCTAAACAGCCATCTGGATGAACATGGAAATATCTACACCGCTATCTGTTTGAACATGTAAATATCTACACCACTATCTGCATGAAAGTGGAAATATCTACACAGCTATCTGCATATACATGGAAATATCTACACAGCTATCTCTTTACACATGGAAATAACTACACCGCTATATCTATAAACATGGAAATATCTACACCGCCATCTGTATGAACATGGAAGTATCTGCACCGCCATCTGTATGAACATATAAATATCTACACCGCCATCTGTATTAAGAAGGAAATATCTAAACCGCTATCTGTATAAACATGGAAATATCTACACCGCTGCCTGTATAAACATGGAAATATCAGCACCGCTATCTGTATGAACATGGTAATATCTACACCACTATCTGTATGAACATGGAAATATCTACACCGCTATCTGTGTAAACATGGAAATATCTACACCGCTATCTGTATGAACATGGAAATATCTACACTGCTATCTGTTTGAACATGGAAATATCTACACCGCTATCTGCATGAAAATGGAAATATCTACACTGCTATCTGCATATACATTTAAATATCTACACAGCTATCTCTTTACAGATGGAAATAACTACACCGCTATCTGTATGAACATGGAAATATCTGCACCGCCATCTCTATGAACATATAAATATCTACGCCGCCATCTGTATTAAGACGGAAATATCTAAACCGCTATCTGTATAAACATGGAAATATCTACACCGCTGCCTGTATAAACATGGAAATATCAGCACCGCTATCTGTATGAACATGGAAATATCTACACCGCTATCTGTATGAACATGGAAATATCTACACAGCTATCTGTATAAACATGGAAATAACTACACCGCTATCTGTATGAACATGGAAATATCTACACCGCTATCTGTTTGAACATGGAAATATCTCCACCGCTATCTGCATGAAAATGGAAATATCTACACTGCTATCTGCATATACATTTAAACTTCTACACAGCTATCTCTTTACACATGGAAATAACTACACCGCTATCTGTATGAACATGGAAATATCTACACCGCCATCTGTATGAACATGGAAATATCTGCACCGCCATCTGTATGAACATATAAATATCTGCACCACCATCTGTATTAAGATGGAGATATCTATACTGCTATCTGTATAAGCATGGAAATATCTACACCGCTATCTGTATAAACATGGAAATATCTACACCGCTATCTGTATAAACACGGAAATATCTACACCACTACCTGTATAAACATGGAAATATCAGCACCGCTATCTGTATGAACATGGAAATATCTACACCGCTACCTGTATAAACATGGAAATATCAGCACCGCTATCTGTATGAACATGGAAATATCTACACCGCTATCTCAAAGAACATGGAAATATCTACGCCGCTATCTGTATGAACATGGAAATAGCTACAACGCTATCTGTATGAACATGGAAATATCTACACCGCTATCTGTATGAACATGGAAATATCTACACCGCCATCTGTATGAACATGGATATATCTACACAGCAATCTGAATGAACATGGAAATATCTACACCGCTATCTGCATGAACATGGAAATATCTACACCGCTATCTGTGCAAATATGCATACATCTTCACCGCAATCTGTATAAGCATGTTAATATATACACCGCTATCTGTATGAACATGGAAATACCTACACCGCTATCTCTATGAACATGGAAATATCTACACCTCTATCTGTATGAACATGGAAATAGCTACACCGCTATCTGTACGAACATGGAAATGTCTACACCACTACCTGTATGAACATGGAAATATCTACACCTCTATCTCTATGAACATGGATATATCTACACAGCCATCTGGATGAACATGGAAATATCTACACCGCTATCTGTTTGAACATGTAAATATCTACACCGCTATCTGCATGAAAGTGGAAATATCTACACTGCTATCTGCATATACATGGAAATATCTACACAGCTATCTCTTTACACATGGAAATAACTACACTGCTATCTGTATGAACATGGAAATATCTGCACCGCCATCTCTATGAACATATAAATATCTACGCCGCCATCTGTATTAAGACGGAAATATCTAAACCGCTATCTGTATAAACATGGAAATATCTACACCGCTGCCTGTATAAACATGGAAATATCAGCACCGCTATCTGTATGAACATGGAAATATCTACACCGCTATCTGTATGAACATGGAAATATCTACACAGCTATCTGTATAAACATGGAAATAACTACACCGCTATCTGTATGAACATGGAAATATCTACACCGCTATCTGTTTGAACATGGAAATATCTCCACCGCTATCTGCATGAAAATGGAAATATCTACACTGCTATCTGCATATACATTTAAACTTCTACACAGCTATCTCTTTACACATGGAAATAACTACACCGCTATCTGTATGAACATGGAAATATCTACACCGCCATCTGTATGAACATGGAAATATCTGCACCGCCATCTGTATGAACATATAAATATCTGCACCACCATCTGTATTAAGATGGAGATATCTATACTGCTATCTGTATAAACATGGAAATATCTACACCGCTATCTGTATAAACATGGAAATATCTACACCGCTATCTGTATAAACACGGAAATATCTACACCACTACCTGTATAAACATGGAAATATCAGCACCGCTGTCTGTATGAACATGGAAATATCTACACCGCTACCTGTATAAACATGGAAATATCAGCACCGCTATCTGTATGAACATGGAAATATCTACACCGCTATCTCAAAGAACATGGAAATATCTACGCCGCTATCTGTATGAACATGGAAATAGCTACAACGCTATCTGTATGAACATGGAAATATCTACACCGCTATCTGTATGAACATGGAAATATCTACACCGCCATCTGTATGAACATGGATATATCTACACAGCAATCTGAATGAACATGGAAATATCTACACCGCTATCTGTTTGAACATGTAAATATCTACACCGCTATCTGCATGAAAGTGGAAATATCTACACTGCTATCTGCATATACATGGAAATATCTACACAGCTATCTCTTTACACATGGAAATAACTACACCGCTATATCTATAAACATGGAAATATCTACACCGCCATCTGTATGAACATGGAAGTATCTGCACCGCCATCTGTATGAACATATAAATATCTACACCGCCATCTGTATTAAGAAGGAAATATCTAAACCGCTATCTGTATAAACATGGAAATATCTTCACCGCTACCTGTATAAACATGGAAATATCAGCACCGCTATCTGTATGAACATGAAAATATCTACACCGCTATCTGTATGAACATGGAAATATCTACACCACTATCTGTATGAACGTGGAAATATCTACACCGCTATCTGTATGAACCTGGAAATATCTACACCGCTATCGGTTTGAACATGGAAATATCTACACCGCTATCTGTATGAACATGGAAATACCTTCACCGCCATCTGTATGAACATGGATATGTCTACTCAGCCATCTAGATGAACATGGAAACATCTGCAGCGCGATCTGTATGAACATGGAAATATCTACACCGCTATCTGTGTAAACATGCATACATCATCACCGCTATCTGTATAAACATGGAAATATCTACACCGCTATCTCTATGAACATGGAAATATCTACACCGCTATCTGTTTGAACATGAAAATATCTAAACAGCTATCTGCATGAAAATGGAAATATCTACAGAGCTATCTGCATATACATGGAAATAACTACACATCTATCTCTTTACACATGGAAATAACTACACCGCTATCTATATGAACATGGAAATATCTACCCCGCCATCTGTATGAACATGGAAATATCTGCACCGCCATCTTTATGAACATATAAATAACTACACGGCCATCTGTATTAAGATAGAAATATCTACACCGCTGTCTGTATAAACATGGAAATACCTACACCGCTATCTGTATAAACATGGAAATATCTACACCGCTGCCTGTATAAACATGGAAATATCTACACCGCTACCTGTATAAACATGGAAATATCAGCACCGCTATCTGTATGAACATGGAAATATCAGCCCCTCTATCTGTACGAACACGGAAATATCTTCACCGCCATCTGTATGAACATGGATATATCTACACAGCCATCTGGATGAACATGGAAATATCTACACCGCTATCTGTATGAACATGGAAATAGCTACACCGCTATCTGTATGAAGATGGAAATATCTACACCGCTACCTGTATAAACATGGAAATAGCACCACCGCTATCTGTATGAACATGGAAATATCTACACCGCTATCTGTATGAACATGGAAACAGCTACACCGCTATCTGTATGAACATGGAAATATCTACACCACTATCTGTATGAACATGGAAATATCTACACCGCTATCTGTATGAACATGGATATATCTGCACAGCCATCTGGATGAACATGGAAATATCTACACCGCTATCTGTATGAACATGGAAATATCTACACTGCTATCTGTGTAAACATGCATACATCTTCACCGCTATCTGTATAAACATGGAAATATCTACACCGCTATCTGTATGAACATGGAAATATCTACATCGCTATCTGTTTGAACATGGAAATATCTAAACCGCAATCTGCATGAAAATGGAAATATCTGCACAGCTATCTGCATATAAAAGCAAATATCTACACAGCTATTCCCTTACACATGGAAATAACTACACCGCTATCTGTATGAATATGGAAATATCTACAGTGCCATCTGTATGAACATGGAAATATCTGCATCGCCATCTGTATGAACTTATAAATATCTACACCGCCATCTGTATTAAGATGGAGATATCTAAACCGCTATCTGAATAAACATGGAAATATATACACTGCTATCTGTATAAACAGGGAAATATCTACAACGCTATCTGTATAAACATGGAAATATCTACACCGCTACCTGTATAAACATGAAAATATCAGCACCGCTATCGGCATGAACATGGAAATATCTTCACCGCCATCTGTATGAACATGGATATATATACACAGCCATCTGTATGAACATGGAAATATCTACACCGCTATCTGTATGAACATGGAAGTATCTACACCGCTATCTGTATAAACATGGAAATATCTTCACTGCCATCTGTATGAACATGGATATGTCTACACAGCCATCTGGATGAACATGGAAATATATACACCGCGATCTGTATGAACATGGAAATATCTACACCGCTATCTGTGTAAACATGCATACATCTTCACCGCTACCTATATAAACATGGAAATATCTACACCGCTATCTGTATGAACATGGAAATATCTACACCGCAATCTGTTTGAACATGGAAATATCTAAACCGCTATCTGCATGAAAATAGAAATATCTACACAGATATCTGCATATACATGGCAATATCTACAAAGCTATCTCTTTACACATGGAAATAACTACACCGCTATCTCTATAAACATGGAAATATCTACACCGCCATCTGTATGAACATGGAAATATCTGCACCGACATCTGTATGAACATATACATATCTACACGGCCATCTGTATTAAGATGCAGATATCTACACCGCTATCTGTATAAACATGGAAATATCTACCCCGCCATCTGTATAAACATGGAAATATCTACACCGCTATCTGTAAAAACATGGAAATATCTACAACGCTACCTGTATAAACATGGAAATATCAGCACCGCTATCTGCATGAACATGGAAATATCAGCCCCTCTATCTGTATGAACATGGAGATATCTACACCGCTATCTGTATGAACATGGAAATATCTACACCGCTATCTGTATGAACATGGATATATCTACAACGCTATCTGTATGAACATGGAAATATCTACACCGCTATCTGTTTGAACATGGAAATATCTACACCGCTATCTGCATGAAAATGGAAATGTCTACACTGCTATCTGCATATACATGGAAATATCTACACAGCTATCTCTTTACACATGGAAATAACTACACCGCTATCTGTTTGAACATGGAAATATCTACACCGCCATCTGTTTGAACATGGAAATATCTGCACAGCCATCTGTATGAACATATAAATATCTACACCGCAATCTGTATTAAGATGGAGATATCTACACCGCTATCTGTACAAACATGGAAATACCTACACCGCTATCTGTATAAACTTGGAAATATCTACACCGCCATCTGTATGAACATGGAAATATCTACACCGCTATTTCCATGAACATGGAAATATCTACACCACTATCTGAATGAACATGGATATATCTACACCGCTATCTGTATGAACATGGATATATCTACACAGCCACCTGGATGAACATGGAAATATCTAAACCGCTATCTGCATGAAGATGGAAATATCTACACCACAATTTGTGTAAACATGCATACTACTTCACCGCAATCTGCATAATCATGGAAATAACTACACCGCTATCTCTATAAACATGGAAATATCTACACCGCCATCTGTATGAACATGGAAATATCTGCACTGCCATCTGTATGAACATATAAATAGCTGCACCGCCATCTGTATTAAGATGCAGATATCTTCACCGCTATCTGTATAAACTAGGAAATATCTACACCGCTATCTGTATAAACATGGAAATATCTACACCGCTATCCGAATAAACATGGAAATAACTACACCGCTACCTGTATAAACATGGAAATATCAGCACCGCTATCTGTATGAACATGGAAATATCTACACCGCTATCTCTATGAACATGGAAATATCTACACCGCTATCTGTATGAACATGGAAATAGCTACACCGCTATCTGTATGAACATGGAAATATCTACACCACTATCTGATTGAACATGGAAATATCTACACCGCTATCTGTATGAACATGGATATATCTACACCGCTATCTGTTTGAAAATGGAAATATCTATGCCGCTATCTGCATGAAAATGGAAATATATACACAGCTATCTGCATAAACACGGAAATATCTACACAGCAATCTCTTTACTTATGGAAATAACTACACCGCTATCTGTATGAACATGGAAATAATTACACCGCCATCTGTATGAACATGGAAATATCTGCACCGACATCTGTATGAACATATACATATCTACACGGCCATCTGTATTAAGATGCAGATATCTACACCGCTATCTGTATAAACATGGAAATATCTACACCGCCATCTATATGAACATGGAAATATCCACATCGCTATCTGTATGAACATGGAAATATCTACACCGCTGTCTGTTTGAACATGGAAATATCTACACCGCTATCTGCATGAAAATGGAAATGTCTACACTGCTATCTGCATATACATGGAAATATCTACACAGCTATTTCTTTACACATGGAAATAACTACACCGCTATCTGTTTGAACATGGAAATATCTACACCGCCATCTGTTTGAACATGGAAATATCTGCACAGCCATCTGTATGAACATATAAATATCTACACCGCCATCTGTATTAAGATGGAGATATCTACACCGATATCTGTACAAACATGGAAATATCTACACCGCTATATGTATAAACATGGAAATATCTACACCGCCATCTATATGAACATGGAAATATCCACATCGCTATCTCTATGAACATCGAAATATCTACACCACTATCTGAATGAACATGGAAATATCTACACCGCTATCTGTATGAACATGGATATATCTACACAGCCACCTGGATGAACATGGAAATATCTACACCGCTATCTGCATGAAGATGGAAATATCTACACCGCTATTTGTGTAAACATGCATACATCTTCACCGCAATCTGCATAAGCATGGAAATATCTACACCGCTATCTGTATGAACATGGAAATATCTACACCGCTATCTGTTTGAACATGGAAATATCTAAACTGCTATCAGCACGAAAATGGAAATATCTACACCGCTATCTGCATATACATTTAAATATCTACACAGCTATCTCTTTACACATGGAAATAACTACACCGCTATCTGTATGAACATGGAAATATCTTCACCGCCCTCTGTATGAACATGGATATATCGACACAGCCTCCTGGATGAACATGGAAATATCTACACCGCTATCTGTATAAACATGGAAATATCTACACCACTATCTGTATGAACATGGAAATACATACACTGCTATCTGTATGAACATGGAAATATCTACACCGCTATCTGTATGAACATGGAAATACATACACCGCTATCTGTATGAACATGGATATAGCTACACCGCTATCTGTATAAACATGGAAATATCTACACCGCTATCTGTTTAAACATGGAAATATCTACACCGCTATCTGTATAAACATGGAAATATCAGCACCGCTATCAGTATGAACATGGAAATATCTGCACCGCTATCTGTATGAACATGGAAATATCTACACCGCTATCTGTATGAACATGGAAATATCTTCACTGCCATCAGTATGAACATGGATATATCTACACAGCAATCTGAATGAACATGGAAATATCTACACCGCTATCTGCATGAACATGGAAATATCTACACCGCTATCTGTGCAAACATGCATACATCTTCACCGCAATCTGTATAAGCATGTTAATATATACACCGCTATCTGTATGAACATGGAAATATCTACACCGCTATCTCTATGAACATGGAAATATCTACACCTCTATCTGTATGAACATGGAAATAGCTACACCGCTATCTGTACGAACATGGAAATATCTACACCACTACCTGTATGAACATGGAAATATCTACACCTCTATCTCTATGAACATGGATATATCTACACAGCCATCTGGATGAACATGGAAATATCTACACCGCTATCTGTTTGAACATGTAAATATCTACACCGCTATCTGCATGAAAGTGGAAATATCTACACTGCTATCTGCATATACATGGAAATATCTACACAGCTATCTCTTTACACATGGAAATAACTACACCGCTATATCTATAAACATGGAAATATCTACACCGCCATCTGTATGAACATGGAAGTATCTGCACCGCCATCTGTATGAACATATAAATATCTACACCGCCATCTGTATTAAGAAGGAAATATCTAAACCGCTATCTGTATAAACATGGAAATATCTTCACCGCTACCTGTATAAACATGGAAATATCAGCACCGCTATCTGTATGAACATGAAAATATCTACACCGCTATCTGTATGAACATGGAAATATCTACACCACTATCTGTATGAACGTGGAAATATCTACACCGCTATCTGTATGAACCTGGAAATATCTACACCGCTATCGGTTTGAACATGGAAATATCTACACCGCTATCTGTATGAACATGGAAATACCTTCACCGCCATCTGTATGAACATGGATATGTCTACTCAGCCATCTAGATGAACATGGAAACATCTACAGCGCGATCTGTATGAACATGGAAATATCTACACCGCTATCTGTGTAAACATGCATACATCATCACCGCTATCTGTATAAACATGGAAATATCTACACCGCTATCTCTATGAACATGGAAATATCTACACCGCTATCTGTTTGAACATGAAAATATCTAAACAGCTATCTGCATGAAAATGGAAATATCTACAGAGCTATCTGCATATACATGGAAATAACTACACATCTATCTCTTTACACATGGAAATAACTACACCGCTATCTATATGAACATGGAAATATCTACCCCGCCATCTGTATGAACATGGAAATATCTGCACCGCCATCTTTATGAACATATAAATAACTACACGGCCATCTGTATTAAGATAGAAATATCTACACCGCTGTCTGTATAAACATGGAAATACCTACACCGCTATCTGTATAAACATGGAAATATCTACACCGCTGCCTGTATAAACATGGAAATATCTACACCGCTACCTGTATAAACATGGAAATATCAGCACCGCTATCTGTATGAACATGGAAATATCAGCCCCTCTATCTGTACGAACACGGAAATATCTTCACCGCCATCTGTATGAACATGGATATATCTACACAGCCATCTGGATGAACATGGAAATATCTACACCGCTATCTGTATGAACATGGAAATAGCTACACCGCTATCTGTATGAAGATGGAAATATCTACACCGCTACCTGTATAAACATGGAAATAGCACCACCGCTATCTGTATGAACATGGAAATATCTACACCGCTATCTGTATGAACATGGAAACAGCTACACCGCTATCTGTATGAACATGGAAATATCTACACCACTATCTGTATGAACATGGAAATATCTACACCGCTATCTGTATGAACATGGATATATCTGCACAGCCATCTGGATGAACATGGAAATATCTACACCGCTATCTGTTTGAACATGGAAATATCTACACTGCTATCTGTGTAAACATGCATACATCTTCACCGCTATCTGTATAAACATGGAAATATCTACACCGCTATCTGTATGAACATGGAAATATCTACATCGCTATCTGTTTGAACATGGAAATATCTAAACCGCAATCTGCATGAAAATGGAAATATCTGCACAGCTATCTGCATATAAAAGCAAATATCTACACAGCTATTCCCTTACACATGGAAATAACTACACCGCTATCTGTATGAATATGGAAATATCTACAGCGCCATCTGTATGAACATGGAAATATCTGCATCGCCATCTGTATGAACTTATAAATATCTACACCGCCATCTGTATTAAGATGGAGATATCTAAACCGCTATCTGAATAAACATGGAAATATATACACTGCTATCTGTATAAACAGGGAAATATCTACAACGCTATCTGTATAAACATGGAAATATCTACACCGCTACCTGTATAAACATGGAAATATCAGCACCGCTATCGGCATGAACATGGAAATATCTTCACCGCCATCTGTATGAACATGGATATATATACACAGCCATCTGTATGAACATGGAAATATCTACACCGCTATCTGTATGAACATGGAAGTATCTACACCGCTATCTGTATAAACATGGAAATATCTTCACTGCCATCTGTATGAACATGGATATGTCTACACAGCCATCTGGATGAACATGGAAATATATACACCGCGATCTGTATGAACATGGAAATATCTACACCGCTATCTGTGTAAACATGCATACATCTTCACCGCTACCTATATAAACATGGAAATATCTACACCGCTATCTGTATGAACATGGAAATATCTACACCGCAATCTGTTTGAACATGGAAATATCTAAACCGCTATCTGCATGAAAATAGAAATATCTACACAGATATCTGCATATACATGGCAATATCTACAAAGCTATCTCTTTACACATGGAAATATCTACACCGCTATCTCTATAAACATGGAAATATCTACACCGCCATCTGTATGAACATGGAAATATCTGCACCGACATCTGTATGAACATAGACATATCTACACGGCCATCTGTATTAAGATGCAGATATCTACACCGCTATCTGTATAAACATGGAAATATCTACCCCGCCATCTGTATAAACATGGAAATATCTACACCGCTATCTGTATAAACATGGAAATATCTACAACGCTACCTGTATAAACATGGAAATATCAGCACCGCTATCTGCATGAACATGGAAATATCAGCCCCTCTATCTGTATGAACATGGAGATATCTACACCGCTATCTGTATGAACATGGAAATATCTACACCGCTATCTGTATGAACATGGATATATCTACAACGCTATCTGTATGAACATGGAAATATCTACACCGCTATCTGTTTGAACATGGAAATATCTACACCGCTATCTGCATGAAAATGGAAATGTCTACACTGCTATCTGCATATACATGGAAATATCTACACAGCTATCTCTTTACACATGGAAATAACTACACCGCTATCTGTTTGAACATGGAAATATCTACACCGCCATCTGTTTGAACATGGAAATATCTGCACAGCCATCTGTATGAACATATAAATATCTACACCGCAATCTGTATTAAGATGGAGATATCTACACCGCTATCTGTACAAACATGGAAATACCTACACCGCTATCTGTATAAACTTGGAAATATCTACACCGCCATCTGTATGAACATGGAAATATCTACACCGCTATTTCTATGAACATGGAAATATCTACACCACTATCTGAATGAACATGGATATATCTACACCGCTATCTGTATGAACATGGATATATCTACACAGCCACCTGGATGAACATGGAAATATCTAAACCGCTATCTGCATGAAGATGGAAATATCTACACCACAATTTGTGTAAACATGCATACTACTTCACCGCAATCTGCATAAGCATGGAAATAACTACACCGCTATCTCTATAAACATGGAAATATCTACACCGCCATCTGTATGAACATGGAAATATCTGCACCACCATCTGTATGAACATATAAATAGCTGCACCGCCATCTGTATTAAGATGCAGATATCTTCACCGCTATCTGTATAAACTAGGAAATATCTACACCGCTATCTGTATAAACATGGAAATATCTACACCGCTATCTGAATAAACATGGAAATAACTACACCGCTACCTGTATAAACATGGAAATATCAGCACCGCTATCTGTATGAACATGGAAATATCTACACCGCTATCTCTATGAACATGGAAATATCTACACCGCTATCTGTATGAACATGGAAATAGCTACACCGCTATCTGTATGAACATGGAAATATCTACACCACTATCTGAATGAACATGGAAATATCTACACCGCTATCTGTATGAACATGGATATATCTACGCCGCTATCTGTTTGAAAATGGAAATATCTATGCCGCTATCTGCATGAAAATGGAAATATATACACAGCTATCTGCATAAACACGGAAATATCTACACAGCAATCTCTTTACTTATGGAAATAACTACACCGCTATCTGTATGAACATGGAAATAATTACACCGCCATCTGTATGAACATGGAAATATCTGCACCGACATCTGTATGAACATATACATATCTACACGGCCATCTGTATTAAGATGCAGATATCTACACCGCTATCTGTATAAACATGGAAATATCTACACCGCCATCTATATGAACATGGAAATATCCACATCGCTATCTGTATGAACATGGAAATATCTACACCGCTGTCTGTTTGAACATGGAAATATCTACACCGCTATCTGCATGAAAATGGAAATGTCTACACTGCTATCTGCATATACATGGAAATATCTACACAGCTATTTCTTTACACATGGAAATAACTACACCGCTATCTGTTTGAACATGGAAATATCTACACCGCCATCTGTTTGAACATGGAAATATCTGCACAACCATCTGTATGAACATATAAATATCTACACCGCCATCTGTATTAAGATGGAGATATCTACACCGATATCTGTACAAACATGGAAATATCTACACCGCTATCTGTATAAACATGGAAATATCTACACCGCCATCTATATGAACATGGAAATATCCACATCGCTATCTCTATGAACATCGAAATATCTACACCACTATCTGAATGAACATGGAAATATCTACACCGCTATCTGTATGAACATGGATATATCTACACAGCCACCTGGATGAACATGGAAATATCTACACCGCTATCTGCATGAAGATGGAAATATCTACACCGCTATTTGTGTAAACATGCATACATCTTCACCGCAATCTGCATAAGCATGGAAATATCTACACCGCTATCTGTATGAACATGGAAATATCTACACCGCTATCTGTTTGAACATGGAAATATCTAAACTGCTATCAGCACGAAAATGGAAATATCTACACCGCTATCTGCATATACATTTAAATATCTACACAGCTATCTCTTTACACATGGAAATAACTACACCGCTATCTGTATGAACATGGAAATATCTTCACCGCCCTCTGTATGAACATGGATATATCGACACAGCCTCCTGGATGAACATGGAAATATCTACACCGCTATCTGTATAAACATGGAAATATCTACACCACTATCTGTATGAACATGGAAATACATACACTGCTATCTGTATGAACATGGAAATATCTACACCGCTATCTGTATGAACATGGAAATACATACACCGCTATCTGTATGAACATGGATATAGCTACACCGCTATCTGTATAAACATGGAAATATCTACACCGCTATCTGTTTAAACATGGAAATATCTACACCGCTATCTGTATAAACATGGAAATATCAGCACCGCTATCAGTATGAACATGGAAATATCTGCACCGCTATCTGTATGAACATGGAAATATCTACACCGCTATCTGTATGAACATGGAAATATCTTCACTGCCATCAGTATGAACATGGATATATCTACACAGCCATCTGTATGAACATGGAAATATCTACACCGCTATCTGTATGAACATGGAAATATCTACACCGCTATCTGTATTAACATGGAAATATCTACACCGCTATCTGTGTAAACATGCATACATCTTCACCGCTATCTGCATAAACATGGAAATATCTACACCGCTATCTGTATGAACATGGAAATATCTACACCGCTATCTGTATGAACACGGAAATATCTACACCGCAATCTGTGTAAACATGCATACATCTTCACCGCTATCTGTATAAACATGGAAATATCTACACCGCTATCTGTATGAACATGGAAATATCTACACCGCTATCTGTTTGAACATGGAAATATCTAAACCGCTATCTGCTTGAACATGGAAATATCTAAACCGCTATCTGCATGAAAATGGAAATATCTACACAACTATCTGCATATACATGGAAGTATCTACACAGCTATCTCTTTACAAATGGAAATAACTACACCGCTATCTGTATGAACATGGAAATATCTGCACGGCCATCTGTATGAACATATAAATATCTACACCGCCATCTGTATTAAGATGGAGATATCTACACCGCTATCTGCATAAACATGGAAATATCTACACCGCTATCTGTATAAACATGGAAATATCTACACCGCTACCTGTAAAAACATGGAAATATCAGCACCGCTATCTGTATGAACATGGAAATATCAGCCCCTCTATCTGTATGAATATGGAAATATCTACAACACACTCTGTATGAACATGGAAATATCTACACCGCTATCTGTATGAACATGGAATTATCTTCACCGCCATCTGTATGAACATGGATATGTCTACACAGCCATCTGGATGAACATGGAAATATCTACGCAGCTATCTGTATGAACATGGAAATAGCTACACCGCTATCTGTATGAACATGGAAATATCTGCACCGCCATCTGTATGTACATATAAATATCTACTCCGCCATCTGTATTAAGAAGGAAATATCTACACCGCTATCTGTATAAACATGGAAATATCTACACCGCTATCTGTATAAACATGGAAATATCTACACCGCTATCTGTTTGAACATGGAAATATCTACACCGCTATCTGCATGAAAATGGAAATATCTACACAGCGATCTGCATAAACATGGAAATATCTACAAAGCTATCTCTTTACACATGGAAATAACTACAGCGCTATCTCTATAAACATGCAAATATCTACACCGCCATCTGTATGAACATGGAAATATCTGCACCGCCATCTGTATGAAGATATAAATATCTACACTCCCATCTATATTAAGATGGAGATATCTACACCGCTATCTGTATAAACTTGGAAATATCTACACCGCTATATGTATAAACATGGAAATATCTACACCGCTATCTGTATAAACATGGAAATATCTACACCGTTATCTGTATGAACATGGAAATATCTTCACCGCTATCTCTACGAAGATGGAAATATCTACACCGCTATCTGTACGAACATGGAAATATCTACACCGCTATCTGTATGAACATGGAAATATCTACACCACTATCTGTATGAACATGGAAATGTCTACACCGCTATCTGTATGAACATGGAAATATCTACACCGCTATCTGTATGAACATGGAAATATCTACAACGCTATCTGTATGAACATGGAAATATCTACACCGCTATCTGTGTAAACATGCATCCGTCTTCACCGCTATCTGCATAAACATGGAAATTTGTACACCGCTATCTGTATGAACATGGAAATATCTACACAGCCATCTGGATGAACATGGAAATATCTACACCGCTATCTGTATGAACATGGAAATATATACACCGCTATCTGTATAAACATGGAAATATCTTCACCGCCATCTGTATGAACATGGATATGTCTACACAGCCATCTGGATGAACCTGGAAATATCTACACCGAGATCTGTATGAAAATGGAAATATCTACACCGCTATCTGTGTAAACATACATACATCTTCACCGCTACCTATATAAACATGGAAATATCTACACCGCTATCTGTATGAACATGGAAATATCTACACCGCAATCTGTTTGAACATGGAAATATCAAAACTGCTATCTGCATGAAAATAGAAATATCTACACAGCTATCTGCATATACATGGAAATATCTACAAAGCTATCTCTTTACACATGGAAATAACTACACCGCTATCTCTATAAACATGGAAATATCTACACCGCCATCTGTATGAACATGGAAATATCTGCACCGCCATCTGAATGAACATATAAATATCTACACCGCCATCTGTATTAAGATGGAGATATCTTCACCGCAATCTGTATAAACTTGGAAATATCTACACAGCTATCTGTATAAACATGGACATATCTTCACCGCTATCTGTATAAAGATGGAAATATCTACACCGCTACCTGTATAAACATGGAAATATTAGCACCGCTATCTGTATGAACATGGAAATATCTACACAGCTATCTCTATGAACATGGAAATATCTACACCGCTATCTGTATGAACATGGAAATAGCTACACCGCTATCTGTATGAACTTGGAAATATCTACACCACTATCTGAATGAACATGGAAATATCTACACCGCTATCTGTATGAACATGGATATATGTACACCGCTATCTGTTTGAAAATGGAAATATCTACACCGCTATCTGCATGAAAATGGAAATATCTACACAGCTATCTGCAAAAACATGGAAATATTTACACAGCAATCTCTTTACACATGGAAATAACTACACCGCTATCTGTATGAACATGTAAGTATTTACACCGCCATCTGTATGAACATGGAAATATCTGCACCGACATCTGTTTGAACATATACATATCTACACGGCCATCTGTATTGAGATGGAGATATCTACACCGCTATCTCTATAAACATGGAAATATCTACACCGCTATCTGTATAAACATGGAAATATCTACACCGCTATCTGTATAAACATGGAAATATCTACAACGCTACCTGTATAAACATGGAAATATCAGCACCGCTATCTGCATGAACATGGAAATAGCCCCTCTATCTGTATGAACATGGAGATATCTACAACGCTATGTGTATGAACATGGAAATATCTACACCGCTATCTGTATGAACAAGGATATATCTACACCGCTATCTGTATGAACATGGATATAACTACACAGCCATCTGGATGAACACGGAAATATCTACACCGCTATCTGTTTGAACATGGAAATATCTACACCGTTATCTGTGTAAATATGCATACATCTTCATCGCAATCTGTATAAACATGGAAATATCTACACCTCTATCTGTATGAACATGGAAATATCTACACCGCTCTCTTTTTGAACATGGAAATATCTACACCGCTATCTGTGTAAACATGCATATATCTTCACCGCTATCTGTATAAACATGGAAATATCTACACTGCTATCTGTATGAACATGGAAATATCTACACCGCTATCTGTATGAACATGGAAATATCTTCACCGCTATCTGTGTAAATATGCATACATCTTCACCGCAATCTGTATAAACATGGAAATATCTACACCGCTATCAGTATGAACATGGAAATATCTACACTGCTACCTGTATAAACAAGGAAATATCAGCACCGCTATATGTATGAACATGGAAATATCTACACCGCTATCTGTATGAACATGGAAATATCTACACCGCTATCTGTATGAACATGGAAATATCTACACCGCTATCTGTATGAACATGGAAATATCTACACCGCTATCTGTTTGAACATGGAAATATCTACACCGCTGTCTGCATGAAAATGGAAATATCTACACAGCTATCTGCATATACATGGAAATATCTACACAGCTACCTCTTTACACATGGAAATAACTACACCACTATCTGTATGAACATGGAAATATATGCACGGCCATCTGTATGAACATATATATATCTACACAGCCATCTGTATTAAGATGGAGATATCTACACCGCTATCTGTATAAAAATGGAAATATCTACACAGCTATCTGTATAAACATGGAAATATCTACACCGTTATCTGTATAAACATGGAAATATCTACACCGCTACGTGTGAAAACATGGAAATATCAGCACCGCTATCTGTAAGAACATGGAAATATCAGCCCCTCTATCTGTGTGAACATGTAATTATCTACACCACTATCTGTATGAACACGGAATTATCTTCACCGCCATCTGTATGAACATGGATATGTCTACACAGCCATCTGGATGAACATGGAACTATCTACACCGCTATCTGTATGAACATGGAAATATCTACACCGCTATCTGTATGAACATGGAAATATCTACACAGCTATCTGTATGAACATAGAAATATATACACCGCTATCTGTATGAACATGGAAATATCTACACCGATATCTGAACATGGAAATATCTACACCGCTGTCTGCATGAAAATGGAAATATCTACACAGCTATCTGCATATACATGTAAATATCTACACAGCTGTCTCTTTACACATGGAAATAACTTCACTGCTATCTCTATAAACATGGAAATATCTACTCCGCCATCTGTATGAACATGGAAATATCTTCACTGCCATCAGTATGAACATATAAATATCTACACCGCCCTCTGTATTACGGAGATATCTACACCGCTATCTGTATAAACATGGAAATATCTAAACCGCTATCTGTATAAACATGGAAATATCTACACCGCTATCTGTATAAAAGTGGAAATATCAGCACCGCTATCAGTACGAACATGGAAATATCTGCACCGCCATCTGTGTGAACATGGAAATATCTACACCGCTATCTGTATGAACATGGAGATATCTACACCGCTATCTGTATGAACATGGATATATCTACACAGCCATTTGGATGAACATGGAAATATCTACACCGCTATCTGTATGAAAATGAAAATATCTACACCGCTATCTGTATAAACATTGAAATATCTACACAGCCATCTGGATTAACATGGAAATATCTACACCGCTATCTGTGTAAACATGCATATATCTTCACCGCAGTCTGTATAAACATGGAAATATCTACACCGCTGTCTGTATGAACATGGAAATATCTACACCGCTATCTCTATGAACATGGAAATATCTACACCACTATCTGTTTGAAGATGGAAATATCTACACTGCTATCTGCATATACATGGAAATATCTACACAGCTATCTGTTTACACATGGAAATAACTACACCGCTATCTGTATGAACATGGAAATATCTACACCGCCATCTGTATGAACATGGAAATATCTGCACTGCCATCTGTATGAACATATAAATATCTACACCGCCATCTGTATTAAGATGGAGATATCGACACCGCTATCAGCATAAACATGGAAATATCTACACCGCTATCTGTATAAACATGGAAATAACTACACCGCTATATGTACAAACATGGAAATATCTACACTGCTACCTGTATAAACATGGATATATCAGCACCACTATCTGTATGAACATGGAAATATATACACCGCTATCTGTATGAACATGGAAATATCTACACCTCTATCAGTATGAACATGGAAATATCTACACCGCTATCTGTATGAACATGGAAATATCTACACCGCTATCTGTTTGAACAAGGAAATATCTACACCGCTGTCTGCATGAAAATGGAAATATCTACACAGCTATCTGCATATACATGGAAATATCTACACAGCTATCTCTTTACACATGGAAATAACTACACCGCTATCTCTATAAGCATGGAAATATCTACTTCGCCATCTGTATGAACATGGAAATATCTGCACCGCCATCTGTATGAACTTATAAATATCTACACTGCCATCTGTATTAAGAAGGAGATACCTACACCGCTATCTGTATAAACATGTAAATATCTACACCGCTGTCTGTATGAACCTGGAAATATCTTCACCGTCATCTGTATGAACATGGATATATCTACACAGCCATCTGTATGAACATGGAAATATCTACACCGATATCTGTATGAACATGGAAATATCTACACCGTTATCTGTATGAACATGGAAATATCTTCACCGCCATCTGTATGAACATGGATATATCTACACAGCCATCTGGATGAACATGGAAATACCTACACAGCTATCTGTATGAACATGGAAATATATACACCGCTATCTGTGTAAACATGCATACATCTTCACCGCTATCTGTATAAACTTGGAAATATCTACACTGCTATCTGTATGAACATGGAAATATGTACACCGATATCTGTATGAACATGGAAATATCTACACCGTTATCTGTATGAACATGGAAATATCTTCACCGCCATCTGTATGAACATGGAAATATCTACACCGCTATCTGTATGAACATGGATATATCTACACAGCCATCTGGATGAACATGGAAATATCTAAACCGCTATCTGCATGAAAATGGAAATATCTACACAGCTATCTGCATATTCATGGAAATATCTGCACAGCTATCTCTTTACACATGGAAATAACTACACCGCTATCTGTATGAACATGGAAATATCTGCACGGCCATCTGTATGAACATATAAATATCTACACCGCCTTCTGTATTAAGATGGAGATACCTACACCGCTATCTGTATAAACATGGAAATACCTACACCGCTATCTGTATAAACATGGAAATATCTACACCGCTATCTGTATAAACATGATAATATCTACACCGCTACCTGTATAAACATGGAAATATCAGCACCGCTATCTGTATGAACATGGAAATATCAGCCCCTCTATCTGTATGAACATGGAAATATCTACAACGCTATCTGTATGAACATGGAAATATCTACACCGCTAGATGTATGAACATGGAATTATCTACAACGCCATCTGTGTGAACATGGATATGTCTACACAGCCATCTGGAGGAACATGGAATTATCTACACCGCTATCTGTATGAACATGGAAATAGCTGCTCCGCTATCTGAATGAACATGGAAATAGCTGCTCCGCTATGTGTATGAACATGGAAATATCTGCACCGCTATATGTATGAACATGGAAATATCTACACCGCTATCTGTTTGAACATGGAAATATCTACACCGCTGTCAGCATGAAAATGTAAATATCTACACAGATATCTGCATATACATGGAAATATCTACACAGCTATCTCTATACACACGGAAATAACTACACAGCTATCTCTAAAAACATGGAAATATCTACACCGCCATCTGTTTGAACATGGAAATATCTGCACCGCCATCTGTATGAACATATAAATATCTACACCGCCATCTGTATTAAGAAGGAGATATCTGCGCCGCTATCTGTATAAACCTGGAAATATCTACACCGCTATCTGTATAAACATGGAAATATCTACCCCGCTATCTGTATAAACCTGGAAATATCTACACCGCTACCTGTATAAACATGGAAATAGCTACACCGCTATCTGTATGAACATGGAAATATCTACACCACTATCTGTATGAACATGGAAATAACTACACCGCTATCTGTATGAACATGGATACATCTACACAGCCATCTGGATGGACATGGAAATATCTACACCGCTATCTGTATGAACATGGAAATATCTACACCGCTATCTGTATGAACATGGAAATATCTACACCGCTATCTGTATGAACATGGAAATATCTACACCGCTGTTTGAACTTGGAAATATCTAAACCGCTATCTGCATGAAAATGGAAATATCTACAGAACTATCTGCATATACGTGGAAATATCTACACAGCTATCTCTTTACACATGGAAATAACTACACCGCTATCTGTATGAACATGGAAATATCTGCACTTCCATCTGTATGAACATATAAATATCTACACCGCCATCTGTATTAAGATGGAGATATCTACACCGCTATCTGTATAAACATGGAAATATATACACCGCTATCTGTATAAACATGGAAATATCTACACCGTTATCTGTATAAACATGGAAATATCTACACCGCGACCTGTAAAAACATGGAAATATCAGCGCCGCTATCTGTATGAACATGGAAATATCAGCCCCTCTATCTGTGTGAACATGGAAATATCTGCACCACTATCTGTATTAACATGGAAATATCTACACCACTATCTGTATGGACATGGAATTATCTTCACCGTCATCTGTATGAACATGGATATGTCTACACAGCCATCTGGATGAACATGGAAATATCTACACCGCTCTCTGTATGAACATGGAAATAGCTACACCGCTATCTGTATAATCATGGAAATATCAGCACCGCTATCTGCATGAACATGGAAATATCTACACCGCTATCTGTATGAACATGGAAATATCTACACCGCTATCTGTATGAACATGGAAATATATACACCGCTATCTGTATGAACATGGAAATATCTACACTGCTATCTGTATGAACATGGAAATATCTACACCGCTATCTGTATGAACATGGAAATATCTACACCGCTATCTGTATGAACATGGAAATATCTACACCGCTATCTGTATAAACATGGAAATAACTACACCGCTATCTGTATAAACAAGGAAATATCTACACCGCTACCTGTATAAACATGGAAATATCAGCACCACAATCTGTATGAACATGGAAATATATACACCGCCATCTGTATGAACATGGAAATATCTGCACCGCCATCTGAATGAACATATAAATATCTACAGCGCCATCTGTATTAAGATGGAAATATCTACACCGCTATCTGTATAAACCTGGAAATATCCACATAGCTATCTGTATAAACATGGAAATATCTACACTGCTACCTGTATAAACATGGAAATATCTACACCACTACCTGTATAAACAAGGAAATATCAGCACCGCTATCTGTATGAACATGGAAATATCAGCCCCTCTATCTGTATGAATATGGAAATATCTACACCGCTATCTGTATGAACATGGAAATATCTACACCGCTATCTGTATGAACATGGAAATACATACACAGCTATCTGTATGAACATGGAAATAGCTACACCGCTATCTGTATGGACATGGAAATTTCTTCACCGCCATCTGTATGAACATGGATATATCTACACCGCTATCTGTATGAACATGGAAATATCTACACCGCTATCTGTATGAACATGCAAATACATACACAGCTATCTGTATGAACATGGAAATAGCTACACCGCTATCTGTATGGACATGGAAATTTCTTCACCGCCATCTGTATGAACATGGATATATCTACACAGCCATCTGGATGAACATGGAAATATCTACACCGCTATCTGTATGAACATGGAAATATCTACACCGCTATCTGTATGAACATGGAAATATCTTCACCGCCATCTGTATGAACATGGATATGTCTACACAGCCATCTGGATGAACATGGAAATATCTACACCGCGATCTGTATGAACATGGAAATATCTACACTGCTATCTGTGTAAACATGCATACGTTTCACCGCTATCTGTATAAACATGGAAATATCTACACCGCTATCTGTATGTACATGGAAATATCTACACCGCTATCTGTTTGAACATGGAAATATCTAAACCGCTATCTGCATGAAAATAGAAATATCTACACAGCTATCTGCATATACATGGAAATATCTACAAACCTATCTCTTTACACATGGAAATAACTACACCGATATCTCTATAAACATGGAAATATCTACACCGCCATCTGTATGAACATGGAAATATCTGCACTGCCATCTGTATGAACATATAAATATCTACACCGCCATCTGTATTAAGATGGAGATACCTTCACCGCTATCTGTATAAACTTGGAAATATCTACACCGCTATCTTTATAAACCTGGAAATATCTACACCGCTATCTGTATAAACATGGAAATATCTACAACGCTACCTGTATAAACATGGAAATATCAGCACCGCTATTTGTATGAACATGGAAATATCTACACCGCTATCTCTATGAACATGGAAATATCTACACCGCTATCTGCATGAACATGGAAATAGCTACACCGCTATCTGTACGAACATGGAAATATCTACACCTCTATCTGTATGAACATGGAAATATCTACACCGCTATCTGTATGAACATGGATATGTCTACACAGCCATCTGGATGAACATGGAAATATCTACAACGCTATCTGCATGAACATGGAAATATCTACACCGCTATCTGTGTAAACATGCATACATCTTCACTGCAATCTGTACAAGCATGGAAATATCTACAACGCTATCTGTATGAACATGGAAATATCTACACCGCTATCTGTTTGAACATGGAAATATCTAAACCGCTATCAGCATGAAAATGGCAATATCTACAGAGCTATCTGCATATACATGGAAATATCTACACAGCTATCTCTTTACACATGGAAATATCTACACCGCTATCTGCATGAAAATGGAAATATCTACACAGCGATCTGCATATACATGGAAATATCTACAAAGCTATCTCTTTACACATGGAAATAACTACAGCGCTGTCTCTATAAACATGCAAATATCTACACCGCCATCTGTATGAACATGGAAATGTCTGCACCGCCATCTGTATGAACATATAAATATCTACACGGCCATCTGTATTAAGATGGAAATATCTACACCGCTATCTGTATAAAGATGGAAATATCTACAACGCTACCTGTATAAACATGGAAATATCAGCACAGCTATCTGCATGAACATGGAAATAGCCGCTCTATCTGTATGAACATGGAGATATCTACACCGCTATCTGTATGAACATGGAAATGTCTACACCGCTATCTGTGTGAACATGGAAATATCTACTCCGCCATCTGTATGAACATGGAAATATCTGCACCGGCATGTGTATGAACATATAAATATCTGCACCACCATCTGTATTAAGAAGGAGATATCTACACCGCTATCTGTATAAACATGGAAATATCTACACCGCTATCTGTATAAACATGGAAATATCAACACCGCTATCTGTATAAACAAGGAAATATCAGCACCGCTATCAGTATGAACATGGAAATATCTACACCGCTATCTGTATGAACGTTGAAATATCTACACCGCTGTCTGTATGAACATGGAAATATCTTCACCGCCATCTGTATGAACATGGATATATCTACACAGCCATCTGTATGAACATGGAAATATCTACACCGCTATCCGTATGAACATGGAAATATCTACACCGCTATCTGTATGAACATGGAAATATCTTCACCGCCATCTGTAAGATCATCGATATGTCTACACAGCCATCTGGATGAACATGGAAATATCTACACCGCGATCTGTATGAACATGGAAATATCTACACCACTATCTGTGTAAACATGCATACATTTCTCCGCTATCTGTATAAACATGGAAATATCTACACCGCTATCTGTATGAACATGGAAATATCTACAAAGCTATCTGTTTGAACATGGAAATACCTAAACCGCTATCTGCATGAAAATAGAAATGTCTACACAGCTATCTGCATATACATGGAAATATATACAAAGCTATCTCTTTACACATGGAAATAACTACACCGCTATCTTTATAAACATGGAAATATCTACACCGCCAACTGTATGAACATGGAAATATCTGCACTGCCATCTGTATGAACATATAAATATCTACACCGCCATATGTATTAAGATGGGGATATCTTCACCGCTATCTGTATAAACTTGGAAATATCTACACCGCTATCTTTATAAACCTGGAAATATCTACACCGCTATCTGTATAAACATGGAAATATCTTCACCGCTATCTGTATAAACATGGAAATATCTACACCGCTACCTGTATAAACATGGAAATATCAGCACCGCTATCTGCATGAACATGGCAGTAACAGCCCCTCTATCTGAATGAACATGGAGTTATCTACACCGCTATCTGTAAGAACATGGAAATATCTACACCGCTATCTGTATGAACATGGAAATAACTTCACCGCCATCTGTATGAACATGGATATATCTACACAGCCATCTGGATGAACATGGAAATATCTACACCGCTATCTGTATGAACATGGAAATAGCTACACCGCTATCTGTATGAACATGGAAATATCTACAACACTATCTGTATGAACATGGAAATATATACACCGCTATCTGTATGAACATGGAAATATCTTCACCGCCATCTGTATGAACATGGATATATCTACACAGCCATCTGGATGAACATGAAATTATCTACACCGCTATCTGTATGAACATGGAAATAGCTACACCGCTATCGGTATGAACATGGAAATATCTACACCGCTATCTGTATGAACATGGAAATATCTACACCGCTACCTGTATAAACATGGAAATAACAGCACCGCTATCTGTATGAACATGGAAATAGCTACACCGCTATCTGTATGAACATGGAAATAGCTACACCGCTATCTGTATGAACATGGATATATCTACACAGCCATCTGGATGAACATGGAAATATCTACACCGCTGTCTGTGTAAACATGCATACATCTTCACCACTATCTGTATGAACATGGAAATATCTCCACAGCTATCTGTATGAACATGGAAATATCTACACCGCTATCTGTTTGAACATGGAAATATCTACACCGCTATCTGCATGAAAATGGAAATAAATACACAGCTATCTGCATATAGATGGAAATATCTACAAAGCTATCTCTTTACACATGGAAATATCAGCACCGCTATCTGTATAAACATGGAAATATCTACACCGCTATCTGCATGAACATGGAAATATCTACACCGCTATCTGTATGAACATGGAAATATCCACACCGCTATCTGTATAAACATGGAAATACCTACACTGCTATCTGTTTGAACATGGAAATATCTACACCGCTGTCAGCATGAAAATGGAAATATCTACACAGCTATTTGCATATACATGGAAATATCTACACAGCTATCTCTTTAGACATGGAAATAACTACACCGCTATCTCTATAAACATGGAAATATCTACTCCGCCATCTGTATGAACATGGAAATATCTGCACCGGCATGTGTATGAACATATAAATATCTGCACCGCCATCTGTATTAAGAAGGAGATATCTACACCGCTATCTGTATAAACATGGAAATATCTACACCGCTATCTGTATAAACATGGAAATATCTACACCGCTATCTGTATAAACATGGAAATATCAGCACCGCTATCAGTATGAACATGGAAATATCTACACCGCTCTCTGTATGAACGTGGAAATATCTACACCGCTGTCTGTATGTACATGGAAATACCTTCACCGCCATCTGTATGAACATGGATATATCTACACCGCTATCTGTATGAACATGGAAATATCTTCACCGCCATCTGTAAGATCATCGATATGTCTACACAGCCATCTGGATGAACATGGAAATATCTACACCGCGATCTGTATGAACATGGAAATATCTACACCACTATCTGTGTAAACATGCATACATTTCTCCGCCACCTGTATAAACATGGAAATATCTACACCGCTATCTGTATGAACATGGAAATATCTACAAAGCTATCTGTTTGAACATGGAAATACCTAAACCGCTATCTGCATGAAAATAGAAATATCTACACAGCTATCTGCATATACATGGAAATATATACAAAGCTATCTCTTTACACATGGAAATAACTACACCGCTATCTTTATAAACATGGAAATATTTACACCGCCATCTGTATGAACATGGAAATATCTGCACTGCCATCTGTATGAACATATAAATATCTACACCGCCATATGTATTAAGATGGGGATATCTTCACCGCTATCTGTATAAACTTGGAAATATCTACACCGCTATCTTTATAAACCTGGAAATATCTACACCGCTATCTGTATAAACATGGAAATATCTTCACCGCTATCTGTATAAACATGGAAATATCTACACCGCTACCTGTATAAACATGGAAATATCAGCACCGCTATCTGCATGAACATGGCAGTAACAGCCCCTCTATCTGAATGAACATGGAGTTATCTACACCGCTATCTGTAAGAACATGGAAATATCTACACCGCTATCTGTATGAACATGGAAATAACTTCACCGCCATCTGTATGAACATGGATATATCTACACAGCCATCTGGATGAACATGGAAATATCTACACCGCTATCTGTATGAACATGGAAATAGCTACACCGCTATCTGTATGAACATGGAAATATCTACAACACTATCTGTATGAACATGGAAATATATACACCGCTATCTGTATGAACATGGAAATATCTTCACCGCCATCTGTATGAACATGGATATATCTACACAGCCATCTGGATGAACATGAAATTATCTACACCGCTATCTGTATGAACATGGAAATAGCTACACCGCTATCGGTATGAACATGGAAATATCTACACCGCTATCTGTATGAACATGGAAATATCTACACCGCTACCTGTATAAACACGGAAATAACAGCACCGCTATCTGTATGAACATGGAAATAGCTACACCGCTATCTGTATGAACATGGAAATAGCTACACCGCTATCTGTATGAACATGGATATATCTACACAGCCATCTGGATGAACATGGAAATATCTACACCGCTGTCTGTGTAAACATGCATACATCTTCACCACTATCTGTATGAACATGGAAATATCTCCACAGCTATCTGTATGAACATGGAAATATCTACACCGCTATCTGTTTGAACATGGAAATATCTACACCGCTATCTGCATGAAAATGGAAATAAATACACAGCTATCTGCATATAGATGGAAATATCTACAAAGCTATCTCTTTACACATGGAAATATCAGCACCGCTATCTGTATAAACATGGAAATATCTACACCGCTATCTGCATGAACATGGAAATATCTACACCGCTATCTGTATGAACATGGAAATATCCACACCGCTATCTGTATAAACATGGAAATACCTACACTGCTATCTGTTTGAACATGGAAATATCTACACCGCTGTCAGCATGAAAATGGAAATATCTACACAGCTATTTGCATATACATGGAAATATCTACACAGCTATCTCTTTAGACATGGAAATAACTACACCGCTATCTCTATAAACATGGAAATATCTACTCCGCCATCTGTATGAACATGGAAATATCTGCACCGACATGTGTATGAACATATAAATATCTGCACCGCCATCTGTATTAAGAAGGAGATATCTACACCGCTATCTGTATAAACATGGAAATATCTACACCGCTATCTGTATAAACATGGAAATATCTACACCGCTATCTGTATAAACATGGAAATATCAGCACCGCTATCAGTATGAACATGGAAATATCTACACCGCTCTCTGTATGAACGTGGAAATATCTACACCGCTGTCTGTATGTACATGGAAATACCTTCACCGCCATCTGTATGAACATGGATATATCTACACAGCCATCTGTATGAACATGGAAATATCTACACCGCTATCTGTATGAACATGGAAATATCTTCACCGCCATCTGTATGATCATCGATATGTCTACACAGCCATCTGGATGAACATGGAAATATCTACACCGCGATCTGTATGAACATGGAAATATCTACACCACTATCTGCGTAAACATGCATACATTTCACCGCTATCTGTATAAACATGGAAATATCTACACCGCTATCTGTATGAACATGGAAATATCTACAAAGCTATCTGTTTGAACATGGAAATACCTAAACCGCTATCTGCATGAAAATAGAAATATCTACACAGCTATCTGCATATACATGGAAATATATACAAAGCTATCTCTTTACACATGGAAATAACTACACCGCTATCTTTATAAACATGGAAATATCTACACCGCCATCTGTATGAACATGGAAATATCTGCACTGCCATCTGTAAGAACATATGAATATCTACACCGCCATCTGTATTAAGATGGGGATAACTTCACCGCTATCTGTATAAACTTGGAAATATCTACACCGCTATCTGTATAAACCTGGAAATATCTACACCGCTATCTGTATAAACATGGAAATATCTTCACCGCTATCTGTATAAACATGGAAATATCTACACCGCTACCTGTATAAACATGGAAATATCAGCACCGCTATCTGCATGAACATGGCAATATCAGCACCTCTATCTGTATGAACATGGAAATAGCTACACCGCTATCTGTATGAACATGGAAATATCTACAACACTATCTGTATGAACATGGAAATATATACACCGCTATCTGTATGAACATGGAAATATCTTCACCGCCATCTGTATGAACATGGATATATCTACACAGCCATCTGGATGAACATGAAAATATCTACACCGCGATCTGTATGAACATGGAAATAGCTACACCGCTATCTGTATGAACATGGAAATATCTACACCGCTATCTGTATGAACATGGAAATATCAACACCGCTATCTGTATGAACATGGAAATATATTCACCTCCATCTGTATGAATATGGATATATCTACAGAGCCATCTGTATGAACATGGAAATATCTACACCGCTATCTGTGTAAACATGCATACATCTTCACCGCGATCTGTATGAACATGGAAATATCTACTCCGCTATCTTTGTAAACATGCATACATCTTCACCGCTATCTATATAAACATGGAAATATCTACACCGCTATCTGTATGAACATGGAAATATCTACACCGCTATCTGTATGAACATGGAAATAGCTACACCGCTATCTGTATGAACATGGAAATATCTACAACACTATCTGTATGAACATGGAAATATATACACCGCTATCTGTATGAACATGGAAATATCTTCACCGCCATCTGTATGAACATGGATATATCTACACAGCCATCTGGATGAACATGAAATTATCTACACCGCAATCTGTATGAACATGGAAATAGCTACACCGCTATCGGTATGAACATGGAAATATCTACACCGCTATCTGTATGAACATGGAAATATCTACACCGCTACCTGTATAAACATGGAAATAACAGCACCGCTATCTGTATGAACATGTAAATAGCTACACCGCTATCTGTATGAACATGGAAATAGCTACACCGCTATCTGTATGAACATGGATATATCTACACAGCCATCTGGATGAACATGGAAATATCTACACCGCTGTCTGTGTAAACATGCATACATCTTCACCGCTATCTGTATGAACATGGAAATATCTCCACAGCTATCTGTATGAACATGGAAATATCTACACCGCTATCTGTTTGAACATGGAAATATCTACACCGCTATCTGCATGAAAATGGAAATAAATACACAGCTATCTGCATATAGATGGAAATATCTACAAAGCTATCTCTTTACACATGGAAATAACTACACCGCTATCTCTATAAACATGGAAATATCTACACCGCCATCTGTATGAACATGGAAATATCTGCACCGCCATCTGTATGAAGATATAAATACCTACACAGCCATCTGTATTAAGATGGAGATATCTACACCGCTATCTGTATAAACCTGGAAATATCTACACCGCTATCTGTATAAACATGGAAATATCTACACCGCTATCTGTACAAACATGGAAATATCTACACCGCTACCTGTATAAACATGGAAATATCAGAACCGCTATCTGTATAAACATGGAAATATCTACACCGCTATCTGCATGAACATGGAAATATCTACACCGCTATCTGTTTGAACATGGAAATATCCACACCGCTGTCAGCATGAAAATGGAAATATCTACACAGCTATTTGCATATACATAGAAATATCTACACAGCTATCTCTTTACACATGGAAATAACTACACCGCTATCTCTATAAACATGGAAATATCTACTCCGCCATCTGTATGAACATGGAAATATCTGCACCGGCATGTGTATGAACATATAAATATCTGCACCGCCATCTGTATTAAGAAGGAGATATCTACACCGCTATCTGTATAAACATGGAAATATCTACACCGCTATCTGTATAAACATGGAAATATCAACACCGCTATCTGTATAAACAAGGAAATATCAGCACCGCTATCAGTATGAACATGGAAATATCTACACCGCTATCTGTATGAACGTGGAAATATCTACACCGCTGTCTGGTTGAACATGGAAGTATCTTCACCGCCATCTGTATGAACATGGATATATCTACACAGCCATCTGTATGAACATGGAAATCTCTACACCGCTATCCGTATGAACATGGAAATATCTACACCGCTATCTGTATGAACATGGAAATATCTTCACCGCCATCTGTGAGATCATCGATATGTCTACACAGCCATCTGGATGAACATGGAAATATCTACACCGCGATCTGTATGAACATGGAAATATCTACACCACTATCTGCGTAAACATGTATACATTTCACCGCTATCTGTATAAACATGGAAATATCTACACTGCTATCTGTATGAACATGGAAATATCTACAAAGCTATCTGTTTGAACATGGAAATATCTACACCGCTATCTGCATGAAAATGGAAATAAATACACAGCTATCTGCATATAGATGGAAATATCTACAAAGCTATCTCTTTACACATGGAAATAACTACACCGCTATCTCTATAAACATGGAAATATCTACACCGCCATCTGTATGAACATGGAAATATCTGCACCGCCATCTGTATGAAGATATAAATATCTACACAGCCATCTGAATTAAGATGGAGATATCTACACCGCTATCTGTATAAACCTGGAAATATCTACACCGCTATCTGTATAAACATGGAAATATCATCACCGCTAGCTGTATAAACATGGAAATATCTACACCGCTACATGCATAAACATGGAAATATCAGCACCGCTATCTGTATGAACATGGAAATATCTACACCGCTATCTGCATGAACATGGAAATATCTACACCGCTATCTGCATGAACATGGAAATATCCACACCGCTATCTGTATAAACTTGGAAATACCTACACTGCTATCTGTTTGAACATGGAAATATCTACACCGCTGTCAGCATGAAAATGGAAATATCTACACAGCTATTTGCATATACATGGGAATATCTACACAGCTATGTCTTTAGACATGGAAATAACTACACCGCTATCTCTATAAACATGGAAATATCTACTCCGCCATCTGTATGAACATGGAAATATCTGCACTGCCATCAGAATTAAGAAGGAGATATCTACACCGCTATCTGTATAAACATGGAAATATCTACACCGCTATCTGTATGAACATGGAAATATCTACACCGCTATCTGTATAAACACGGAAATATCTTCACCGCCATCTGTATGATCATCGATATGTCTACACAGCCATCTGGATGAACATGGAAATATCTGCACCGCGATCTGTATGAACATGGAAATATCTACACCACTATCTGCGTAAACATGCATACATTTCACCGCTATCTGTATAAACATGGAAATATCTACACCGCTATCTGTATGAACATGGAAATATCTACACCGCTATCTGTATGAACATGGAAATATCTACAACACTGTCTGAATGAACATGGAAATATATACACCGCTATCTGTATGAACATGGAAATATCTTCACCGCCATCTGTATGAACATGGATATATCTACACAGCCATCTGGATGAACATGAAAATATCTACACCGCTATCTGTATGAACATGGAAATAGCTACACCGCTATCTGTATGAACATGGAAATATCTACACCGCTATCTGTATGAACATGGAAATATCTACACCGCTATCTGTATGAACATGGAAATATATTCACCGCCATCTGTATGAACATGGATATATCTACAGAGACATCTGGATGAACATGGAAATATCTACACCGCTATCTGTATGAACATGGAAATATCTACACCGCTATCTGTGTAAACATGCATACATCTTCACCGCTATCTGTATGAACATGGAAATATCTACACCGCTATCTGTATGAACATGGAAATATCTACACCGCTATCTGTTTGAACATGGAAATATCTACACCGCTATCTGCACGAAAATGGAAATATCTCCACAGCTATCTGCATATACATGGAAATATCTACAAAGATATCTCTTTACACATGGAAATAACTACACCGCTATCTCTATAAACATGGAAATATCTACACCGCCATCTGTATGAACATGGAAATATCTGCACCGCCATCTGTATGAACATATAAATATCTACACCGCCATCTGTATTAAGATGGAGATATCTACACCGCTATCTGTATAAACCTGGAAATATCTACACCGCTATCTGTATGAACATGGAAATAGCTACACCGCTCTCTGTATAAACATGGAAATATCTACACCACTATCTGTATGAACATGGAAATATCTACACCGCTATCTGTATGAACATGGATATATCTACACAGCCATCGGGATGAACATGGAAATATCTATACCGCTATCTGTATGAACCTGGAAATATCTACACCGCTCTCTGTGTAAACATGCATACATCTTCACCGCTATCTGTATAAACATGGAAATATCGACACCGCTATCTGTATGAACATGGAAATAGCTACACCGCTATCTGTATGAACATGGAAGTATCAGCACCGCTACCTGTATAAACATGGAAATATCAGCACCGCTATCTGTATGAACATGGAAATATCTACACTGCTATCTGTATGAATATGGAAATATCTACACCACTATCTGTATGAACATGGAAATATATACACCGCTCTCTGTATGAAAATGGAAATATCTACACTGCTATCAGTTTGAACATGGAAATATCTACACCTCTATCTGCATGAAAATGGAAACATCTACACAGCTATCTGCATATACATGGAAATATCTACACAGCTATCTCTTTACACATGAAAATAACTACACCGCTATCTCCATAAACATGGAAATATCTACACCGCCATCTGTATGAACATAGAAATATCTTCACCGCCATCTGTATGAACATATAAATATCTACACCGCCATCTGTATAAAGAAGGAGATATCTACACCGCTATCTGTATAAACATGGAAATATCTACACCGCTGCCTGTATAAACATGCAAATATCAGCACCGCTATCTCTATGAACATGGAAATATCTACACCGCTACCTGTATGAACATGGAAATATCTACACCGCTATCTGTATGAACACGGAAATATCTACACCGCTATCTGTATGAACATGGAAATATGTACACGGCTATCTGTATGAACATGGAAATATCTACACCGCTATCTGTATGAACATGGAAATATCTACACAGCCATCTGGATGAACATGGAAATATCTACACCGCTATCTGTATGAACATGGAAATATCTACACCGTTATCTGTATGAACATCGATATATCCACAGCCATCTGGATGAACATGGAAATATCTACACTGCTATCTGTGTAAACATGCATACATCTTCACCGCTATCTGTATAAACATGGAAATATCTACACCGCTATCTGTATGAACATGGAAATATCTAAACCGCTATCTGTATGAACATGGAAATATCTACACTGCTATCTGTTTGAACATGGAAATATCTACACCGCTATCTGCATGAAAATGGAAATATCTACACTGCTATCAGCATATACATGGAAATATCTACTCAGCTATCTCTTTACACATGGAATTAACTACACCGCTATCTGTATGAACATGGAAATATCTACACCGCCATCTGTATGAACATGGAAATATCTGCACCGCCATCTGAATGTACATATAAACATTTACACAGCCATCTGTATTAAGAAGGAGATATCTACACTGCTATCGGTATAAACATGGAAATATCTACACCGCTATCTGTATAAACATGGAAATATCTACACCGCTATCTGTATGAACATGGAAATATCTACACCGCTACCTGTATAAACATAGAAATATCAGCACCGCTATCGGTATGAACATGGAAATATCTACACCGCTATCTGTATGAACATGGAAATATCTACACCGCTATCTGTATGAACATGGAAATAGCTACACCGCTATCTGTATGAAAAAGGAAATATCTACACCACTATCTGTATGAACATGGAAATATCTACACCGCTATCTGTATGAACATGGATATATCTACACAGCCATCTGGATGAACATGGAAATATCTACACCGCTATCTGTATGAACATGGAAATATCTACACTGCTATCTGTGTAAACATGCATACATCTTCACCGCTATCTGTATAAACACGGAAATATCTACACCGCTATCTGTATGAACATGGAAATATCTACACCGCTATCTCTTTAAACATGGAAATATCTAAACCGCTATCTGAATGAAAATGGAAATATCTGCACAGCTATCTGCATATACATGGAAATATCTACACAGCTATCTCTTTACCCATGGAAATAACTACACCGCTATCTGTATGAACATGGAAATATCTACACCGCCATCTGTATGAACATGGAAATATCTGCATCGCCATCTGTATGAACATATAAATATCTACACCGCCATCTGTATTTAGAAGGAGATATCTAAACAGCTATCTGTATAAACATATAAATATCTACACCGCTATCTGTATAAACATGGAAATATCTACACAGCTATCTGTATAAACATGGAAATATCTACACCGCTACCTGTATAAACATGGAAATATCAGCACCGCTATCGGTATGAACATGGAAATATCTACACCGCTATCTGTATGAACATGGAAATATCTACACCGCTATCTGTATGAACATGGAAGTATCTTCACCGCCATCTGTATGAACATGGATATGTCTACACAGCCATCTGGATGAACATGGAAATATCTAAACCGCGATCTGTATGAACATGGAAATATCTACACCGCTATCTTTGTAAACATGCATATATCTTCACCGCTATCTATATAAACATGGAAATATCTACACCGCTATCTGTATGAACATGGAAATATCTACACCGCAATCTGTTTGAACATGGAAATATCTAAACTGCTATCTGCATGAAAATAGAAATATCTACACAGCTATCTGCATATACATGGAAATATCTACAAAGCTATCTCTTTACACATGGAAATAACTACACCGCTATCTCTATAAACATGGAAATAACTACACCGACATCTGTATGAACATGGAAATATCTGCACCGCCATCTGTATGAACATATAAATATCTACACCGCCATCTGTATTAAGATGGAGATATCTTCACCGCTATCTGTATAAACTTGGAAATATCTACACAGCTATCTGTATAAACATGGACATATCTTCACCGCTATCTGTATAAACATGGAAATATCTACACAGCTACCTGTATAAACATGGAAATATCAGCACCGCTATCTGTATGAACATGGAAATATCTACACCGCTATCTCTATGAACATGGAAATACCTACACCGCTATCTGTATGAACATGGAATTATCTTCACCGCCATCTGTATGAACATGGATATATCTACACAGCCATCTGGATGAACATGGAAATATCTACACCGCTATCTGTATGAACATGGAAATAGCTACACCGCTATCTCTATGAACATGGAAATATCTACACCGCTATCTGTTTGAACATGGAAATATCTACACCGCTATCTCTATGAACATGGAAATATCTTCACCGCCATCTGTATGAACATGGATATGTCTACACAGCCATCTAGATGGACATGGAAATATCTACACCCCGATCTTTATGAACATGGAAATATCTACACTGCTATCTGTGTAAACATGCATACATCTTCACCGCTATCTGTATAAACATGGAAATATCTACACCGCTATCTGTATGAACATGGAAATATCTACACCGCTATCTGCTTGAACATGGAAATATCTAAACTGCTATCTGCATAAAAATAGAAATATCTACACAGCTATCTGCATATACATGGAAATATCTACAAAGCTATCTCTTTACACATGGAAATAACTACACCGCTATCTCCATAAACATGGAAATATCTACACCGCCATCTGATTGAACATGGAAATATCTACACCGACATCTGTATGAACATATAAATATCTACACCGCCATCTGTATTAAGATGGAGATATCTACACCGCTATCTGTATAAACATGGAAATATCTACACCGCTATCTGTATAAACATGGAAATATCTACACCGCTATCTATATGAACATGGAAATATCTACACCGCTATCTGTATAAACATGGAAATATCTACACCGCAACCGGTATAAACACGGAAATATCAGCACCGCTATCTGTATGAACATGGAAACATCTACACCGCTATCTCTATGAACATGGAAATATCTTCACCGCTATCTGTATGAACATGGAAATAGCTACAACGCTATCTGTATGAACATGGAAATATCTGCACCACTATCTGTATGAACATGGAAATATCTACACCGCCATCTGTATGAACATAGAAATATCTACACAGCCATCTGGATGAACACGGAAATATCTACACCGCTATCTGCATGAACATGGAAATATCTACACCACTATCTGTGTAAACATGCATATACCTTCACCGCTATCTGTATAAGCATGGAAATATCTACACCGCTATCTGTATGAACATGGAAATATCTACACCGCTAACTGTTTGAACATTTAAATATCTAAACCGATATCAGCATGAAAATGGAAATATCTACACAGCTATCTGCATATACATGGAAATATCTACAGAGCTATCTCTTTACACATGGAAATAACTACACTGCTATCTGTATGAACATGGAAATATCTACACCGCCATCTGTATGAACATGGAAATATCTGCACCGCCATCTGTATGAACATATAAATAACTACACGGCCATCTGTATTAAGACAGAGATATCTACACCGCTATCTGTATAAACATGGAAATATCTACACCGCTATCTGTATAAACATGGAAATATCTACACTGCTACCTGTATAAAAATGGAAATATCTACACTGCTACCTGTATAAACATGGAAATATCTACACCGCTACCTGTATAAACATGGAAATATCTACACCGCTACCTGTATAAACATGGAAATATCAACACCGCTACGTATATGAACATGGAAATATCAGCCCCTCTATCTGTATGAACATGGAAATATCTACACGGCTATCCGTATGAAGATGGAAATATCTTCACCGCCATCTGTATGAACATGGAAAAAGCTACACCGCTATCTGTAAGAATATGGAAATATCTACACCACTATCTGTATGAACATGGAAATATCTACACCGCTATCTGTATGAACATGGAAATATCTTCACCGCCATCTGTATGAACATGGATATATCTACACAGCCATCTGGATGAACATGGAAATATCTACACCGCTATCTGTATGAACATGGAAATAGCTACACCGCTATCTGTATGAACATGGAAATATCTTCACCGCCATCTGAATGAACATGGATATATCTACACAGCCATCTGGATGAACATGGAAATATCTACACAGCTATCTGTATGAATATGGAAATATATACACCGCTATCTGTGTAAACATGCATACATCTTCACCGCTATCTGTATAAACATGGAAATATCTACACCGCTATCTGTATGAACATGGAAATATCTACACCGATATCTGTATGAACATGGAAATATCTTCACCGCCATCTGAATGAACATGGATATATCTACACAGCCATCTGGATGAACATGGAAATATCTACACAGCTATCTGTATGAATATGGAAATATATACACCGCTATCTGTGTAAACATGCATACATCTTCACCGCTATCTGTATAAACATGGAAATATCTACACCGCTATCTGCATGAAAATGGAAATATCTGCACAGCTATCTGCATATACATGGAAATATCTACACAGCTATCTCTTTACACATGGAAATAACTACACCGCTATCTGTATGAACATGGAAATATCTACACCGCCATCTGTATGAACATGGAAATATCTGCACCGCCAACTGTATGAACATATAAATATCTACACTGCCATCTTTATTAAGATGGAGATATCTACACAGCTATCTGTATAAAAATGGAAATATCTACACCGCTATCTGTATAAACATGGAAATATCTACACCGCTACCTGTATAAACATGGAAATATCAGCACCGCTATCTGTATGAACATGGAAATATCTACACCGCAATCTGTATGAACATGGAAATATCTACACCGCTATCTGTATGAACATGGAAATATCTACACCGCTATCTGTATGAACATGGAAATATCTACACCGCTATCTGTTTGAACATGGAAATATCTACACCGCTGTCTGCATGAAAATGGAAATATCTACACAGCTATCTGCATATACATGGAAATATCTACACAGCTACCTCTTTACACACACAAATAACTACACCGCTATCTCTATAAACTTGGAAATATCTGCACCGCCATCTGTATGAACATGGAAATATCTGCACCGCCATCTGTATGAACATATAAACATCTACACCGCCATCTGTAGTAAGGAGATACCTACACCGCTACCTGTATAAACATGGAAATATCTACACCGTTATCTGTATAAACATGGAAATACCTACACCGCTACCTGTATGAACATGGAAATATCAGCACCGCTATCGGTATGAACATGGAAATATCTACACCGCTATCTGTATGAACATGGAAATATCTACACCGCCATCTGTATGAACATGGAAATATCTTCACCGTCATCTGTATGAACATGGATATATCTTCAAAGACATCTGTATGAAAATGGAAATATCTACACCGCTATCTGTATGAACATGGAAATATCTACACCGCTGTCTGTATGAACATGGAAATATCTTCAACGCCATCTGTATGAACATGGATATGTCTACAAAGCCATCTGGATGAACATGGAAATATCTACACCGCGATCTCTATGAACACGGAAATATCTACACCGCTATCTGTGTAAACATGCGTACATCTTCACCGCTATCTGTATAAACATCGAAATATCTACACCGCTATGTGTATGAACATGGAAATATCTACACCGCTATCTGTTTGAACATGGAAATATCTAAACCCCTATCTGCATGAAAATAGAAATATCTACACAGCTATCTGCATATACATGCAAATATCTACAAAGCTATCTCTATACACATGGAAATAACGACACCGCTATATCTATAAACATGCCAATATCTACAGCGCCATCTGTATGAACATGGAAATATCTGCACCGCCATCTGTATGAACATATAATTATCTACACCGCCAACTGCTTTAAGATGGAGATATCTTCACCGCTCTCTGTATAAACTTGGAAATATCTACACCGCTATATGTATAAACATGGAAATATCTACACCGCTACCTGTATAAACATGGAAATATCTACACCGCTACCTGTATAAACATGGAAATATCAGCACCGCTATCTCTATGAACATGGAAATATCTACACAGCTATCTGTTTGAACATGGAAATATCTAAACCGCTATCTGCATGAAAATGGAAATATCTACACAGCTATCTGCATATTCATGGAAATATCTACACAGCTATCTCTTTACACATGGAAATAACTACACCGCTATCTGTATGAACATGGAAATATCTTCACCGCCATCTGTATGAACATGGATATATCTACACAGCCACCTGGATGAACATGGAAATATCTACTCCGCTATCTGTATGAACATATAAATATCTACACCGCCATCTTTATTAACATGGAGATATCTACACCACTATCTGTATAAACATTTAAATATCTACACCGCTATCTGTATAAACATGGAAATATCTACACCGCTATCTGTATGAACATGGAAATATCTACAAAGCTATCTGTTTGAACATGGAAATACCTAAACCGCTATCTGCATGAAAATAGAAATATCTACACAGCTATCAGCATATACATGGAAATATATAGAAAGCTATCTCTTTACACATGGAAATAACTACACCGCTATCTTTATAAACATGGAAATATCTACACCGCCATCTGTGTGAACATGGAAATATCTGCACTGCCATCTGTATGAACATATAAATATCTACACCGCCATCTTTATTAAGATGGGGATATCTTCACCGCTATCTGTATAAACTTGGAAATATCTACACCGCTATCTGTATAAACCTGGAAATATCTACACCGCTATCTGTATAAACATGGAAATATCTTCACCGCTATCTGTATAAACATGGAAATATCTACACCACTACCTGTATAAACATGGAAATATCAGCACCGCTATCTGCATGAACATGGCAATATCAGCCCCTCTATCTGTATGAACATGGAAATAGCTACACCGCTATCTGTATGAACATGGAAATATCTACAACACTATCTGTATGAACATGGAAATATATACACCGCTATCTGTATGAAAATGGAAATATCTTCACCGCCATCTGTATGAACATGGATATATCTACACAGCCATCTGGATGAACATGAAAATATCTACACCGCTATCTGTATGAACATGGAAATAGCTACACCGGTATTTGTATGAACATGGAAATATCTACACCGCTATCTGTATGAATATGGAAATATCTACACAGCTATCTGTATGAACATGGAAATCTATTCACCGCCATCTGTATGAACATGGATATATCTACAGAGCCATCTGGATGAACATGGAAATATCTACACCGCTATGTGTATGAACATGGAAATATCTACACTGCTATCTGTGTAAACATGCATACATCTTCACCGCTATCTATATGAACATTGAAATATCTACACCGCTATCTGTATGAACATGGAAATATCTACACCGCTATCTGTTTGAACATGGAAATATCTACACCGCTATCTGCACGAAAATGGAAATATCTACACAGCTATCTGCATATACATGGAAATATCTACAAAGCTATCTCTTTACACATGGAAATAACTTCACCGCTATCGCTATAAACTTGGAAATATCTACACAGCCATCTGTATGAACATGGAAATATCTGCACCGCCATCTGTATGAACATATAAATATCTACACCGCCATCTGTATTGAGATGGAGATGTCTATACCGCTATCTGTATAAACCTGGAAATATCTACACCGCTATCTGTATGAACATGGAAATAGCTACACCGCTATCTGTATCAACATGGAAATATCTACACCACTATCTGTATGAACATGGAAATATCTACACCGCTATCTGTATGAACATGGATATATCTAAACAGCCATCGGGATGAACATGGAAATATCTACACCGCTATCTGTATGAACCTGGAAATATCTACACCGCAATCTGTGTAAACATGCTTACATCTTCACCGCTATCTGTATAAACATGGAAATATCGACACCGCTATCTGTATGAACATGGAAATAGCTACACCGCTATCTGTATGAACATGGAAATATCTACACCGCTATCTGTTTGAACATGGAAATATCTACACCGCTATCTGCATGAAAATGGAAATATCTACACTGCTATCTGCATATACATGGAAATATCTACACAGCTATCTCTTTACATATGGAAATAACTACACCGCTATCAGTTTGAACATGGAAATATCTACACCGCCATCTGTATGAACATGGAAATATCTGCACCGCCATCTGTATGAACTTATAAATATCTACACCGCAATCTGTATTAAGATGGAGATATCTACACCGCTATCTGTACAAACATGGAAATATCTACACCGCTATCTGTATAAAAATAGAAATATCTACACCGCTATCTGTATAAACATGGAAATATCTACACCGCTACCTGTATAAACATGGAAATATCAGCACCGCTATCTGTATGAACATGGAAATATCTACATAGCTATCTGTATGAACATGGAAATATCTACACCACTATCTGTATGAACATGGAAATATCTACACCGCTCTCTGTATGAAAATGGAAATATCTACACCGCTATCAGTTTGAACATGGAAATATCTACCCCTCTGTCTGCATGAAAATGGAAACAACTACACAGCTATCTGCATATACATGGAAATACCTACACAGCTATCTCTTTACACATGGAAATAACTACACCGCTATCTCTGTAAACATGGAAATATCTACACCGCCATCTGTATGAACATAGAAATATCTTCACCGCCATCTGTATGAACATATAAATATCTACACCGCCATCTGTATGAACATGGATATATCTACAAAGCCATCTGGATGAACATGGAAATATCAACACCGCTATCTGTATGAACATGGAAATAGATACACCGCTATCTGTATGAACATGGAAATATCTTCACCGCCATCTGAATGAACATGGATATATCTACACAGCCATCTGGATGAACATGGAAATATCTACACCGCTATCTGTATGAACATGGAAATATGTACACGGCTATCTGTATGAACATGGAAATATCTACACCGCTATCTGTGTGAACTTGGATATATCTACACAGCCATCTGGATGAACATGGAAATATCTACACCGCTATCTGCATGAAAATGGAAATATCTTCAGAGCTATCTGCATATACATGGAAATGTCTACAAAGCTATCTCTTTACACATAGAAATAACTACATCGCTATCTCTATAAACATGGAAATATCTACACCGCCATCTGTATGAACATGGAAATATCTGCACCGCCATCTGTATGAACATATAAATACACCGCCATCTGTATTAAGATGGAGATACCTACACCACTATCTGTATAAACCTGGAAATATCTACACCGCTGTCTGTATAAACATGGAAATATCTACACCGCTATCTGTATAAACATGGAAATATCTAAACTGCTACCTGTATAAACATGGAAATATCAGAACCGCTATCTGTATGAACATGGAAATATCTACACCGCTATCTGTATGAACATGGAAATATCTACACCGCTATCTGTATGAACATGGAAATAGCTACACCGCTATCTGTATGAACAAGGAAATATCTACACCACTACCTGTATGAACATGGAAATATCTACACCGCTATCTGTGTAAACATGCATACATCTTCAGCGCTATCTGTATAAACACGGAAATATCTACACCGCTATCTGTATGAACATGGAAATATCTACACCGCTATCTCTTTGAACATGGAAATATCTAAACCGCTATCTGCATGAAAACGGAAATATCTGCACAGCTATCTGCATATACATGGAAATATCTACACAGCTATCTCTTTACACATGGAAATAACTACACCGCTATCTGTATGAACATGGAAATATCTGCACCGCCATCTGTATGAACATGGAAATATCTGCACCGCCAACTGTATGAACATATAAATATCTACACTGCCATCTTTATTAAGATGGAGATATCTACACCGCTATCTGTATAAACATGGAAATATCTACACCGCTATCTGTATAAACATGGAAATATCTACACCGCTACCTGTATAAACATGGAAATATCAGCACCGCTATCTGTATGAACATGGAAATATCTACACCGCTATCTGTATGAACATGGAAATATGTACACGGCTATCTGTATGAACATGGAAATATCTACACCGCTATCTGTGTGAACTTGGATATATCTACACAGCCATCTGGATGAACATGGAAATATCTACACCGCTATCTGTATGAACATGGAAATATCTACACCGTTATCTGTATGAACATGGATATATCTACACAGCCATCTGGATGAACATGGAAATATCTACACCGCTATCTGTGTAAACATGCATACATCTTCACCGCTATCTGTATAAACATGGAAATATCTACACCGCTATCTGTATGAACATGGAAATATCTACACCGTTATCTGTATGAACATGGAAATATCTACACTGCTATCTGTTTGAACATGGAAATATCTACACCGCTATCTGCATGAAAATGGAAATATCTACACTGCTATCTGCATATACATGGAAATATCTACTCAGCTATCTCTTTACACATGGAAATAACTACACCGCTATCTGTATGAACATGGAAATATCTACACCGCCATCTGTATGAACATGGAAATATCTGCACCGCCATCTGTATGAACATATAACTATCTACACCGCCATCTTTATAAAGATGGAGATATCTACACAGCTATCTGTATAAACATGGAAATATCTACACCGCTATCTGTATGAACATGGAAATAACTACACCGCCATCTGGATGAACATGGAAATATCTACACAGCTATCTGTATGAACATGGAAATATATACACCGCTATCTGTGTAAACATGCATACATCTTCACGGCTATCTGTATAAACATGGAAATATCTACACCGCTATCTGAACATGGAAATATCTACACCGCTATCTGTATGAACATGGAAATATCTACACTGCTATCTGTTTGAACATGGAAATATCTACACCGCTATCTGCATGAAAATGGAAATATCTATACTGCTATCTGCATATACATGGAAATATCTACTCAGCTATCTCTTTACACATGGAAATAACTACACCGCTATCTGTATGAACATGGAAATATCTACACCGCCATCTGTATGAACATGGAAATATCTGCACCGCCAACTTTATGAACATATAAATATCTACACCACCATCTTTATTAACATGGAGATAACTACACCGCTATCTGTATAAACATTTAAATATCTACACCGCTATCTGTATAAACATGGAAATATCTACACCTCTATCTGTATAAACATGGAAATATCTACACCGCTACCTGTATAAACATGGAAATATCAGCACCGCTATCTGTATGAACACGGAAATATCTACACCGCTATCTGTATGAACGTGGAAATATCTACACCGCTATCTGTTTGAACATGGAAATATCTACACCGCTGTCTGCATGAAAATGGAAATATCTACACAGCTATCTGCATATACATGGAAATATCTACACAGGTACCTCTTTACACATGCAAATACCTACACCGTTATCTCTATAAACTTGGAAATATCTACACTGCCATCTGTATGCACATGGAAATATCTGCACCGCCATCTGTATGAACATATAAACATGTACACAGCCATCTGTATTAAGAAGGAGATATCTACACCGCTATCTGTATAAACATGGAAATATCTACACCGCTATCTGTATAAACATGGAAATATCTACACCGCTATCCGTATAAACATGGAAATATCTACACTGCTACCTGTATAAACATGGAAATATCAGCACCGCTATCTGTATGAACATGGAAATATATTCACCGTCATCTGTATGAACATGGATATATCTACACAGCCATCTGTATGAACATGGAAATATCTACACAGCTATCTGCATGAACATGGAAATATCTACACCGCTGTGTATGAACATGGAAATATCTACACCGCTATCTGTATAAACATGGAAATATCTACACCGCTATCCGTATAAACATGGAAATATCTACACCGCTATCCGTATGAACATGGAAATATCTACACCGCTATCTGTATGAACATGGAAATATCTTCACCGCCATCTGTTTGAACATGGATATGTCTGCACAGCCATCTGGATGAACATGGAAATATCTACACCGCGATCTGTATGAACATGGAAATATCTACACCGCTATCTGTGTAAACATGCATACATCTTCACCGGTATCTGTATAGACATGGAAATATGTACACCGCTATCTGTATGAACATGGAAATATCTACACCGCTATCTGTTTGAACATCTAAATATCTAAACCGCTATCTGCATGAAAATAGAAATATCTACACAGCTATCTGCATATACGTGGAAATATCTACAAAGCTATCTCTATACACATGGAAATAACTACACCGCTATCTCTATAAACATGGAAATATCTACAGTGCCATCTGTATGAACATGAAAATATCTGCACCGCCATCTGTATGAAGATATAAATATCTACACCCCCATCTATATTAAGATGGACATATCTACACCGCTATCTGTATAAACTTGGAAATATCTACACCGCTATATGTATAAACATGGAAATATCTACACCGCTATCTGTATAAACATGGAAATATCTACACCGCCACCTGTATTAACTTCGAAATATCAGCACCGCTATCTTTATGAACATGGAAATATGTACACCGCTATCTCTATGAACATGGAAATATCTACACCACTATCTGTATGAACATGGAAATAGCTACACCGCTATCTGTATGAACATGGAAATATCTACACCACTACCTGTATGAACATGGAAATATCTACACCGCTATCTGTATGAACATGGATATATCTACACAGCCATCTGGATGAACATGGAAATTTCTACACCGCTATCTGTATGAACATGGAAATATCTACACCGCTATCTGTGTAAATATGCATACATCTTCACCGCAATCTGTATAAACATGGAAATATATACACCGCTATCTGTGTGAACATGGAAATATCTACACTGCTATCTGTTTGAACATGGAAATATCTACACCGGTATCTGCATGAAAATGGAAATATCTACAGAGCTATCTGCATATACATAGAAATATCTACACAGCTATCTCTTTACACATGGAAATACCTACCCCGCTACCTGTATAAACATGGAAATATCAGCACCGCTATCTGTATGAACATGGAAATATCTACACCACTATCTGTATGAACATGGAAATATCTACACCGCTATCTGTATGAACATGGAATTATCTTCACCGCCATCTGTATGAACATGGATATATCTACACAGCCATCTGGATGAACATGGAAATATCTACACCGCTATCTGTATGAACATGGAAATAGCTACACAGCTATCTGTATGAACATGGAAATATCTACACCGCTATCTGTATGAACATGGAAATACCTACACTACTATCTGTATGAACATGGAAATATCTACACCGCTATCTGTATGAACATGGATATAACTACACAACCATCTGGATGAACATGGAAATATCTACACCGCTATCTGTATGAACATGGAAATATCTACACTGTTATCTGTAAGAACATGGATATATCTACACAGCCATCTGGATGAACATTGAGATATCTACACCGCTATCTGTATGAACATGGAAATAGCTACACAGCTATCTGTATGAACATGGAAATATCTACACCGCTATCTGTATGAACATGGAAATATCTACACCGCTGTCAGTATGAACATGGAAATATCTTCACCGCCATCTGTATGAACATGGATATGTCTACACAGCCATCTGGATGAACATGGAAATATCTACACCGCGATCTGTATGAACATGGAAATATCTACACCGCTATCTGTGTAAACATGCATACATCTTCAACGCTATCTGTATAAACATGGTTATATCTACACCGCTATCTGTATGAACATGGAAATATCTACACCGCTATCTGTTTGAACATGGAAATATCTAAACCCCTATCTGCATGAAAATAGAAATATCTACACAGCTATCTGCATATACATGGAAATATCTACAAAGCTATCTCTATACACATGGAAATAACTACACCGCTATCTCTATAAACATGGAAATATCTACAGCGCCATCTGTATGAACATGGAAATATCTGCACCGCCATCTGTATGAACATATAAATATCTACACCGCCATCTGCTTTAAGATGGAGATATCTTCACCGCTCTCTGTATAAACTTGGAAATATCTACACCGCTATCTGTATAAACATGGAAATATCTACACCGCTACCTGTATAAACTTGGAAATATCTACACCGCTACCTGTATAAACATGGAAATATCAGCACCGCTATCTGTATGAACATGGAAATATCTACACCGCTATCTCTATGAACATGGAAATATCTACACCGCTATCTGTTTGAACATGGAAATATCTAAACCGCTATCTGCATGAAAATGTAAATATGTACATAGCTATCTGCATATATATGGAAATAACTACACAGCTATCCCTTTAAACATGGAAATAACTACACCGCTATCTGTATGAACATGGAAATATCTTCACCGCCATCTGTATGAACAAGGATATATCTACACAGCCATCTGGAAGAACATGGAAATATCTACACCGCTATCTGTATGAACATGGAAATATCTACTCCGCTATCTGTGTAAACATGCATACATCTTCACCGCTATCTGTATAAACATGGAAATACCTACACTGCTATCTGTATGAACATGGAAATATCTACACCGCTATCTGTATGAACATGGAAATATCTAAACCGCTATCTGTGTAAATATGCATACATCTTCACCGCAATCTGTATAAACATGGAAATATATACACCGCTATCTGTGTGAACATGGAAATATCTACACTGCTATCTGTTTGAACATGGAAATATCTACACCGGTATCTGCATGAAAATGGAAATATCTACAGAGCTATCTGCATATACATAGAAATATCTACACAGCTATCTCTTTACACATGGAAATACCTACCCCGCTACCTGTATAAACATGGAAATATCAGCACCGCTATCTGTATGAACATGGAAATATCTACACCACTATCTGTATGAACATGGAAATATCTACACCGCTATCTGTATGAACATGGAATTATCTTCACCGCCATCTGTATGAACATGGATATATCTACACAGCCATCTGGATGAACATGGAAATATCTACACCGCTATCTGTATGAACATGGAAATAGCTACACAGCTATCTGTATGAACATGGAAATATCTACACCGCTATCTGTATGAACATGGAAATACCTACACTACTATCTGTATGAACATGGAAATATCTACACCGCTATCTGTATGAACATGGATATATCTACACAACCATCTGGATGAACATGGAAATATCTACACCGCTATCTGTATGAACATGGAAATATCTACACTGTTATCTGTAAGAACATGGATATATCTACACAGCCATCTGGATGAACATTGAGATATCTACACCGCTATCTGTATGAACATGGAAATAGCTACACAGCTATCTGTATGAACATGGAAATATCTACACCGCTATCTGTATGAACATGGAAATATCTACACCGCTGTCAGTATGAACATGGAAATATCTTCACCGCCATCTGTATGAACATGGATATGTCTACACAGCCATCTGGATGAACATGGAAATATCTACACCGCGATCTGTATGAACATGGAAATATCTACACCGCTATCTGTGTAAACATGCATACATCTTCAACGCTATCTGTATAAACATGGTTATATCTACACCGCTATCTGTATGAACATGGAAATATCTACACCGCTATCTGTTTGAACATGGAAATATCTAAACCCCTATCTGCATGAAAATAGAAATATCTACACAGCTATCTGCATATACATGGAAATATCTACAAAGCTATCTCTATACACATGGAAATAACTACACCGCTATCTCTATAAACATGGAAATATCTACAGCGCCATCTGTATGAACATGGAAATATCTGCACCGCCATCTGTATGAACATATAAATATCTACACCGCCATCTGCTTTAAGATGGAGATATCTTCACCGCTCTCTGTATAAACTTGGAAATATCTACACCGCTATCTGTATAAACATGGAAATATCTACACCGCTACCTGTATAAACATGGAAATATCTACACCGCTACCTGTATAAACATGGAAATATCAGCACCGCTATCTGTATGAACATGGAAATATCTACACCGCTATCTCTATGAACATGGAAATATCTACACCGCTATCTGTTTGAACATGGAAATATCTAAACCGCTATCTGCATGAAAATGTAAATATGTACATAGCTATCTGCATATATATGGAAATAACTACACAGCTATCCCTTTAAACATGGAAATAACTACACCGCTATCTGTATGAACATGGAAATATCTTCACCGCCATCTGTATGAACATGGATATATCTACACAGCCATCTGGAAGAACATGGAAATATCTACACCGCTATCTGTATGAACATGGAAATATCTACTCCGCTATCTGTGTAAACATGCATACATCTTCACCGCTATCTGTATAAACATGGAAATACCTACACTGCTATCTGTATGAACATGGAAATATCTACACCGCTATCTGTATGAACATGGAAATATCTAAACCGCTATCTGTTTGAACATGGAAATATCTACACCGCTATCTGCATGAAAATGGAAATATCTACACTGCTATCTGCATATTCATGGAAATATCTACACAGCTATCTCTTTACACATGGAAATAACTACACCGCTATCTGTATGAACATGGAAATATCTGCACCGCCAGCTGTATGAACATATAAATATCTACACCGCCATCTGTATTAAGATGGAGATATCTACACCTCTATCTGTATAAACATGGAAATATCTACACTGCTATCTGTATAAACATGGAAATATCTACACTGCTATCTGTATAAACATGGAAATATCTGCACCGCTACCTGTATAAACATGGAAATATCAGCACCGCTATATGTATGAACATGGAAATATCTACACCGCTATCTGTACGAACATGGAAATATCTACACCGCTATCTGTATGAACATGGAAGTATCTACACCGCTATCTGTATGAACATGGAAATTTCTACACCGCTATCTGTTTGAACATGGAAATATCTACACCGCTGTCTGCATGAAAATGGAAATATCTGCACAGCTATCTGCATATACATGGAAATATCTACACAGCTATCTCTTTACACATGGAAATAACTACACCCCTATATAAACATGGAAATATCTACACCGCCATCTGTATGAACATGGAAATATCTGCACAGCCATCTGTATGAAGATATAAATATCTACACCCCCATCTATGTTAAGATGGAGATATCTACACCGCTATCTGTATAAACTTGGAAATATCTACACCGCTATATGTATAAACATGGAAATATCTACACCGCTATCTGTATAAACATGGAAATATCTACACCGCTACCTGTATTAACATCGAAATATCAGCACCGCTATCTGTATGAACATGGAAATATCTACACCGCTATCTGTATGAACAAGGAAATATCTACACCACTACCTGTATGAACATGGAAATATCTACACCACTATCTGTATGAACATGGATATATCTACACAGCCATCTGGATGAACATGGAAATATCTACACCGCTATCTGTATGAACATGGAAATATCTACACCGCTATCTGTGTAAATATGCATACATCTTCACCGCTATCTGTATAAACATGGAAATATCTACACCGCTATCTGTGTGAACATGGAAATATCTACACCGCTATCTGTTTGAACCTGGAAATATCTACACCGGTATCTGCATGAAAATGGAAATATCTACAGAGCTATCTGCATATACATAGAAATATCTACACAGCTATCTCTTTACACATGGTAATAACTACACCGCTATCTGTATGAACATGGAAATATCTACACAGCCATCTGGATGAACATGGAAATATCTACACCGCTATCTGTATGAACATGGAAATAGCTACACAGCTATCTGTATGAACATGGAAATATCTACACCGCTATCTGTATGAACATGGAAATATCTACACTGCTATCTGTATGAACATGGAAATATCTACACCGCTATCTATATGAACATGGATATATCTACACAACCATCTGTATGAACATGGAAATATCTACACCGCTATCTGTATGAACATGGAAATATCTACACCGTTATCTGTAAGAACATGGATATATCTACACAGCCATCTGGATGAACATGGAAATATCTACACCGCTATCTGTGTAAACATGCATACATCTTCACCGCTATCTGTATAAACATGGAAGTATCTCCACCGCTATCTGAACATGCAAATATCTACACCGCTATCTGTATGAACATGGAAATATCTACACCGCTATCTGTTTGAACCTGGAAATATCTACACCGGTATCTGCATGAAAATGGAAATATCTACAGAGCTATCTGCATATACATAGAAATATCTACACAGCTATCTCTTTACACATGGTAATAACTACACCGCTATCTGTATGAACATGGAAATATCTACACAGCCATCTGGATGAACATGGAAATATCTACACCGCTATCTGTATGAACATGGAAATAGCTACACAGCTATCTGTATGAACATGGAAATATCTACACCGCTATCTGTATGAACATGGAAATATCTACACTGCTATCTGTATGAACATGGAAATATCTACACCGCTATCTATATGAACATGGATATATCTACACAACCATCTGTATGAACATGGAAATATCTACACCGCTATCTGTATGAACATGGAAATATCTACACCGTTATCTGTAAGAACATGGATATATCTACACAGCCATCTGGATGAACATGGAAATATCTACACCGCTATCTGTGTAAACATGCATACATCTTCACCGCTATCTGTATAAACATGGAAGTATCTCCACCGCTATCTGAACATGCAAATATCTACACCGCTATCTGTATGAACATGGAAATATCTACACTGCTATCTGTTTGAACATGGAAATATCTACACCGCTATCTGCATGAAAATGGAAATATCTATACTGCTATCTGCATATACATGGAAATATCTACTCAGCTATCTCTTTACACATGGAAATAACTACACCGCTATCTGTATGAACATGGAAATATCTGCACCGCCATCTGTATGAACATATAAACAACTACACCGACATCTGTATTAAGAAGGAGATATCTACACCGCTATCTGTATAAACATGGAAATATCTACACCGCTATCTGTATAAACATGGAAATATCTACACCGCTACCTGTATAAACATGGAAATATCTACACCGCTACCTGTATAAACATGGAAATATCAGCACCGCTATCGGTATGAACATGGAAATATCTACACCGCTATCTGTATGAACATGGAAATATCTACACCGCTATCTGTATGAACATGGAAATATATTCACCGTCATCTGTATGAACATAGATATATCTACACAGCCATCAGTATGAACATGGAAATATCTACACCCCTATCTGTATGAACATGGAAATACCTACACCGCTGTCTGTATGAACATGGAAATATCTTCACCACCATCTGTATGAACATGGATATGTCTACACAGCCATCTGCATGAACATGGAAATATCTACACCGCGATCTGTATGAACATGGAAATATCTACACCGCTATCTGTGTAAACATGCATACATCTTCACCGCTATCTGTATAAACATGGAAATACCTACACCGCTATCTGTATGAACATGGAAATATCTACACCGCTATCTGTTTGAACATGGAAATATCTAAACCCCTATCTGCATGAAAATAGAAATATCTACACAGCTATCTGCATATACATGGAAATATCTACAAAGCTATCTCTATACACATGGAAATAACTACACCGCTATCTCTATAAACATGGAAATATCTACAGCGCCATCTGTATGAACATGGAAATATCTGCACCGCCATCTGTATGAACATATAAATATCTACACCGCCATCTGCTTTAAGATGGAGTGATCTTCACCGCTCTCTGTATAAACTTGGAAATATCTACACCGCTATCTGTATAAACATGGAAATATCTACACCGCTACCTGAATAAACATGGAAATATCTACACCGCTACCTGTATAAACATGGAAATATCAGCAAGGCTATCTGTATGAACATGGAAATATCTACACCGCTATCTCTATGAACATGGAAATATCTACACCGCTATCTGTTTGAACATGGAAATATCTAAACAGCTATCTGCATGAAAATGGAAATATGTACACAACTATCTGCATATATATGGAAATATCTACACAGCTATCTCTTTACACATGGAAATAACTACACCGCTATCTGTATGAACATGGAAATATCTTCACCGCCATCTGTATGAACATGGATATATCTACACAGCCATCTGGATGAACATGGAAATATCTACTCCGCTATCTGTGTAAACATGCATACATCTTCACCGCCATCTGTATAAACATGGAAATAACTACACTGCTATCTGCATGAACATGGAAATATCTACACCGCTATCTGTTTGAACATGGAAATATCTACACCGCTATCTGCATGAAAATGGAAATATCTACACAGCGATCTGCATATACATGGAAATATCTACACAGCTATCTCTTTACACATGGAAATAACTACAGCGCTATCTCTATAAACATGCAAATATCTACACCACCACCTGTATGAACATGTAAATATCTGCACCGCCATCTGTATGAAGATATAAATATCTACACCCCCATCTATATTAAGATGGAGATATCTACAACGCTATCTGTATAAACTTGGAAATATCTACTCCGCTATCTGTATAAACATGGAAATATCTACACCGCTATCTGTATAAACATGGAAATATCTACACCGCTACCTGTATAAACATGGAAATATCAGCACCGCTATCTGTTTGAACGTGGGAATATCTACACCGCTATCTCTATGAACATGGAAATATCTACACCGCTATCTGTATGAACATGGAAATAGCAACACCGCTATCTGTATGAACATGGAAATATCTACACCACTACCTATATGAAAATGGAAATATCTACACTGCTATCTGTATGAACATGGATATATCTACACAGCCATCTGGATGAACATGGAAATATCTACACCGCTATCTGTATGAACATGGAAATATCTACACCGCTATCTGTGTAAATATGCATACATCTTCACCGCAATCTGTATAAACATGGAAATATCTACACCTCTATCTGTATGAACATGGAAATATCTACACCGCTATCTGTTTGAACATGGAAATATCTACACCGCTATCTGTGTAAACATGCATACATCTTCACCGCTATCTGTATAAACACGGAAATATCTACACTGCTATCTGTATGAACATGGAAATATCTACACCGCTATCTGTATGAACATGGAAATATCTACACCGCTATCTGTTTGAACATGGAAATATCTACACCGCTATCTGTTTGAACATGGAAATATCTACACCGCTATCTGCATGAAAATGGAAATATCTACACTGCTATCTGCATATACATGGAAATATCTACACAGCTATCTCTTTACACGTGGAAATAACTACACCGCTATCTGTATGAACATGGAAATATCTACACCGCCATCTGTATGAACATGGAAATATATGCACCGCCAACTGTATGAACATATAAATAACTACACCGCCATCTGTATTAAGATGGAGATATCTACACCGCTATCTGAATAAACATGGAAATATCTACACCGCTATCTGTATAAACATGGAAATATCTACACCGCTATCTGTATAAACATGGAAATATCTACACCGCTACCTGTATAAACAAGGAAATATCAGCACCGCTATATGTATGAACATGGAAATATCTACACCGCTATCTGTATGAACATGGAAATAGCTACTCCTATATCTGAATGAACATGGAAATATCTGCACCGCCATCTGTATGAACATATAAATATCTACACCGCCATCTGTATTAAGAAGAGATATCTACACCGCTATGTGTATAAACATGGAAATATCTACACCACTGTCTGTATAAACATGGAAATATCTACACCACTATCTGTATAAACATGGAAATATCTACACCGCTATCAGTATGAACATGGATATATCTACACAGCCATCTCGATGAACATGGAAATATCTACACCGCTATCTGTGTAAATATGCATACATCTTCACCGCTATCTGTATAAACATGGAAATATCTACACCGCTATCTGTGTGAACATGGAAATATCTACACCGCTATCTGTTTGAACATGGAAATATCTACACCGGTATCTGCATGAAAATTGAAATATCTACAGAGCTATCTGCATATACATAGAAATATCTACACAGCTATCTCTTTACACATGGAAATAACTACACCGCTATCTGTATGAACATGAAAATATCTACACCGCTATCTGAATGAACATGGAATTATCTGCACCGCCATCTGTATGAACATATAAATATTTACACGGCCATCTGTATTAAGATGGAGATATCTACACCGCTATTTGTATAAACATGGAAATATCTACACCGCTATCTGTATAAACGTGGAAATATCTACCCCGCTACCTGTATAAACATGGAAATATCAGCACCGCTATCTGTATGAACATGGAAATATCTACACCACTATCTGTATGAACATGGAAATATCTACACTGCTATCTGTATGAAAATGGAAATATCTAAACCGCTATCTGTATGAACATGGAAATAGCTACACAGCTATCTGTATGAACATGGAAATATCTACACCGCTATCTGTATGAACATGGAAATATCTACGCTGCTATCTGTATGAACATGGATATATCTACACCGCTATCTATATGAACATGGATATATCTACACAACCATCTGGATGAACATGGAAAAATCTACACCGCTATCTGTATGAACATGGAAATATCTACACCGCTATCTGTATGAACATGGAAATATCTACACCGCCATCTGTATGAACATGGAAATATCTGCACCGCCAACTTTATGGACATATAAATATCTACAACGCCATCTGTATTAAGATGGAGATATCTACACCGCTATCTGTATAAACATTTAAATATCTACACCGTTATCTGTATAAACATGGAAATATCTACACTGCTATCTGTATAAACATGGAAATATCTACACCGCTACCTGTATAAACATGGAAATATCAGCACCGCTATCTGTATGAACATGGAAATATCTACACCGCTATCTGTATGAACATGGAAATATCTACACCGCTATCTGTATGAACATGGAAATATCTACACCGCTATCTGTATGAACGTGGAAATATCTACACCGCTATCTGTTTGAACATGGAAATATCTACACCGCTGTCTGCATGAAAATGGAAATATCTACACAGCTATCTGCATATACATGGAAATATCTACACAGCAACCTATTTACAAATGCAAATAACTACACCGCTATCTCTATAAACTTGGAAATATCTACACTGCCATCTGTATGCACATGGAAATATCTGCACCGCCATCTGTATGAACGTATAAACATCTACACCGCCATCTGTATTAAGAAGGAGATATCTACACCGCTATCTGTATAAACATGGAAATATCTACACCTCTATCTGTATAAACATGGAAATATCTACACCGCTATCTGTATAAACATGGAAATATCTACACCGCTACCTGTATAAACATGGAAATATCAGCACCGCTATCGGTATGAACATGGAAATATCTACACCGCTATCTGTATGAACATGGAAATATCTACACCGCTATCTGTATGAACATGGAAATATATTCACCGTCATCTGTATGAACATGGATATATCTACACAGCCATCAGTATGAACATGGAAATATCTACACCCCTATCTGTATGAACATGGAAATATCTACACCGCTGTCTGTATGAACATGGAAATATCTTCACCGCCATGTGTATGAACATGGATATGTGTACACAGCCATCTGGATGAACATGGAAATATCTACACCGCGATCTGTATGAACATGGAAATATCTACACCGCTATCTGTGTAAACATTCATACATCTTCACCGCTATCTGTATAAACATGGAAATATCTACACCGCTATCTGTATGAACATGGAAATATCTACACCGCTATCTGTTTGAACATGGAAATATCTAAACCCCTATCTGCATGAAAATAGAAATATCTACACAGCTATCTGCATATACATGGAAATATCTACAAAGCTATCTCTATACACATGGAAATAACTACACCGCTATCTCTATAAACATGGAAATATCTACAGCGCCATCTGTATGAACATGGAAATATCTGCACCGCCATCTGTATGAACATATAAATATCTACACCGCCATCTGCTTTAAGATGGAGATATCTTCACCGCTCTCTGTATAAACTTGGAAATATCTACACCGCTATCTATATAAACATGGTAATATCTACACCGCTACCTGTATAAACATGGAAATATCTACACCGCTACCTGTGTAATCATGGAAATATCAGCAAGGCTATCTGTATGAACATGGAAATATCTACACCGCTATCTCTATGAACATGGAAATATCTACACCGCTATCTGTTTGAACATGGAAATATCTAAACAGCTATCTGCATGAAAATGGAAATATGTACACAACTATCTGCATATATATGGAAATATTTACACAGCTATCTCTTTACACATGGAAATAACTACACCGCTATCTGTAAAACATGGAAATATCTTCACCGCCATCTGTATGAACATGGATATATCTACACAGCCATCTGGATGAACATGGAAATATCTACTCCGCTATCTGTGTAAACATGCATACATCTTCACCGCCATCTGTATAAACATGGAAATATCTACACTGCTATCTGCATGAACATGGAAATATCTACACCGCTATCTGTTCGAACACGGAAATATCTTCACCGCTATCTGCATGAAAATGGAAATATCTACACAGCGATCTGCATATACATGGAAATATCTACACAGCTATCTCTTTACACATGGAAATAACTACAGCGCTATCTCTATAAACATGCAAATATCTACACAACCACCTGTATGAACATGTAAATATCTGCACCGCCATCTGTATGAAGGTATAAATATCTACACCCCCATCTATATTAAGATGGAGATATCTACACCGCTATCTGTATAAACTTGGAAATATCTACTCCGCTATATGTATAAACATGGAAATATCTACACCGCTATCTGTATAAACATGGAAATATCTATACCGCTACCTGTATAAACATGGAAATATCAGCACCGCTATCTGTTTGAACATGGGAATATCTACACCGCTATCTCTATGAACATGGAAATATCTACACCGCTATCTGTATGAACATGGAAATAGCTACACCGCTATCTGTATGAACATGGAAATATCTACACCACTACCTGTATGAAAATGGAAATATCTACACTGCTATCTGTATGAACATGGATATATCTACACAGCCATCTGGATGAACATGGAAATATCTACACCGCTATCTGTATGAACATGGAAATATCTACACCGCTATCTGTGTAAATATGCATACATCTTCACCGCAATCTGTATAAACATGGAAATATCTACACCTCTATCTGTATGAACATGGAAATATCTACACCGCTATCTGTTTCAACATGGAAATATCTACACCGCTATCTGTGTAAACATGCATACATCTTCACCGCTATCTGTATAAACACGGAAATATCTACACTGCTATCTGTATGAACATGGAAATATCTACACCGCTATCTGTATGAACATGGAAATATCTACACCGCTATCTGTTTGAACATGGAAATATCTACACCGCTATCTGTTTGAACTTGGAAATATCTACACCGCTATCTGCATGAAAATGTAAATATCTACACTGCTATCTGCATATACATGGAAATATCTACACAGCTATCTCTTTACACATGGAAATAACTACACCGCTATCTGTATGAACATGGAAATATCTACACCGCCATCTGTATGAACATGGAAATATATGCACCGCCAACTGTATGAACATATAAATAACTACACCGCCATCTGTATTAAGATGGAGATAACTACACCGCTATCTGAATAAACATGGAAATATCTACACCGCTATCTGTATATACATGGAAATATCTACAGCGCTATCTGTATAAACATGGAAATATCTACACCGCTACCTGTATAAACAAGGAAATATCAGCACCGCTATATGTATGAACATGGAAATATCTACACCGCTATCTGTATGAACATGGAAATATCTACACCGCTATCTGTATGAACATGGAAATATCTACACCGCTATGTGTATGAACATGGAAATATCTACACCGCTATCTGTTTGAACATGGAAATATCTACACCACTGTCTGCATGAAAATGGAAATATCTACACAGCTATCTGCATATACATGGAAATATCTTCAAAGCTATCTCTATACACATGGAAATAACTGCACCGCTATCTCTATAAACATGGAAATATCTACAGCGCCATCTGTATGAACATGGAAATATCTGCACTTCCATCTGTATCAACATATAAATATCTACACCGCCATCTGCTTTAAGATGGAGATATCTTCACCGCTCTCTGTATAAACTTGGAAATATCTACACCGCTACCTGTATTAACATGGAAATATCAGCACCGCTATCTGTATGAACATGGAAATATCTACACCGCTATCTCTATGAACATGGAAATATCTACACCGCTATCTGTTTAAACATGGAAATATCTAAACCGCAATCTGCATGAAAATGGAAATATCTACACAGCTATCTGCATATACATGGAAATATCTACACAGCTATCTATTTACACATGGAAATAACTACACCGCTATCTGTATGAACATGGAAATATCTTCACCGCCATCTGTATGAACATGGATATATCTGCACAGCCATCTGGATGAAGATGGAAATATCTACACCGCCATCTGTATAAACATGGAAATACCTACACCGCTACCTGCATAAACATGGAAATATCAGCACTGCTATCTGTATGAACCTGGAAATATCTACACCGCTATGTCAATGAACATGGAAATATCTACACCGCTATCTGTATGAACATGGATATATCTACACAGCCATCTGGATGAACATGGAAATATCTACACCGCTATCTGCATGAACATGGAAATATCTACACCTCTATTTGTGTAAACATGCATACATCTTCACCGCAATCTGCAAAAGCATGGAAATAGCTACACCGCTATCTGAATGAACATGGAAATATCTACAACGCTATCTGTTTGATCATGGAAATATCTACACCGCTATCAGCATGAAAATGGAAATATCTACACCGCTATCTGCATATACATGGAAATATCTACACAGCTATCTCTTTACACATGGAAATAACTACACCGCTATCTGTATGAACATGGAAATATCTAAACAGCCATCTGTATGAACACGGAAATATCTGCACCGCCATCTGTATGAACATATAAATATCTACACCACCATCTGTATTAAGAAGGAGATATCTACAACGCTATCTGTATAAACATGGATATATCTACACCGCTCTCTGTATAAACATGGAAATATCTACACTGCTACCTGTATAAACATGGAAATATCTAAACCGCTACCTGTATAAAAATGGAAATATCAGCACCGCTATCTGTATGAACATGGAAATATCAGCCCCTCTATCTGTATGAACATGGAAATATCTACACCGCTATCTTTATGAACATGGAAATATCTACACCGCTATCTGTTTGAACATGAAAATCTCTAAACCGCTATCTGCATGAAAATGGAAATATCCACACAGCTATCTGCATATACATGGAAATATCTACACAGCTATCTCTTTACACATGGAAATAACTACACCGCTATCTGCATGAACATGGAAATATCTTCACCGCCATCTGTATGAACATGGATATATCTTCACAGCCTCCTGGATGAACATGGAAATATCTACACTGCTATCTGTATGAACATGGAAATACCTTCACTGCTATCTGTATGAACATGGAAATACATACACCGCTATCTGTATGAACATGGAAATAGCTACACCGCTATCTGTATGAACTTGGAAATATCTACACCGCTATCTGTATGGACTTGGAAATATCTACACCGCTATCTGTAGGAACATGGAAATAACTTCACCGCCATCAGTATGAACATGGATATATCTACACAGCCATCTGTATGATCATGGAAATATCTACACCGCTATCTGTTTGAACATGGAAATATCTACACCGCTGTCTGCATGAAAATGGAAATATCTACACAGCTATCTGCATATACATGGAAATATCTACACAGCTATCTCTTTACACATGGAAATAACTACACCCCTATATAAACATGGAAATATCTACACCGCCATCTGTATGAACATGGAAATATCTGCACCGCCATCTGTATTAACATATAAACATCTACACCGCCATCTGTATTAAGAAGGAGATATCTACAACGCTATCTGTATAAACATGGAAATATCTACACCGCTATCTGTATAAACATGGAAACATCTACACCGCTATCTGTATAAACATGGAAATATCTACACCGCTACCTGTATAAACATGGAAATATCAGCAACGCTATCGGTATGAACATGGAAATATCTACACCGCGATCTGTATGAACATGGAAATATCTACACCGCTATCTGTGTTAACATGGAAATATCTTCACCGCCATCTGTTTGAACATGGATATGTCTACACAGCCATCTGGATGAACATGGAAATATCTACACCGCGATCTGTATGAACATGGAAATATCTACACCGCTATCTGTGTAAACATGCATACATCTTCACCGCTATCTGTATAAACATGGAAATATCTACACCGCTATCTGTATGAACATGGAATTATCTACACCACTATCTGTTTGAACATGTAAATATCTAAACCGCTATCTGCATGAAAATAGAAATATCTACACAGCTATCTGCATATACATGGAAATATCTACAAAGCTATCTCTATACACATGGAAATAACTACACAGCTATCTCTATAAACATGGAAATATCTACAGTGCCATCTGTATGAACATGGAAATATCTGCACCGCCATCTGTATGAAGATATAAATATCTACAACCCCATCTATATTAAGATGGAGATATCTACACCGCTATCTGTATAAACTTGGAAATATCTACACCGCTATATGTATAAACATGGAAATATCTACACCGCTATCTGTATAAACATGGAAATATCTACACCGCTATCTGTATGAACATGGATATATCTACACAGCCATCTGGATGAACATGGAAATATCTACACCGCTATCTGTATGAACATGGAAATATCTACACCGCTATCTGTGTAAATATGCATACAAATTCACCGCAATCTGTATAAACATGGAAATATCTACACCGCTATCTGTGTGAACATGGAAATATCTACACCGCTATCTGTTTGAACATGGAAATATCTACACCGGTATCTGCATGAAAATGGAAATATCTACAGAGCTATCTGCATATACATAGAAATATCTACACAGCTATCTCTTTACACATGGAAATAACTACACCGCTATCTGTATGAACATGGAAATATCTACACCGCCGTCTGTATGAACATGGAAATATCTGCACCGCCATCTGTATGAACATATAAATATCTACACGGCCATCTGTATTAAGATGGAGATATCTACACCGCTATTTGTATAAACATGGAAATATCTACTCCGCTATCTGTATAAACATGGAAATATCTACCCCGCTACCTGTATAAACATGGAAATATCAGCACCGCTATCTGTATGAACATGGAAATATCTACACCACTATCTGTATGAACATGGAATTATCTTCACCGCCATCTGTATGAACATGGATATATCTACACAGCCATCTGGATGAACATGGAAATATCTACACCGCTATCTGTATGAACATGGAAATAGCTACACAGCTATCTGTATGAACATGGAAATATCTACACCGCTATCTGCATGAACATGGAAATATCTACACTGCTATCTGTATGAACATGGAAATATCTACACCGCTATCTGTATGAACATGGATATATCTACACAACCATCTGGATGAACATGGAAATATCTACACCGATATCTGTATGAACGTGGAAATAGCTACACCGCTATCTGTTTGAACATGGAAATATCTAAACCGCTATCTGCATGAAAATGGAAATATCTACACAGCTATCTGCATATTCCTGGAAATATCTGCACAGCTATCTCTTTACACATGGAAATAACTACACCGCTATCTGTATGAACATGGAAATATCTGCACAGCCATCTGTATGAACATATAAACATCTACACCGCCTTCTGTATTAAGATGGAGATATCTACACCACTATCTGTATAAACATGGAAATGTCTACACCGCTATCTGTATAAACATGGAAATATCAGCACCGCTATCTGTATGAACATGGAAATATCAGCCCCTCTATCTGTATGAACATGGAAATATCTACACCGCTATCTGTATGAACATGGAAATATCTACACAGCTAGATGTATGAACATGGAATTATCTTCACCGCCATCTGTGTGAACATGGATATGTCTACACAGCCATCTGGAGGAACATGGAAATATCTACACCGCTATCTGTATGAACATGGAAATAGCTACTCCGCTATCTGTATGAACATGGAAATATCTGCACCGCCATCTGTATGAACTTATAAATATCTACACCGCCATCTGTATTAAGATGGAGATATCTACACCGCTATCTGTATAAACATGGAAATATCTACACCGCTATCTGTATAAACATGGAAATATCTGCACCGCCATCTGTATGAACATATAAATATCTACACCGCCATCTGTATTAAGATGGAGATATCTACACCGCTATCTGTATGAACATGGATATGTCTAAACAGCCATCTGGATGAACATGGAAATATCTTCAACGCTATCTGTATGAACATGGAAATATATACACCGCTATCAGTATGAACATGGAAATATCTACACCGCTATCTGTATGAACATGGAAATATCTACACCGCTATCTGTAGGAACATGGAAATATATACACCGATATCTGTATGAACATGGAAATATCTACAACGCTATCTGTTTGAACATTGAAATATCTACACCGCTGTCTGCATGAAAATGGAAATATCTACACTGCTATCTGCATATACATGGAAATATCTACACAGCTATCTCTTTACACATGGAAATAACTACACGGCTATCTCTAAAAACATTGAAATATCTACACCGCCATCTGTATGAACATGGAAATATCTTCACTGCCATCTGTATGAACATATAAATATCTACACCGCCATCTGTATTAAGATGGAGATATCTACACCGCTATCTGTATGAACATGGATATGTCTACACAGCCATCTGGATGAACATGGAAATATCTACAACGCTATCTGAATGAACATGGAAATATATACACTGCTATCTGTATGAACATGGAAATATCTACACCGCTATCTGTATGAACATGGAAATATCTACACTGCTATCTGTATGAACATGGAAATATATACACCGCTATCTGTATGAACATGGAAATATCTACACCGCTATCTGTTTGAACATGGAAATATCTACACCGCTGTCTGCATGAAAATGGAAATATCTACACAGCTAACTGCATATACATGGAAATATCTACACAGCTATCTCTTTACACATGGAAATAACTACACCGCTATCTCTAAAAACATGGAAATATCTACACCGCCATCTGTATGAACATGGAAATATCTTCACTGCCATCTGTATGAACATATAAATATCTACACCGCCATCTGTATTAAGGAGATATCTACACCGCTATCTGTATAAACATGGAAATATCTACACCGCTACCTGTATAAACATGGAAATATCTACACCGCTATCTGTATAAAAATGGAAATATCAGCACCGCTATCAGTATGAACATGGAAATATCTGCACCGCCATCTGTATGAACATGGAAATATCTACACCGCTATCTGTGTGAACATGGAGATATCTACACTGCTATCTGTATGAACATGGAAATATCTACACCGCCATCTGTATGAACATGGAAATATCTGCACCGCCATGTGTATGAACATATATATATCTGCACCGCCATCTGTATTAAGAAGGAGATATCTACACCGCTATCTGTATAAACATCGAAATATCTACACTGCTATCTGTATAAACATGGAAATATCTACACCGCTATCTGTATAAACATGGAAATATCTACACCGCTACGTGTATAAACATGGAAATATCAGCACCGCTATCAGTATGAACATGGATATATCTACACAGCCATCTGTATGATCATGGAAATATCTACACCGCTATATGAATGAACATGGAAATATCTACACCGCTATCTGTATGAACATGGAAATATCTTCACCGCCGTCTGTATGAACATGGATATGACTACACAGCCATCTGGATGAACATGGAAATATCTACACCGCGATCTGTATGAACATGGAAATATCTGCACTGCCATCTGTATGAACATATATATATCTACACCGCCATCTGTATTAAGATGGAGATATCTTCACCGCTATCTGTATAAACTTGGAAATATCTGCACCGCTATCTGTATAAACATGGAAATACCTACTCCGCTACCTGTATAAACATGGAAATATCAGCACTGCTATCTGTATGAACCTGGAAATATCTACACCGCTATTTCAATGAACATGGAAATATCTACACCGCTATCTGTATGAACATGGAAATAGCTACACCGCTATCTGTATGAATATGGAAATATCTACACCGCTGTCTGTATGAACATGGACATATCTACACAGCCATCTGGATGAACATGGAAATATCTACACCGCTATCTGCATGAACATGGAAATATCTACACCGCTATTTGTGTAAACATGCATACATCTTCACCGCAATCTGCAAAAGCATGGAAATAGCTACACCGCTATCTGAATGAACATGGAAATATCTACAACGCTATCTGTTTGATCATGGAAATATCTAAACCGCTATCAGCATGAAAATGGTAATATCTACACCGCTATCTGCATATACATGGAAATATCTACACAGCTATCTCTTTACACATGGAAATATCTTCACCGCTATCTGTATGAACATGGAAATATCTAAACAGCCATCTGTATGAACACGGAAATATCTGCACCGCCATCTGTATGAACATATAAATATCTACACCGCCATCTGTATTAAGAAGGAGATACCTACAACGCTATCTGTATAAACATGGATATATCTACACCGCTCTCTGTATAAACATGGAAATATCTACACTGCTACCTGTATAAACATGGAAATATCTACACTGCTACCTGTATAAACATGGAAATATCAGCACCGCTATCTGTATGAACATGGAAATATCAGCCCCTCTATCTGTATGAACATGGAAATATCTACACCGCTATCTTTATGAACATGGAAATATCTACACCGCTATCTGTTTGAACATGAAAATCTCTAAACCGCTATCTGCATGAAAATGGAAATATCCACACAGCTATCTGCATATACATGGAAATATCTACACAGCTATCTCTTTACACATGGAAATAACTACACCGCTATCTGCATGAACATGGAAATATCTTCACCGCCATCTGTATGAACATGGATATATCTTCACAGCCTCCTGGATGAACATGGAAATATCTACACTGCTATCTGTATGAACATGGAAATGCCTGCACTGTTATCTGTATGAACATGGAAATACATACACCGCTATCTGTATGAACATGGAAATAGCTACACCGCTATCTGTATGAACTTGGAAATATCTACACCGCTATCTGTATGGACATGGAAATATCTACACCGCTATCTGTAGGAACATGGAAATAACTTCACCGCCATCAGTATGAACATGGATATATCTACACAGCCATCTGTATGATCATGGAAATATCTACACCGCTATCTGTTTGAACATGGAAATATCTACACCGCTGTCTGCATGAAAATGGAAATATCTACACAGCTATCTGCATATACATGGAAATATCTACACAGCTATCTCTTTACACATGGAAATAACTACACCCCTATATAAACATGGAAATATCTACACCGCCATCTGTATGAACATGGAAATACCTGCACCGCCATCTGTATTAACATATAAACATCTACACTGCCATCTGTATTAAGAAGGAGATATCTACAACGCTATCTGTATAAACATGGAAATATCTACACCGCTATCTGTATAAACATGGAAACATCTACACCGCTATCTGTATAAACATGGAAATATCTACACCGCTACCTGTATAAACATGGAAATATCAGCACCGCTATCGGTATGAACATGGAAATATCTACACCGCTATCTGTATGAACATGGAAATATCTACACCGCTATCTGTGTTAACATGGAAATATCTTCACCGCCATCTGTTTGAACATGGATATGTCTACACAGCCATCTGGATGAACATGGAAATATCTACACTGCGATCTGTATGAACATGGAAATATCTACACCGCTATCTGTATGAACATGGAAATATCTACACCGCTATCTGTGTAAATATGCATACATATTCACCGCAATCTGTATAAACATGGAAATATCTACACCGCTATCTGTGTGAACATGGAAATATCTACACCGCTATCTGTTTGAACATGGAAATACCTACACCGGTATCTGCATGAAAATGGAAATATCTACAGAGCTATCTGCATATACATAGAAATATCTACACAGCTATCTCTTTACACATGGAAATAACTACTCCCCTATATAAACATGGAAATATCTACACCGCCATCTGTATGAACATGGAAATATCTGCACCGCCATCTGTATGAACATATAAATATCTACACGTCCATCTGTATTAAGATGGAGATATCTACACCGCTATTTGTATAAACATGGAAATATCTACTCCGCTATCTGTATAAACATGGAAATATCTACCCCGCTACCTGTATAAACATGGAAATATCAGCACCGCTATCTGTATGAACATGGAAATATCTACACCACTATCTGTATGAACATGGAAATATCTACACCGCTATCTGTATGAACATGGAATTATCCTCACCGCCATCTGTATGAACATGGATATATCTACACAGCCATCTGGATGAACATGGAAATATCTACACCGCTATCTGTATGAACATGGAAATAGCTACACAGCTATCTGTATGAACATGGAAATATCTACACCGCTATCTGCATGAACATGGAAATATCTACACTGCTATCTGTATGAACATGGAAATATCTACACCGCTATCTGTATGAACATGGATATATCTACACAACCATCTGGATGAACATGGAAATATCTACACCGATATCTGTATGAACGTGGAAATAGCTACACCGCTATCTGTTTAAACATGGAAATATCTAAACGGCTATCTGCATGAAAATGGAAATATCTACACAGCTATCTGCATATTCCTGGAAATATCTGCACAGCTATCTCTTTACACATGGAAATAACTACACCGCTATCTGTATGAACATGGAAATATCTGCACAGCCATCTGTATGAACATATAAACATCTACACCGCCATCTGTATTAAGATGGAGATATCTACACCACTATCTGTATAAACATGGAAATGTCTACACTGCTGTCTGTATAAACATGGAAATATCAGCACCGCTATCTGTATGAACATGGAAATATCAGCCCCTCTATCTGTATGAACATGGAAATATCTACACCGCTATCTGTATGAACATGGAAATATCTACACCGCTAGATGTATGAACATGGAATTATCTTCACCGCCATCTGTGTGAACATGGATATGTCTACACAGCCATCTGGAGGAACATGGAAATATCTACACCGCTATCTGTATGAACATGGAAATAGCTATTCCGCTATCTGTATGAACATGGAAATATCTACACCGCTATCTGTATAAACATGGAAATATCTGCACCGCCATCTGTATGAACATATAAATATCTACACCGCCATCTGTATTAAGATGGAGATATCTACACCGCTATCTGTATGAACATGGAAATATCTACACCGCTATCTGTATAAACATGGAAATATCTGCACCGCCATCTGTATGAACTTATAAATATCTACACCGCCATCTGTATTAAGATGGAGATATCTACACCGCTATCTGTATAAACATGGAAATATCTACACCGCTATCTGTATAAACATGGAAATATCTGCACCGCCATCTGTATGAACATATAAATATCTACACCGCCATCTGTATTAAGATGGAGATATCTACACCGCTATCTGTATGAACATGGATATGTCTAAACAGCCATCTGGATGAACATGGAAATATCTTCAACGCTATCTGTATGAACATGGAAATATATACACCGCTATCCGTATGAACATGGAAATATCTACACCGCTATCTGTATGAACATGGAAATATCTACACCGCTATCTGTATGAACATGGAAATATATACACCGATATCTGTATGAACATGGAAATATCTACACCGCTATCTGTTTGAACATTGAAATATCTACACCGCTGTGTGCATGAAAATGGAAATATCTACACAGCTATCTGCATATACATGGAAATATCTACACAGCTATCTCTTTACACATGGAAATAACTACACGGCTATCTCTAAAAACATTGAAATATCTACACCGCCATCTGTATGAACATGGAAATATCTTCACTGCCATCTGTATGAACATATAAATATCTACACGGCCATCTGTATTAAGATGGAGATATCTACACCGCTATCTGTATGAACATGGATATGTCTACACAGCCATCTGGATGAACATGGAAATATCTACAACGCTATCTGTATGAACATGGAAATATATTCACTGCTATCTGTATGAACATGGAAATATATACACCGCTATCTGTATGAACATGGAAATATCTACATCGCTATCTGTTTGAACATGGAAATATCTACACCGCTGTCTGCATGAAAATGGAAATATCTACACAGCTATCTGCATATACATGGAAATATCTACACAGCTATCTCTTTACACATGGAAATAACTACACCGCTATCTCTAAAAACATGGAAATATCTACACCGCCATCTGTATGAACATGGAAATATCTTCACTGCCATCTGTATGAACATATAAATATCTACACCGCCATCTGTATTAAGGAGATATCTACACCGCTATCTGTATAAACATGGAAATATCTACACCGCTATCTGTATAAACATGGAAATATCTACACCGCTATCTGTATAAAAATGGAAATATCAGCACCGCTATCAGTATGAACATGCAAATATCTGCACCGCCATCTGTATGAACATGGAAATATCTACACCGCTATCTGTGTGAACATGGAGATATCTACACCGCTATCTGTATGAACATGGAAATATCTACACCGCCATCTGTATGAACATGGAAATATCTGCACCGCCATGTGTATGAACATATATATATCTGCACCGCCATCTGTGTTAAGAAGGAGATATCTACACCGCTATCTGTATAAACATCGAAATATCTACACTGCTATCTGTATAAACATGGAAATATCTACACCGCTATCTGTATAAACATGGAAATATCTACACCGCTACGTGTATAAACATGGAAATATCAGCACCGCTATCAGTATGAACATGGAAATATCTACACCGCTATCTGTATGAACATGGAAATATCTACACAGCTATCTGTATGAACATGGAAATAACTTCACCGCCATCAGTATGAACATGGATATATCTACACAGCCATCTGTATGATCATGGAAATATCTACACCGCTATATGAATGAACATGGAAATATCTACACCGCTATCTGTATGAACATGGAAATATCTTCACCGCCGTCTGTATGAACATGGATATGACTACACAGCCATCTGGATGAACATGGAAATATCTACACCGCGATCTGTATGAACACGGAAATATCTGCACCGCCATCTGTATGAACATATAAATATCTACACCGCCATCTGTATTAAGAAGGAGATATCTACAACGCTATCTGTATAAACATGGATATATCTACACCGCTCTCTGTATAAACATGGAAATATCTACACTGCTACCTGTATAAACATGGAAATATCTAAACCGCTACCTGTATAAAAATGGAAATATCAGCACCGCTATCTGTATGAACATGGAAATATCAGCCCCTCTATCTGTATGAACATGGAAATATCTACACCGCTATCTTTATGAACATGGAAATATCTACACCGCTATCTGTTTGAACATGAAAATCTCTAAACCGCTATCTGCATGAAAATGGAAATATCCACACAGCTATCTGCATATACATGGAAATATCTACACAGCTATCTCTTTACACATGGAAATAACTACACCGCTATCTGCATGAACATGGAAATATCTTCACCGCCATCTGTATGAACATGGATATATCTTCACAGCCTCCTGGATGAACATGGAAATATCTACACTGCTATCTGTATGAACATGGAAATGCCTGCACTGTTATCTGTATGAACATGGAAATACATACACCGCTATCTGTATGAACATGGAAATAGCTACACCGCTATCTGTATGAACTTGGAAATATCTACACCGCTATCTGTATGGACATGGAAATATCTACACCGCTATCTGTAGGAACATGGAAATAACTTCACCGCCATCAGTATGAACATGGATATATCTACACAGCCATCTGTATGATCATGGAAATATCTACACCGCTATCTGTTTGAACATGGAAATATCTACACCGCTGTCTGCATGAAAATGGAAATATCTACACAGCTATCTGCATATACATGGAAATATCTACACAGCTATCTCTTTACACATGGAAATAACTACACCCCTATATAAACATGGAAATATCTACACCGCCATCTGTATGAACATGGAAATACCTGCACCGCCATCTGTATTAACATATAAACATCTACACTGCCATCTGTATTAAGAAGGAGATATCTACAACGCTATCTGTATAAACATGGAAATATCTACACCGCTATCTGTATAAACATGGAAACATCTACACCGCTATCTGTATAAACATGGAAATATCTACACCGCTACCTGTATAAACATGGAAATATCAGCACCGCTATCGGTATGAACATGGAAATATCTACACCGCTATCTGTATGAACATGGAAATATCTACACCGCTATCTGTGTTAACATGGAAATATCTTCACCGCCATCTGTTTGAACATGGATATGTCTACACAGCCATCTGTATGAACATGGAAATATCTACACCGCTATCTGTGTAAATATGCATACATATTCACCGCAATCTGTATAAACATGGAAATATCTACACCGCTATCTGTGTGAACATGGAAATATCTACACCGCTATCTGTTTGAACATGGAAATACCTACACCGGTATCTGCATGAAAATGGAAATATCTACAGAGCTATCTGCATATACATAGAAATATCTACACAGCTATCTCTTTACACATGGAAATAACTACTCCCCTATATAAACATGGAAATATCTACACCGCCATCTGTATGAACATGGAAATATCTGCACCGCCATCTGTATGAACATATAAATATCTACACGTCCATCTGTATTAAGATGGAGATATCTACACCGCTATTTGTATAAACATGGAAATATCTACTCCGCTATCTGTATAAACATGGAAATATCTACCCCGCTACCTGTATAAACATGGAAATATCAGCACCGCTATCTGTATGAACATGGAAATATCTACACCACTATCTGTATGAACATGGAAATATCTACACCGCTATCTGTATGAACATGGAATTATCCTCACCGCCATCTGTATGAACATGGATATATCTACACAGCCATCTGGATGAACATGGAAATATCTACACCGCTATCTGTATGAACATGGAAATAGCTACACAGCTATCTGTATGAACATGGAAATATCTACACCGCTATCTGCATGAACATGGAAATATCTACACTGCTATCTGTATGAACATGGAAATATCTACACCGCTATCTGTATGAACATGGATATATCTACACAACCATCTGGATGAACATGGAAATATCTACACCGATATCTGTATGAACGTGGAAATAGCTACACCGCTATCTGTTTAAACATGGAAATATCTAAACCGCTATCTGCATGAAAATGGAAATATCTACACAGCTATCTGCATATTCCTGGAAATATCTGCACAGCTATCTCTTTACACATGGAAATAACTACACCGCTATCTGTATGAACATGGAAATATCTGCACAGCCATCTGTATGAACATATAAACATCTACACCGCCATCTGTATTAAGATGGAGATATCTACACCACTATCTGTATAAACATGGAAATGTCTACACCGCTATCTGTATAAACATGGAAATATCAGCACCGCTATCTGTATGAACATGGAAATATCAGCCCCTCTATCTGTATGAACATGGAAATATCTACACCGCTATCTGTATGAACATGGAAATATCTACACCGCTAGATGTATGAACATGGAATTATCTTCACCGCCATCTGTGTGAACATGGATATGTCTACACAGCCATCTGGAGGAACATGGAAATATCTACACCGCTATCTGTATGAACATGGAAATAGCTATTCCGCTATCTGTATGAACATGGAAATATCTACACCGCTATCTGTATAAACATGGAAATATCTGCACCGCCATCTGTATGAACATATAAATATCTACACCGCCATCTGTATTAAGATGGAGATATCTACACCGCTATCTGTATGAACATGGAAATATCTACACCGCTATCTGTATAAACATGGAAATATCTGCACCGCCATCTGTATGAACTTATAAATATCTACACCGCCATCTGTATTAAGATGGAGATATCTACACCGCTATCTGTATAAACATGGAAATATCTACACCGCTATCTGTATAAACATGGAAATATCTGCACCGCCATCTGTATGAACATATAAATATCTACACCGCCATCTGTATTAAGATGGAGATATCTACACCGCTATCTGTATGAACATGGATATGTCTAAACAGCCATCTGGATGAACATGGAAATATCTTCAACGCTATCTGTATGAACATGGAAATATATACACCGCTATCCGTATGAACATGGAAATATCTACACCGCTATCTGTATGAACATGGAAATATCTACACCGCTATCTGTATGAACATGGAAATATATACACCGATATCTGTATGAACATGGAAATATCTACACCGCTATCTGTTTGAACATTGAAATATCTACACCGCTGTGTGCATGAAAATGGAAATATCTACACAGCTATCTGCATATACATGGAAATATCTACACAGCTATCTCTTTACACATGGAAATAACTACACGGCTATCTCTAAAAACATTGAAATATCTACACCGCCATCTGTATGAACATGGAAATATCTTCACTGCCATCTGTATGAACATATAAATATCTACACGGCCATCTGTATTAAGATGGAGATATCTACACCGCTATCTGTATGAACATGGATATGTCTACACAGCCATCTGGATGAACATGGAAATATCTACAACGCTATCTGTATGAACATGGAAATATATTCACTGCTATCTGTATGAACATGGAAATATATACACCGCTATCTGTATGAACATGGAAATATCTACATCGCTATCTGTTTGAACATGGAAATATCTACACCGCTGTCTGCATGAAAATGGAAATATCTACACAGCTATCTGCATATACATGGAAATATCTACACAGCTATCTCTTTACACATGGAAATAACTACACCGCTATCTCTAAAAACATGGAAATATCTACACCGCCATCTGTATGAACATGGAAATATCTTCACTGCCATCTGTATGAACATATAAATATCTACACCGCCATCTGTATTAAGGAGATATCTACACCGCTATCTGTATAAACATGGAAATATCTACACCGCTATCTGTATAAACATGGAAATATCTACACCGCTATCTGTATAAAAATGGAAATATCAGCACCGCTATCAGTATGAACATGGAAATATCTGCACCGCCATCTGTATGAACATGGAAATATCTACACCGCTATCTGTGTGAACATGGAGATATCTACAACGCTATCTGTATGAACATGGAAATATCTACACCGCCATCTGTATGAACATGGAAATATCTGCACCGCCATGTGTATGAACATATATATATCTGCACCGCCATCTGTGTTAAGAAGGAGATATCTACACCGCTATCTGTATAAACATCGAAATATCTACACTGCTATCTGTATAAACATGGAAATATCTACACCGCTATCTGTATAAACATGGAAATATCTACACCGCTACGTGTATAAACATGGAAATATCAGCACCGCTATCAGTATGAACATGGAAATATCTACACCGCTATCTGTATGAACATGGAAATATCTACACAGCTATCTGTATGAACATGGAAATAACTTCACCGCCATCAGTATGAACATGGATATATCTACACAGCCATCTGTATGATCATGGAAATATCTACACCGCTATATGAATGAACATGGAAATATCTACACCGCTATCTGTATGAACATGGAAATATCTTCACCGCCGTCTGTATGAACATGGATATGACTACACAGCCATCTGGATGAACATGGAAATATCTACACCGCGATCTGTATGAACATGGAAATATCTGCACTGCCATCTGTATGAACATATAAATATCTACACCGCCATCTGTATTAAGATGGAGATATCTTCACCGCTATCTGTATAAACTTGGAAATATCTGCACCGCTATCTGTATAAACATGGAAATACCTACACCGCTACCTGTATAAACATGGAAATATCAGCACTGCTATCTGTATGAACCTGGAAATATCTACACCGCTATGTCAATGAACATGGAAATATCTACACCGCTATCTGTATGAACATGGATATATCTACACAGCCATCTGGATGAACATGGAAATATCTACACCGCTATCTGCATGAACATGGAAATATCTACACCGCTATTTGTGTAAACATGCATACATCTTCACCGCAATCTGCAAAAGCATGGAAATAGCTACACCGCTATCTGAATGAACATGGAAATATCTACAACCCTATCTGTTTGATCATGGAAATATCTAAACCGCTATCAGCATGAAAATGGAAATATCTACACCGCTATCTGCATATACATGGAAATATCTACACAGCTATCTCTTTACACATGGAAATAACTTCACCGCTATCTGTATGAACATGGAAATATCTAAACAGCCATCTGTATGAACACGGAAATATCTGCACCGCCATCTGTATGAACATATAAATATCTACACCGCCATCTGTATTAAGAAGGAGATATCTACAACGCTATCTGTATAAACATGGATATATCTACACCGCTCTCTGTATAAACATGGAAATATCTACACTGCTACCTGTATAAACATGGAAATATCTAAACCGCTACCTGTATAAAAATGGAAATATCAGCACCGCTATCTGTATGAACATGGAAATATCAGCCCCTCTATCTGTATGAACATGGAAATATCTACACCGCTATCTTTATGAACATGGAAATATCTACACCGCTATCTGTTTGAACATGAAAATCTCTAAACCGCTATCTGCATGAAAATGGAAATATCCACACAGCTATCTGCATATACATGGAAATATCTACACAGCTATCTCTTTACACATGGAAATAACTACACCGCTATCTGCATGAACATGGAAATATCTTCACCGCCATCTGTATGAACATGGATATATCTTCACAGCCTCCTGGATGAACATGGAAATATCTACACTGCTATCTGTATGAACATGGAAATACCTGTACTGCTATCTGTATGAACATGGAAATACATACACCGCTATCTGTATGAACATGGAAATAGCTACACCGCTATCTGTATGAACTTGGAAATATCTACACCGCTATCTGTATGGACATGGAAATATCTACACCGCTATCTGTAGGAACATGGAAATAACTTCACCGCCATCAGTATGAACATGGATATATCTACACAGCCATCTGTATGATCATGGAAATATCTACACCGCTATCTGTTTGAACATGGAAATATCTACACCGCTGTCTGCATGAAAATGGAAATATCTACACAGCTATCTGCATATACATGGAAATATCTACACAGCTATCTCTTTACACATGGAAATAACTACACCCCTATATAAACATGGAAATATCTACACCGCCATCTGTATGAACATGGAAATATCTGCACCGCCATCTGTATTAACATATAAACATCTACACCGCCATCTGTATTAAGAAGGAGATATCTACAACGCTATCTGTATAAACATGGAAATATCTACACCGCTATCTGTATAAACATGGAAACATCTACACCGCTATCTGTATAAACATGGAAATATCTACACCGCTACCTGTATAAACATGGAAATATCAGCACCGCTATCGGTATGAACATGGAAATATCTACACCGCTATCTGTATGAACATGGAAATATCTACACCGCTATCTGTGTTAACATGGAAATATCTTCACCGCCATCTGTTTGAACATGGATATGTCTACACAGCCATCTGGATGAACATGGAAATATCTACACCGCGATCTGTATGAACATGGAAATATCTACACCGCTATCTCTGTAAACATGCATACATCTTCACCGCTATCTGTATAAACATGGAAATATCTACACCGCTATCTGTATGAACATGGAAATATCTACACCACTATCTGTTTGAACATCTAAATATCTAAACCGCTATCTGCATGAAAATAGAAATATCTACACAGCTATCTGCATATACATGGAAATATCTACAAAGCTATCTCTATACACATGGAAATAACTACACCGCTATCTCTATAAACATGGAAATATCTACAGTGCCATCTGTATGAACATGGAAATATCTGCATCGCCATCTGTATGAAGATATAAATATCTACAACCCCTTCTATATTAAGATGGAGATATCTTCACCGCTATCTGTATAAACTTGGAAATATCTACACCGCTATATGTATAAACATGGAAATATCTACACCGCTATCTGTATAAACATGGAAATATCTACACCGCTATCTGTATGAACATGGATATATCTACACAGCCATCTGGATGAACATGGAAATATCTACACCGCTATCTGTATGAACATGGAAATATCTACACCGCTATCTGTGTAAATATGCATACATGTTCACCGCAATCTGTATAAACATGGAAATATCTACACCGCTATCTGTGTGAACATGGAAATATCTACACCGCTATCTGTTTGAACATGGAAATATCTACACCGGTATCTGCATGAAAATGGAAATATCTACAGAGCTATCTGCATATACATAGAAATATCTACACAGCTATCTCTTTACACATGGAAATAACTACACCGCTATCTGTATGAACATGGAAATATCTACACCGCCATCTGTATGAACATGGAAATATCTGCACCGCCATCTGTATGAACATATAAATATCTACACGGCCATCTGTATTAAGATGGAGATATCTACACCGCTATTTGTATAAACATGGAAATATCTACTCCGCTATCTGTATAAACATGGAAATATCAGCACCGCTATCTGTATGAACATGGAAATATCTACACCACTATCTGTATGAACATGGAAATATCTACACCGCTATCTGTATGAACATGGAATTATCTTCACTGCAATCTGTATGAACATGGATATATCTACACAGCCATCTGGATGAACATGGAAATATCTACACCGCTATCTGTATGAACATGGAAATAGCTACACAGCTATATGTATGAACATGGAAATATCTACACCGCTATCTGCATGAACATGGAAATATCTACACTGCTATCTGTATGAACATGGAAATATCTACACCGCTATCTGTATGAACATTGATATATCTACACAACCATCTGGATGAACATGGAAATATCTACACCGATATCTGTATGAACGTGGAAATAGCTACACCGCTATCTGTTTGAACATGGAAATATCTAAACCGCTATCTGCATGAAAATGGAAATATCTACACAGCTATCTGCATATTCCTGGAAATATCTGCACAGCTATCTCTTTACACATGGAAATAACTACACCGCTATCTGTATGAACATGGAAACATCTGCACAGCCATCTGTATGAACATATAAACATCTGCACCGCCATCTGTATTAAGATGGAGATATCTACACCACTATCTGTATAAACATGGAAATGTCTACACCGCTATCTGTATAAACATGGAAATATCAGCACCGCTATCTGTATGAACATGGAAATATCAGCCCCTCTATCTGTATGAACATGGAAATATCTACACCGCTATCTGTATGAACATGGAAATATCTACACCGCTAGATGTATGAACATGGAATTATGTTCACCGCCATCTGTGTGAACATGGATATGTCTACACAGCCATCTGGAGGAACATGGAAATATCTACACCGCTATCTGTATGAACATGGAAATAGCTACTCCGCTATCTGTATGAACATGGAAATATCTGCACCGCCATCTGTATGAACTTATAAATATCTACACCGCCATCTGTATTAAGATGGAGATATCTACACTGCTATCTGTATAAACATGGAAATATCTACACCGCTATCTGTATAAACATGGAAATATCTGCACCGCCATCTGTATGAACATATAAATATCTACACCGCCATCTGTATTAAGATGGAGATATCTACACCGCTATCTGTATGAACATGGATATGTCTAAACAGCCATCTGGATGAACATGGAAATATCTTCAACGCTATCTGTATGAACATGGAAATATATAAACCGCTATCTGTATCGACAATGAAATATCTTCACCGCCATCGGTATGAACATGGATATATCTACGCAGCCATCTGGATGAACATGGAAATATCTACACCGCTATCTGTATGTACATGGAAATAGCTACACCGCTATCTGTATGAATATGGAAATATCTGCACCGCCATCTGTATGAACATATAAATATCTACACGGCCATCTGTATTAAGATGGAGATATCTACACCGCTATCAGTATAAACATGGAAATATCTACACCGCTATCTGTATAAACATGGAAATATCAGCACCGCTATCTGTATGAACATGGAAATATCAGCCCCTCTATCTGTATGAACATGGAAATACCTACACCGCTATCTGTATGAACATGGAAATATCTACACCGCTAGATGTATAAACATGGAATTATCTTCACTGCCATCTGTATGAACATGGATATGTCTACACAGCCATCTGGATGAACATGGAAATATCTACACCGCTATCTGTATGTACATGGAAATAGCTACACCGCTATCTGTATGAATATGGAAATATCTGCACCGCCATCTGTATGAACATATAAATATCTACACCGCCATCTGTATTAACATGGAGATATGTACACCGCTATCTGTATAAACATGGAAATATCTACACCGCTATCTGTATAAACATGGAAATATCTACACCGCTATCTGTATAAACATGGAAATATCTACACCGCTACCTGTATAAACATGGAAATAACAGCACCGCTATCTGTATGAACATGGAAATATCTACACCGCTATCTGTATGAACATGGAAATATCTACACCGCTATCTGTATGAACATGGAAATATCTACACCGCTATATGTATGAACATGGAAAAACTACACCGCTATCTGTTTGAACATGCAAATATCTACACCGCTGTCTGCATGAAAATGGAAATATCTGCACAGCTATCTGCATATACATGGAAATATCTACACAGCTATCTCTTTACACATGGAAATAACTACACCGCTATCTGTATGAACATGGAAATATCTACACAGCCATCTGTATGAACATGGAAATATCTGCACCGCCATCTGTATGAACATATAAATATCTACACCGCCATCTGTATTAAGAAGGAGATATCTACACAGCTATCTGTATAAACATGGATATATCTACACCGCTCTCTGTATAAACATGGAAATATCTACACTGCTACCTGTATAAACATGGAAATAGCTAAACAGCTACCAGTATAAACATGGAAATAGCACCGCTATCTGTATGAACATGGAAATATCAGCCCCTCTATCTGTATGAACATGGAAATATCTACACCGCTATCTCTATAAACATGGAAATATCTACACCGCTATCTGTTTGAACATGGAAATATCTAAACCGCTATCTGCATGAAAATGGAAATATCCACACAGCTATCTGCATATACATGGAAATATCTACACAGCTATCTCTTTACACATGGAAATAACTACACCGCTGTCTGTATGAACATGGAAATATCTACACCGCTATCTGTATGAACATAGAAAAATCTACACCGCTACCTGTATGAACATGGAAATGTCTACACCGCTATCTGTATGAACATGGAAATATCTACACCGCTATATGTATGCACATGGAAATATCTACACCGCTATCTGAACATGGAAATATCTACACCGCCATCTGTATGAACATGGAAATATCTGCACCGCCATCTGTATGAAAATACAAATATCTACACCAACATCTGTATTAAGATGGAGATATCTATACCGCTATCTGAATAAACATGGAAATATCTACACCGCTATCTGTATTAACATGGAAATATCTACACCGCTATCTGTATAAACATGGAAATATCTACACCGCTACCTGTATAAACATGGAAATATCAGCACCGCTATCTGTATGAACATGGAATTATCTACACCGCTATCTGTATGAACATGGAAATATCTACACCGCTATCTGTATGAACATGGAAATATCTACAAAGCTATCTGAATGAACATGGAAATACCTACACCGCTATCTGTTTGAACATGTAAATATCTACACCGCTAACTGCATGAAAATGGAAATATCTACAAAGCTATCTGCATATACATGGAAATATATACACAGCTATCTCTTTACACATGGAAATAACTACACCGCTATATCTATAAACATGGAAATATTTACACCACCATCTGTATGAACATATAAATATCTACACCGCCATCTGTATTAAGAAGGAGATATCTACACCGCTATCTGTATAAACATGGAAATATCTACACCACTGCCTGTATAAACATGGAAATATCAGCACCGCTATCTGTATGAACATGGAAATATCTACACCGCTACCTGTATGAACATGGAAATATATACACCGCTATCTGTATGAACATGGAAATATCTACACCACTATCTGTATGAACATGGAAATATCTACACCGCTATCTGTATGAACATGGAAATATCTTCACCGCCATCTGTATGAACATGGATATGTCTACACAGCCATCTGTATGAACATGGAAATATCTACACCGCTATCTGTGTAAACATGCATACATCTTCACCACTATCTGTATAAACATGGAAATATCTACACCGCTATCTGTATGAACATGGAAATATCTACACCGCTCTCTCTATGAACATGGAAATATCTACACCGCTCTCTGTTTGAACATGGAAATATCTAAAACGCTATCTGCATGAAAATGGAAATATCTACACAGCTATCTGCATATACATGGAAATATCTACACAGCTATCTCTTTACACACGGAAATAACTACACCGCTATCTGTATGAACATGGAAATATCTTCACCGCCATCTGTATGAACATGGGTATATCAACACAGCCATCTGGATGAACATGGAAATATCTACACCGCTATCTGTATAAACATGCATACATCTTCACCGCTATCTGTATAAACATGGAAATATCTACACTGCTATCTGCATGAACATGGAAATATCTACACCGCTATCTGAATATGGAAATATCTACACCGCTATCTGCATGAAAATGGAAATATCTACACAGTGATCTGCATATACATGGAAATATCTACAAAGCTATCTCTTTACACATGGAAATAACTACAGCGCTATCTCTATATACATGCAAATATCTACACTGCCATCTGTATGAACATGGAAATATCTGCACCGACATCTGTATGAAGATATAAATATCTACACCCCAATCTATATTAAAATGGAGATATCTACACCGCTATATGTATAAACATGGAAATATCAACACGGCTATCTGTATAAACATGGAAATTTCTACACTGCTCTCTGTGTAAACATGGAAATATCTACACCACTACCTGTATAAACATGGAAATATCAGCACCGCTATCTGTATGGACACGGAAATATCTGCACCGCTATCTCTATGAACATGGAAATATCTACACCGTTATCTGTATGAACATGGAAATAGCTACACCGCTATCTGTATGAACATGGAAATATCTACACCACTACCTGTATGAACATGGAAATATCTACACCGCTATCTGTATGAACATGGAAATATCTACACAGCTATCTCCATACACATGGAAATAACTACACCGCTATATGTATGAACATGGAAATATCTACACCGCCATTTGTATGAACATGGAAATATCTGCACCGCCATCTGTGTGAACATATAAATATCTACACGGCCATCTGTATTAAGATGGAGATATCTACACCGCTATCAGTATAAACATGGAAATATCTTCACCGCTATCTGTATAAACATGGAAATATCAGCACCGCTATCTGTATGAACATGGAAATATCAGCCCCTCTATCTGTATGAACATGGAAATACCTACACCGCTATCTGTATGAACATGGAAATATCTACACAGCTAGATGTATAAACATGGAATTATCTTCACTGCCATCTGTATGAACATGGATATGTCTACACAGCCATCTGGATGAACATGGAAATATCTACACCGCTATCTGTATGAACATGGAAATAGCTACACCGCTATCTGTATGAATATGGAAATATCTACACCGCCATCTGTATTAACATGGAGATATGTACACAGCTATCTGTATAAACATGGAAATATCTACACCGCTACCTGTATAAACATGGAAATAACAGCACCGCTATCTCTATGAACACGGAAATATCTACACCGCTATCTGTATGAACATGGAAATATCTACACCGCTATCTGTATGAACATGGAAATATCTACACCGCTATATGTATGAACATGGAAATATCTACACCGCTATCTGAACATGGAAATATCTACACCGCTGTCTGCATGAAAATGGAAATATCTACACAGCTATCTGCATATACATGGAAATATCTACACAGCTATCTCTTTACACATGGATATAACTACACCGCTATCTCTATAAACATGGAAATATCTACACCGCTATCTGTATGAACATGGAAATATCTGCACCGCCATCTGTATGAACATATAAATATCTACACCGCCATCTGTATTAAGAAGCAGATATCTACACCTCTATCTGTATAAACCTGGAAATATCTACACCGCTATCTGTATAAACATGGAAATATCTACACCGCTATCTGTATAAACATGGAAATATCTACACCGCTACCTGTATAAACATGGAAATATCACCACAGCTATCTGTATGAACATGGAAATATCTACACCGCTATCTGTACGAACATGGAAATATCTACACCGCTATCTGTATGAACATGGAAATAGCTACACCGCTATCTGTATGAACATGGAAATATCTACACCACTATCTGTATGAATATGGAAATAACTACACCGCTATCTGTATGAACATGGATATATCTTCACAGCCATCTGGATGAACATGGAAATACCTACACCGCTATCTGTATGAACATGGATATATCTACACCGCTATCTGGGTAAACATGCATACATCTTCAGCGCTACCTGTATAAACATGGAAATATCTACACCGCTATCTGTATGAACATGGAAATATCTACACCGATATCTGTTTGAACATGGAAATATGTAAACCGCTATCTGCATGAAAATGGAAATATCTTCACAGCTATCTGCATATACATGGAAATATCTACACTGCTATCTCTTTACACATGGAAATATCTACACCGCTATCTGTATGAGCATGGAAATATCTGCACCGCCATCTGCATGTACATAGAAATATCTACTCCGCCATCTGTATTAAGATGGAGATATCTACACCGCTATCTGTATAAGATGGAAATATCTACACCGCTATTTGTATAAACATGGAAATATCTACATCGCTACCTGTATAAACTTGGAAATATCAGCACCGCTATCTGTATGAACATGGAAATATCTACACCGCAATCTGTATTAACATGGAAATATCTACACCGCTATCTGTATGAACATGGATATATATACACCGCTATCTGTATGAACATGGAAATATCTACACAGCTATCTGTTTGAACATGGAAATATCTACACCGCTGTCTGCATGAAAATGGAAATATCTACACAGCTATCTGCATATACATGGAAATATCTACAAAGCTATCTCTTTACACATGGAAATAACTACACCGCTATCTCTATAAACATGGAAATATCTACACCGCCATCTGTATGAACATGGAAATATCTGCACCGCCATCTGTATGGACATATAAATATGTACACCGCCATCTGGGTTAAGAAGGAGATATCTACACCGCTATCTGTATAAACATGGAAATATCTACAACGCTATCTGTATAAACATGGAAATATCAGCACCGCTATCTGTATGAACATGGAAATATCTGCACCGCTATCTGTATGAACATGGAAATATCTACACCGCTATCTGTATGAACATGGAAATATATTCACCGCCATCTGTATGAACATGCATATATCTACACAGCCAACTGTATGAACATGGAAATATCTACACCGCTATCTGTATGAACATGGAAATATCTTCACCGCTATCTGTATGAACATGGAAATATCTTCACCGCCATCTGTATGAACATGGATATGTCTACACAGCCATCTGGATGAACATGGAAATATCTACACCGTGATCTGTATGAACATGGAAATATCTACACCGCTATCTGTGTAAACTTGCATACGTTTCACCGCTATCTGTATAAACATGGAAATATCTACACCGCTATCTGTATGAACATGGAAATATCTACACCGCTATCTGTTTGAACATGGAAATATCTAAACCGCTATCTGCATGAAAATAGAAATATCTACACAGCTATCTGCATATACATGGAAATATCTACAAACCTATCTCTTTACACATGGAAATAACTACACCGCTATCTCTATAAACATGTAAATATCTACACCGCCATCTGAATGAAAATGGAAATATCTGCACTGCCATCTGTGTGAACATATAAATATCTACACCGCCATCTGTATTAAGATGGAGATATCTTCACCGCTATCTGTATAAACTTGGAAATATCTACACCGCTATCTCTATAAACCTGGAAATATCTACACCGCTATCTGTATAAACATGGAAATATCTACACCGCTACCTGTATAAACATGGAAATATCAGCACCGCTATCTGTATGAACATGGAAATATCTACACCGCTATCTCTATGAACATGGAAATATCTACACAGCTATCTGAATGAACATGGAAATAGCTACACCGCTATCTGTACGAACATGGAAATATCTACACCTCTATCTGTATGAACATGGAAATATCTACACCGCTATCTGTATGAACATGGATATGTCTATACAGCCATCTGGATGAACATGGAAATATCTACACCGCTATCTGCATGAACATGGAAATATCTACACCGCTATCTGTGTAAACATGCATACATCTTCACTGCAATCTGTATAAGCATGGAAATATCTACAACGCTGTCTGTATGAACATGGAAATATCTACACCGCTATCTGTTTGAACATGGAAATATCTAAACGGCTATCAGCATGAAAATAGAAATATCTACACAGCTATCTGCATATACATGGAAATATCTACACAGCTATCTCTTTACACATGGAAATAACTACACCGCTATCTGTATGAACATGGAAATATCCACACCGCTATCTCTAAGAACATGGAAATTTCTTCACCGCCATCTGTATGAACATGGATATATCTACACAGCCATCTGGATGAACATGGAAATATCTACACCGCTATCTGTATAAACATGGAAATATCTACACCGCTATCTGTATAAACATGGAAATATCTACAAAGCTATCTGAATGAACATGGAAATTTCAACTCCGCTATCTGTTTGAACATGTAAATACCTACACCGCTATCTGCATGAAAATGGAAATATCTGAAAAGCTATCTGCATATACATGGAAATATCTACACAGCCATCTCTTTACACATGGAAATAACTACACCGCTATATCTATAAACATGGAAATATCTACACTGACATCTGTATGAAGATGGAAATATCCCCAACGCCATCTGTATGAACATATAAATATCTACACCGCCATCTGTATTAAGATGGAGATATCTACACTGCTATCTGTATAAACATGCAAATATCTACACCGCTGCCTGTATAAACATGGAAATGTCAGCACCGCTATCTGTATGAACATGGAAATATCTACACCGCTACCTGTGTGAACATGGAAATGTCTACACCGCTATCTGTATGAACATGGAAATATCTACACAGCCATCTGGATGAACATGGAAATATCTAAACCGCTATCTGTATGAACATGGAAATATCTACACAGCTATCTGTATGAACATGGACATATCTACACAGCCAACGGGATGAACATGGAAATATCTACACCGCTATCTGTGTAAACATGCATACATCTTCACCGCAGTCTGTATAAACATGGAAATATCTACACCGCTACCTGTATAAACATGGAAATATCAGCACCGCTATCTGTATGAACATGGAAATATCTACACCGCTATGTGTATGAACATGGATATATCTACACCGCTATCTGTATGAACATGGAAATATCTACAAAGCTATCTGAATGAACATGGAAATACCTACACCGCTATCTGTTTGAACATGTAAATATCTACACCGCTAACTGCATGAAAATGGAAATATCTACAAAGCTATCTGCATATACATGGAAATATATACACAGCTATCTCTTTACACATGGAAATAACTACACCACTATATCTATAAACATGGAAATATCTACACCACCATCTGTATGAACATGGAAATATCTGCACCGCCATCTGTATGAACATATAAATATCTAAACCGCCATCTGTATTAAGAAGGAGATATCTACACCGCTGTCTGTATAAACATGGAAATATCTACACCGCTATCTGTATTAACATGGAAATATCTGCACCGCCATCTGTATGAACATATAAATATCTACACCGCCATCTGTATTAAGAAGCAGATATCTACACCTCTATCTGTATAAACCTGGAAATATCTACACCGCTATCTGTATAAACATGGAAATATCTACACCGCTATCTGTATAAACATGGAAATATCTACACCGCTACCTGTATAAACATGGAAATATCAGCACAGCTATCTGTATGAACATGGAAATATCTACACCGCTATCTGTACGAACATGGAAATATCTACACCGCTATCTGTATGAACATGGAAATAGCTACACCGCTATCTGTATGAACATGGAAATATCTACACCACTATCTGTATGAATATGGAAATAACTACACCGCTATCTGTATGAACATGGATTTATCTACACAGCCATCTGGATGAACATGGAAATATCTACACCGCTATCTGTATGAACATGGATATATCTACACCGCTAACTGTGTAAACATGCATACATCTTCAGCGCTACCTGTATAAACATGGAAATATCTACACCGCTATCTGTATGAACATGGAAATATCTACACCGATATCTGTTTGAACATGGAAATATCTAAACCGCAATCTGCATGAAAATGGAAATATCTACACAGCTATCTGCATATACATGGAAATATCTACACAGCTATCTCTTTACACATGGAAATAACTACACCGCTATCTGTATGAACATGGAAATATCTGCACCGCCATCTGCATGTACATAGAAATATCTACTCCGCCATCTGTATTAAGATGGAGATATCTACACCGCTATCTGTATAAACATGGAAATATCTACACCGCTATCTGTATAAACATGGAAATATCTACACCGCTATTTGTATAAACATGGAAATATCTACACCGCTACCTGTATAAACATGGAAATAACAGCACCGCTATCTGTATGAACATGGAAATATCTACACCGCTATCTGTTTGAACATGGAAATATCTACACCGCTGTCTGCGTGAAAATGGAAATATCTACACAGCTATCTGCATATACATGGAAACATCTACACAGCTATCTCTTTACACATGGATATAACTACACCGCTATCTCTATAAACATGGAAATATCTACACTGCTATCTGTATGAACATGGAAATATCCCCAACGCCATCTGTATGAACATATAAATATCTACACCGCCATCTGTATTAAGATGGAGATATCTACACTGCTATCTGTATAAACATGGAAATATCTACACCGCTACCTGTATAAACATGGAAATATCAGCACCGCTATCTGTATGAACATGGAAATATCTACACCGCTACCTGTATGAACATGGAAATGTCTACACCGCTATCTGTATGAACATGGAAATATCTACACAGCCATCTGGATGAACATGGGAATATCTAAACCGCTATCTGTATGAACATGGAAATATCTACACAGCTATCTGTATGAACATGGACATATCTACACAGCCAACGGGATGAACATGGAAATATCTACACCGCTATCTGTGTAAACATGCATACATCTTCACCGCAGTCTGTATAAACATGGAAATATCTACACCGCTACCTGTATAAACATGGAAATATCAGCACCGCTATCTGTATGAACATGGAAATATCTACACCGCTATGTGTATGAACATGGAAATATCAACACCGCTATCTGTATGAACATGGAAATATCTACAAAGCTATCTGAATGAACATGGAAATACCTACACCGCTATCTGTTTGAACATGTAAATATCTACACCGCTAACTGCATGAAAATGGAAATATCTACAAAGCTATCTGCATATACATGGAAATATATACACAGCTATCTCTTTACACATGGAAATAACTACACCACTATATCTATAAACATGGAAATATCTACACCACCATCTGTATGAACATGGAAATATCTGCACCGCCATCTGTATGAACATATAAATATCTAAACCGCCATCTGTATTAAGAAGGAGATATCTACACCGCTGTCTGTATAAACATGGAAATATCTACACCGCTATCTGTATTAACATGGAAATATCTGCACCGCCATCTGTATGAACATATAAATATCTACACCGCCATCTGTATTAAGAAGCAGATATCTACACCTCTATCTGTATAAACCTGGAAATATCTACACCGCTATCTGTATAAACATGGAAATATCTACACCGCTACCTGTATAAACATGGAAATATCAGCACAGCTATCTGTATGAACATGGAAATATCTACACCGCTATCTGTACGAACATGGAAATATCTACACCGCTATCTGTATGAACATGGAAATAGCTACACCGCTATCTGTATGAACATGGAAATATCTACACCACTATCTGTATGAATATGGAAATAACTACACCGCTATCTGTATGAACATGGATATATCTACACAGCTATCTGGATGAACATGGAAATATCTACACCGCTATCTGTATGAACATGGATATATCTACACCGCTAACTGTGTAAACATGCATACATCTTCAGCGCTACCTGTATAAACATGGAAATATCTACACCGCTATCTGTATGAACATGGAAATATCTACACCGATATCTGTTTGAACATGGAAATATCTAAACCGCAATCTGCATGAAAATGGAAATATCTACACAGCTATCTGCATATACATGGAAATATCTACACAGCTATCTCTTTACACATGGAAATAACTACACCGCTATCTGTATGAACATGGAAATATCTGCACCGCCATCTGCATGTACATAGAAATATCTACTCCGCCATCTGTATTAAGATGGAGATATCTACACCGCTATCTGTATAAACATGGAAATATCTACACCGCTATCTGTATAAACATGGAAATATCTACACCGCTATTTGTATAAACATGGAAATATCTACACCGCTACCAGTATAAACTTGGAAATATCAGCACCGCTATCTGTATGAACATGGAATTATCTACACCGCAATCTGTATTAACATGGAAATATCTACACCGCTATCTGTATGAACATGGAAATATCTACACCGCTATCTGTTTGAACATGGAAATATCTACACCGCTATCTGTATAAACATGGAAATATCTACACCGCTACCTGTATAAACATGGAAATAACAGCACCGCTATCTGTATGAACATGGAAATATCTACACCGCTATCTGTATGAACATGGAAATATCTACACCGCTATCTGTATGAACATGGAAATATCTACACAGCTATATGTATGAACATGGAAATATCTACACCGCTATCTGTATGAACATGGAAATATCTACACAGCTATATGTATGAACATGGAAATATCTACACCGCTATCTGTATAAACATGGAAATATCTACACCGCTATTTGTATAAACATGGAAATATCTACACCGCTACCTGTATAAACTTGGAAATATCAGCACCGCTATCTGTATGAACATGGAAATATCTACACCGCTGTCTGCATGAAAATGGAAATATCTACACAGCTATCTGCATATACATGGAAATATCTACACAGCTATCTCTTTACACATGGAAATAACTACACCGCTATCTCTATAAACATGGAAATATCTACACCGCCATCTGTATGAACATGGAAATATCTACACCGCCATCTGTATGAACATGGAGATATCTACACCGCTATCTGTATGAACATGGAGATATCTACACCGCTATCAGTATGAACATGGAAATATCTGCACCGCCATCTGTGTGAACATGGAAATATCTACACCGCTATCTGTATGAACATGGAGATATCTACACCGATATCTGTATGAACATGGAAATATCTACACCGCAAACTGTATGAACATGGAAATATCTTCACCGCCATCTGTATGAATATGGATATGTCTACACAGCGATCTGGATGAACATGGAAATATCTACACCGCGATCTGTATGAACATGGAAATATCTACACCGCTATCTGTGTAAACATGCATACATTTCACCGCTATCTGTATAAACATGGAAATATCTACATCGCTATCTGTATGAACATGGAAATATCTACACCGCTATCTGTATGAACGTGGATATATCTACACAGCCATCTGGATGAACATGGAAATATCTACACCGCTATCTGTTTGAACATGGAAATATCTAAACCGCTATCTGCATGAAAATAGAAATATCTACACAGCTCTCTGCATATACATGGAAATATCTACAAACCTATCTCTTTACACATGGAAATAACTACACCGCTATCTCTATAAACATGTAAATATCTACACCGCCATCTGTATGAACATGGAAATATCTGCACTGCCATCTTTATGAACTTATAAATATCTACACCGCCATCTGTATTAAGATGGAGATATCTACACCGCTATCTGTTTGAACATGGAAATATCTACACTGCTATCTGTATGAACATGGAAATATCTACACCGCTATCTGTATGAACATGGAAATATCTAAACCGCTATCTGTATGAACATGGATATATCTACACAGCCATCTGGATGAACATGGAAATATCTACACCGCTATCTGTATGAACATGGAAATATCTACACCGCTATCTGTATAAACATGGAAATATCTACACAGCCATCTGGATGAACATGGAAATATCTACACCGCTATCTGTGTAAACATGCATACATCTTCACCGCAGTCTGTATAAACATGGAAATATCTACACCGCTGTCTGTATGAACATGGAAATATCTACACCGCTATCTCTATGAACATGGAAATATCTACACCGCTATCTGTTTGAAGATGGAAATATCTACACTGCTATCTGCATATACATGGAAATATCTACACAGCTATCTCTTTACACATGGAAATAACTGCATCGCTATCTGTATGAACATGGAAATATCTACACCGCCATCTGTATGAACATGGAAATATCTACACCGCTTCCTGTATAAACATGGAAATATCAGGACCGCTATCGATATTAACAAGGAAATATCTACACTGCTATCTGTATGAACATGGAAATACCTACACCGCTATCTGTATGAACCTGGAAATATCTTCACCATCATCTGTATGAACATGGATATATCTACACAGCCATCTGGATGAACATGGAAATATCTACACCGATATCTGTATGAACATAGAAATATCTACACCGTTATCTGTATGAACATGGAAATATCTTCACCGCCATCTGTATGAACATGGATATATCTACACAGCCATCTGGATGAACATGGAAATACCTACACAGCTATCTGTATGAACATGGAAATATATACACCGCTATCTGTGTAAACATGCATACATCTTCACCGCCATCTGTGTAAACACGGAAATATCTACACTGCTATCTGTATGAACATGGAAATATCTACACTGCTATCTGTATTAACATGGATATATCTACACAACGATCTGGATGAACATGGAAATATCTGCACCGCTATCTGTATGAACATGGGAATAGCTACTCCGCTATCTGTTTGAACATGGAAATATCTGAACCGCTATCTGCATGAAAATGGAAATATCTACACAGCTATCTGCATATACATGGAAATATCTGCACAGCTATCTCTTTACACATGGAAATAACTACACCGCTATCTGTATGAACATGGAAATATCTGCACGGCCATCTGTATGAACATATAAATATCTACACCGCCATCTGTATTAAGATGGAGATACCTACACCGCTATCTGTATAAACATGGAAATACCTACACCGCTATCTGTATAAACATGGAAATATCTACACCGCTATCTGTATAAACATGATAATATCTACACCGCTACCTGTATAAACATGGAAATATCAGCACCGCTATCTGTATGAACATGGAAATATCAGCCCCTCTCTCTGTATGAACATGGAAATATCTACAACGCTACCTGTATGAACATGGAAATATCTACACAGCTAGATGTATGAACATGGAATTATCTACAACGCCATCTGTGTGAACATGGATATGTCTACACAGCCATCTGGAGGAACATGGAAATATCTACACCGCTATCTGTATGAACATGGAAATATCTACACCGCTATCTGTTTGAACATGGAAATATCCACACCGCTATATGTATGAACATGGAAATATCTACACCGCTATCTGTTTGAACATGGAAATATCTACACCGCTGTCTGCATGAAAATGTAAATATCTACACAGATATCTGCATATACATGGAAATATCTACACAGCTATCTCTATACACATGGAAATAACTACACCGCTATCTCTAAAAACATGGAAATATCTACACCGCCATCTGTTTGAACATGGAAATATCTGCACAGCCATCTGTATGAACATATAAATATCTACACCGCCATCTGTATTAAGAAGGAGATATCTGCACCGCTATCTGTATAAACCTGGAAATATCTAAACCGCTATCTGTGTAAACATGGAAATATCTACCCCGCTATCTGTATAAACCTGGAAATATCAACACCGCTACCTGTATAAACATGGAAATAGCACAGCTATCTGTATGAACATGGAAATATCTACACCGCTATCTGTACGAACATGGAAATATATACACCGCTGTCTGTATGAACATGGAAATAGGTACACCGCTATCTGTATGAACATGGAAATATCTACACCACTATCTGTATGAACATGGAAATAACTACACCGCTATCTGTATGAACATGGATATATCTACACAGCCATCTGGATGGACATGGATATATCTACACAGCCATCTGGATGGACATGGAAATATCTACACCGCTATATGTATGAACATGGAAATATCTACACCGCTATCTGTATGAACATGGAAATATCTACACCGCTATCTGTATGAACATGGAAATATCTACACCGCTGTTTGAACTTGGAAATATCTAAACCGCTATCTGCATGAAAATGGAAATATCTACAGAGCTATCTGCATATACGTGGAAATATCTACACATCTATCTCTTTACACATGGAAATAACTACACCGCTATCTGTATGAACATGGAAATATCTGCACGGCCATCTGTATGAACATATAAATATCTACACAGCCATCTGTATTAAGTTGGAGATATCTACACCGCTATCTGTATAAACATGGAAATATCTACACCGCTATCTGTATAAACATGGAAATATCTACACCGTTATCTGTATAAACATGGAAATATCTACACCGCTACCTGTAAAAACATGGAAATATCAGCACCGCTATCTGTATGAACATGGAAATATCAACCCCTCTATCTGTGTGAACATGGAAATATCTGCACCACTATCTGTATGAACATGGAAATATCTACACCGCTATCTGTATGAACATGGAATTATCTTCACCGCCATCTGTATGAACATGGATATGTCTAGACAGCCATCTGGATGAACATGGAAATATCTACACCGCTATCTGTATGAACATGGAAATAGCTACACCGCTATCTGTATGAACATGGAAATATCTGCACCGCCATCTGTATGTACATATAAATATCTACTCCGCCATCTGTATTAAGATGGAGATATCTACACCGCTATCTGTATAAACATGGAAATACCTACACCGCTATCTGTATAAACATGGAAATATCTACACCGCTATGTGTATAAACATGGAAATATCTACACCGCTACCTGTATAATCATGGAAATATCAGCACCGCTATGTGTATGTACATGGAAATATCTACACCGCTATCTGTATGCACATGCAAATATCTACACCGCTATCTGTATGAACATGGAAATATATACACCGCTATCTGTATGAACATGGAAATATCTACACCACTATCTGTATGAACATGGAAATATCTACACCGCTATCTGTATGAACATGGAAATATATACACCGCTGTCTGTATGAACATGGAAATATCTACACCGCTATCTGTTTGAACATGGAAATATCTACACCACTGTCTGCATGAAAATGGAAATATCTACACAGCTGTCTGCATATACATGGAAATATCTATACAGCTATCTCTTTACACGTGGAAATAACTACACCGCTATCTCTATAAACATGGAAATATCTACACCGCCATCTGTATGAACATGGAAATATCTTCACTGCCATCTGTATGAACATATAAATATCTACACCGCCATCTGTATTAAGGAGATATCTACACCGCTATCTGTATAAACATGGAAATATCTACACTGCTACCTGTATAAACATGGAAATATCTACACCCCTATCTGTATAAAAATGGAAATATCAGCACCGCTATCAGTATGAACATGGAAATATCTGCACCGCCATCTGTATGAACATGAAAATATCTACACTGCTATCTGTATTAACATGGAAATATCTACACCGCAATCTGTATGAACTTGAAAATATCTTCACCGCCATCTGTATGAATATGGATATGTCTACACAGCGATCTGGATGAACATGGAAATATCTACACCGCGATCTGTATGAACATGGAAATATCTACACCGCTATCTGTGCAAACATGAATACATTTCACCGCTATCTGTATAAACATGGAAATATCTACACCGCTATCTGTATGAACATGGAAATATCTACACCGCTATCTGTATGAACATGGAAATATCTGCACTGCCATCTGTATGAACATATAAATATCTACACCGCCATCTGTATTAAGATGGAGATATCTACACCGCTATCTGTTTGAACATGGAAATATCTACACTGCTATCTGTATGAACATGGAAATATCTACACCGCTATCTGTATGAACATGGAAATATCTACACCGCTATCTGTATAAACATGGAAATATCTACACAGCCATCTGGATGAACATGGAAATATCTACACCGCTATCTGTGTAAACATGCATACATCTTCACCGCAGTCTGTATAAACATGGAAATATCTACACCGCTGTCTGTATGAACATGGAAGTATCTACACCGCTATCTGTATGAACATGGAAATATCTACATTGCCATCTGTATGAACATGGAAATATCTGCACCGCCATCTGAATGAAATTATAAATATCTACACCGCCATCTGTATTAAGAAGGAGATATCTTCACCGCTATCTGTATAAACTTGGAAATATCAGCACCGCTATCTGTATGAACATGGAAATATCTACACCGCTATCTCTATGAACATGGATATATCTACACCGCTATCTGTATGAACATGGAAATAGCTACACCGCCATCTGTATGAACATGGAAATATCTGCAACGCCATCTGTATGAGCCTCTAAATATCTACACCGCCATCTGTATTAACAAGGAGAAATCTACACCGCTATCTGTATAAACATGGAAATATCTACACCGCTGCCTGTATAAACATGGAAATATCTACACCGCTATCTGTATGAACATGGATATATCTACACCGCTATCTGTATGAACATGGATATATCTACACAGCCATCTGGATGAACATTGAAATATCTACACCGCGATCTGTATGAACATGGAAATATCTACACCGCTATCTGTATGAACATGGAAATATCTACACCGCTATCTGTTTGAACATGGAAATATCTACACTGCTATCTGCTTGAAAATGGAAATATCTACTCTGCTATCTGCATATACATGGAAATATCTACACAGCTATCTCTTTACACATGGAAATAACTACACCGCTATCTGTATGAACATAGAAATATCTACACCGCAATCTGTATGAACATGGCAATATCTACACCGCCATCTGTATCAACATGGTAATATCTGCACCGCCATCTGTATGAACATATAAATATCTACACCCCCATCTATATTAAGATGGAAATATCCACAACGCTATCTGTATAAACTTAGCAATAACTACACTGCTATCTGTATAAACATGGAAATATCTACACCGCTATCTGTATAAACATGGAAATATCTACACCGCTACCTGTATAAACATGGAAATATCAGCACCGATATCTGTATGAACAGGGAAATATCTACACCGCTATCTGTATGAACATGGAAATACCTACACCGCTATCTCTATGAACATGGAAAGAGCTACACTGCTATCTGTATGAACATGGAAATATCTACACCACTACCTGTATGAACATGGAAATATCTACACAGCTCTCTGTATGAACATGGATATATCTACACAGCCATCTGGATGAACATGGAAATATCTACACCGCCATCTGGATGAACATGGAAATATCTACACCGCTATCTGTATGAACATGGAAATATCTACACCGCTATCTGAGTAAATATGCATACATCTTCACCGCAATCTGTATAAACTTGGAAATATCTACACCACTATCTGTATGAACATGGAAATATCTACACGCTATCTGTTTGAACATGGAAATATCTACACCGCTATCTGCATGAAAATGGAAATATCTACATAGCTATCTGCATATACCTGGAAATATCTACACAGCTATCTCTTTACACATGGAAATAACTACACCGCTATCTCTATGAACATGGAAATATCTACACCGCCATCTGTATGAACATGGAAATATCTGCACCGCCATCTGTATGAACATGGAAATATCTACACCGCTATCTGTATAAACATGGAAATATCTACACCGCTATCTGTATGAATATGGAAATATCCACACCGCCATCTGTATGAACATGGAAATATCTGCACCGCCATCTGTATGAACATATAATTATCTACACCGCCATCTGTATTAAGAAGGAGATATCAACACCGCTATCTGTATAAACATGGATATATCTACACCGCTCTCTGTATAAACATGGAAATATCTACACTGCTACCTGTATAAACATGGAAATATCTACACCGCTACCTGTATAAACATGGAAATATCAGCACCGCTATCTGTATGAACATGGAAATATCAGCCCCTCTATCTGTATGAACATGGATATATCTACACCGCTATCTCTATAAACATGGAAATATCTACACCGCTGTCTGTTTGAACATGGAAATATCTAAACCGCAATCTGCATGAAAATGGAAATATCCACACAGCTATCTGCATTTACATGGAAATATCTACACAGCTATCTCTTTACACATGGAAATAACTACACCGCTATCTGTATAAACAAGGAAATATCTTCAACGCCATCTGTATGAACATGGATATTTCTACACAGCCTCCTGGATGAACATGGAAATATCTAAACTGCTATCTGTATGAACATGGAAATATCTGCACCGCTATCTGTATCAACATGGAAATACATACACCGCAATCTGTATGAACATGGAAATAGCTACAACTCTATCTGTATGAACATGGAAATATTTACACCGCTATCTGTATGGACAAGGAAATATCTTCACCGCAATCGGTATGAACATGGATATATCTACGCAGCCATCTGTATGAATATGGAAATATCTACACCGCTATCTGTATGAAAATGGAAATATCTACACCGCTATCTGAATGATCATGGATATATCTGCACAGCCCTCTGTATGAACATGGAAATCTCCACACCTCTATCTGTGTAAACATGCATACATCTTCACCGCTGTCTGTATAAACTTGGAAATATCTACACCGCTATCTGTATGAACATGGAAATATAAACACCTCTATCTGAAGATGGAAATATATACACCACTCTCTGCATGAAAATGGAAATATCTACACAGCTATCTGCATATACATGGAAATATCTACAAAGCTATCTCTTTACACATGGAAATAACTACACCGCTATCTGTATGAACATGGAAACATCTACCCCGCCATCTGTATGAACATGGAAATATATGCACCGCCATCTGTATGAACATATAAATATCTACTCCGCCATCAGTATTAAGATGGAAATATCTACACTGCTATCTGAATAAACATGGAAATATCTACACTGCTACCTGTATAAACATGGAAACATCAGCACCGCTATCTGCATAAACATGGAAATCACAGCACCGCTATCTGTATGAACATGGAAATATCTACACCGCTATCTGTATGAACATGGAATTATCTACACCGCTATCTGTATGAACATAGAAACATCTTCACCGCTATTTGTATGAAAATGGAAATATCTACACCGCTATATGTTCGAACATGTAAATATCTACACCGCTATCTGTATGAAAATGGAAATATCTACAAAGCAATCTGCATATACATGGAAATATCTACACAGCTATCTCTTTACACATGGAAATAACTACACCGCTATATCTATAAACATGGAAATATCTACACCGCCATCTGTATGAACATGGAAATATCTGCACCGCCATCTGTATGAACATATAAATATCTACACCGCCATCTGTATTAAGAAGGAGATATCTAAACCGCTATCTGTATATACATGGAAATACCTACAGTGCTGCCTGTATAAACATGGAAATATCAGCACTGCTATCTGTATGAACATGGATATATCTACACCGCAACCTGTATGAACATGGAAATATCTACACCGCTATCTGTATGAACATGGAAATATCTACACCGCTATCTGTATGAACATGGAAATATCTACACCGCTATCTGTATGAACATGGAAATATCTACACCGCTATCTGTATAAACATGGAAATATCTACAACGCTATCTGTATGAACATGGAAATATCTACACCGCCATCTGTATGAACATGGAAATATCTGCAACGCCATCTGTATGAACATATAAATATCTACACCGCCATCTGTATTAAGGTGGAGATATCTACACCGCTATCTGAATAAACATGGAAATATCTACACCGAAATCTGTTTGAACATGGAAATATCTAAACCACTATCTGCATGAAAATGGAAATATCTACACAGCTATCTGCATATACATGGAAATATCTACAAATCTATCTCTATACACATGGAAATAACTACACCGCTATCTCTATAAACATGGAAATATCTACACCGCCATCTGTATTAACATGGAAATAAGTGCACCGCCGTCTGTATGAACATATAAATATCTACACCGCCATCTGTATTAAGATGGAGATATCTTCACCGCTATCTGTATAAACTTGTAAATATCAGCACAGCTATCTGTATGAACATGGAAATATCTACACCGCTATCTCTATGAACATGGATATATCTACACCGCTATCTGTATGAACATGGAAATAGCTACACCGCCATCTGTATGAACATGGAAATAACTGCAACGCCATCTGTATGAGCCTCTAAATATCTACACCGCCATCTGTATTAACAAGGAGATATCTACACCGCTATCTGTATAAACATGGAAATATCTACTACGCTGCCTGTATAAACATGGAAATATCTACACCGCTATCTGTATGAACATGGATATATCTACACCGCTATCTGTATGAACATGGATATATCTACACAGCCATCTGGATGAACATGGAAATATCTACACCGCGATCTGTATGAACATGGAAATATCTACACCGCTATCTGTATGAACATGGAAATATCTACACCGCTCTCTGTTTGAACATGGACATAACTACAACGCTATCTGCTTGAAAATGGAAATATCTACTCTGCTATCTGCATATACATGGAAATATCTACACAGCTATCTCTTTACACATGGAAATAACTACACCGCTATCTGTATGAACATAGAAATATCTACACCGCTATCTGTATGAACATGGAAATATCTGCATCTCCATCTGTATGAACATATAAATATCTACACAGCCATCTGTATTAAGATGGAGATATCTACACCGCTATCTGCATAAACATGGAAATATCTACACCGCTATCTGTATAAACATGGAAATATCTATACCGCTATCTGTATAAACATGGAAATATCTACACCGCTACCTGTATAAACATGGAAGTATCATCACCGCTATCTGTATGAACATGGAAATATCTACACAGCCATCTGGATGAACATGGAAATATCTACACCACTATCTGTATGAACATGGAAATAGCCACACCGCTATCTGTATGAACATGGAAATATCAACACTGCTATCTGTATAAACATGGAAATATCTACACCTCTACCTGTATAAACATGGAAATATCAGAACCGCTATCTGTATGGACATGGAAATATCAGCCCCTCTATCTGTATGAACATGGAAATATCTACACCGCTATCTCTATGAACATGGAAATATCTACACCGCTATCTGTTTGAACATGGAAATATCTAAACCACTATCTGCATGAAAATGGAAATATCTACACAGCTATCTGCATATACATGGAAATATCTACACAGCTATCTCTTTACACATGGAAATAACTACACAGTTATCTGTATGAACATGGAAATATCTACACCGCTATCTGTATGAACATGGAGATTTCTACACCGCTATCTGTATGAACATGGAAATATCTACTCCACAATCTGTATGAACATGGAAATATCTTCACCGCAATCTGTATGAATATGGATATGTCTACACAGCGATCTGGATGAACATGGAAATATCTACACCGTGATCTGTATGAACATGGAAATATCTACACCGCTACCTGTGTAAACATGCACACATTTCACCGCTATCTGTATAAACATGGAAATATCTACACCGCTATCTGTATGAACATGGAAATATCTACACCGCTATCTGTATGAACATGGATATATCTACACAGCCATGTGGATGAACATAGAAATATCTACACCGCTATCTGTTTGAACATGGAAATATCTAAACCGCTATCTGCATGAAAATAGAAATATCTACACAGCTCTCTGCATATACATGGAAATATCTACAAACCTATCTCTTTACACATGGATATAACTACACCGCTATCTCTATAAACATGGAAATATCTACACCGCCATCTGTATGAACATGGAAATATCTGCACTGCCATCTGTATAAACATATAAATATCTACACCGCCATCTGTATTAAGATGGAGATATCTACACCGCTATCTGTTTGAACATGGAAATATCTACACTGCTATCTGTATGAACATGGAAATATCTACACCGCTATCTGTTTGAACATGGAAATATCTACACCGCTATCTGTATGAACATGGATATATCTACACAGACATCTGGATGAACGTGGATATATCTACACAGCCATCTGGATGAACATGGAAATATCTACACCGCTATCTGTATGAACATGGAAATATCTACACCGCTATCTGTATGAACATGGAAATATCTACACAGCCATCTGGATGAACATGGAAATATCTACAACGCTATCTGTGTAAACATGCATACATCTTCACCGCAGTCTGTATAAACATGGAAATATCTACACCGCTATCTGTATGAACATGGAAATATCTACACCGCTATCTGTATGAACATGGAAATATCTACTCCGCCATCTGTATGAACATGGAAATGTCTGCACCGCCATCTGTATGAACATATAAATATCTACACCGCCATCTGTATTAAGATGGAGATATCTACACCGCTATCTGCATAAACATGGAAATATCTACACCGCTATCTGTATAAACATGGAAATAACTACACCGCTATCTGTATAAACATGGAAATATCTACACCGCTACCTCTATAAACATGGAAATATCAGCACCACTATCTGTATGAACATGGAAGTATATACACCGCTATCTGTATGAGCATGGAAATATCTACACCGCTATCAGTATGAACATGGAAATATCTACACTGCTATCTGTATGTACATGGAAATATCTACACCGCTATCTGTTTGAACAAGGAAATATATACACCGCTGTCTGCATGAAAATGGAAATATCTACACAGCTATCTGCATATACATGGAAATATCTACACAGCTATCTCTTTACACATGGAAATAACTACACCGCTATCTGTATGAACATGGAAATATCTACATTGCCATCTGTATGAACATGGAAATATCTGCACCGCCATCTGTATGAACTTATAAATATCTACACCGCCATCTGTATTAAGAAGGAGATATCTTCACCGCTATCTGTATAAACTTGGAAATATCAGCACCACTATCTGTATGAACATGGAAATATCTACACCGCTATCTCTATGAACATGGATATATCTACACCGCTATCTGTATGAACATGGAAATAGCTACACCGCCATCTGTATGAACATGGAAATATCTGCAACGCCATCTGTATGAGCCTCTAAATATCTACACCAACATCTGTATTAACAAGGAGATATCTACACCGCTATCTGTATAAACATGGAAATACCTACACCGCTGCCTGTATAAACATGGAAATATCTACACCGCTATCTGTATGAACATGGATATATCTACACCGCTATCTGTATGAACATGGATATATCTACAAAGCCATCTGGATGAACATGGAAATATCTACACCGCGATCTGTATGAACATGGAAATATCTACACCGCTATCAGTATGAACATGGAAATATCTACACCGCTATCTGTTTGAACATGGAAATATCTACACTGCTATCTGCTTGAAAATGGAAATATCTACTCTGCTATCTGCATATACATGGAAATATCTACACAGCTATCTCTTTACACATGGAAATAACTACACCGCTATCTGTATGAATAAAGAAATATCTACACCGCCATCTGTATGAACATGGAAATATCTACACCGCCATCTGTATGAACATGGTAATATCTGCACCGCCATCTGTATGAACATATAAATATCTAAACCCCCATCTATATTAAGATGGAAATATCCACAACGCTATCTGTATAAACTTAGCAATATCTACACTGCTATCTGTATAAACATGGAAATATCTACACCGCTATCTGTATAAACATGGAAATATCTACACCGCTACCTGTATAAACATGGAAATATCAGCACCGCTATCTGTATGAACATGGAAATATCTACACCGCTATCTGTATGAACATGGAAATATCTACACTGCTATCTCTATGAACATGGAAAGAGCTACACTGCTATCTGTATGAACATGGAAATATCTACACCACTACCTGTATGAAATTGGAAATATCTACACAGCCATCTGGATGAACATGGAAGTATCTACACCGCTATCTGGATGAACATGGAAATATCTACACCACTACCTGTATGTAATTGGAAATATCTACACAGCCATCTGGATGAACATGGAAGTATCTACACCGCCATCTGGATGAACATGGAAATATCTACACCGCTATCTGTATGAAAATGGAAATATCTACACCGCTATCTGAGTAAATATGCATATATCTTCACCGCAATCTGTATAAACATGGAAATATCTACACCGTTATCTGTATGAACATGGAAATATCTACACCGCTCTCTGTTTGAACATGGAAATATCTACACCGCTATCTGCATGAAAATGGAAATATCTACAGAGCTATCTGCATATACATGGAAATATCTACACAGCTATCTCTTTACACATGGAAATAACTACACCGCTATCTCTATGAACATGGAAATATCTACACCGCCATCTGTATGAACATGGAAATATCTGCACCGCCATCTGTATGAACATGGAAATATCTACACCGCTATCTGTATAAACATGGAAATATCTACACCGCTATCTGTATGAATATGGAAATATCTACACCGCCATCTGTATGAACATGGAAATATCTGCACCGCCATCTGTATGAACATATAATTATCTACACCGCCATCTGTATTAAGAAGGAGATATCTACACCGCTATCTCTATAAACATGGAAATATCTACACTGCTGTCTGTATAAACATGGAAATATCTACACCGCTATCTGTATAAACATGGAAATATCTACACCGCTACCTGTATAAACATGGAAATATCAGCACCGCTATCTGTATGAACATTTAAATATCTACACCGCTATCTGTATGAACATGGAAATATCTACACCGCTATCTGTATGAACATGGAAATATCTACAAAGCTATCTGAATGAACATGGAAATATCTACACCGCTATCTGTTTGAACATGTAAATATCTACACCGCTAACTGCATGAAAATGGAAATATCTACAAAGCTATCTCCATATACATGGAAATATATACACTGCTATCTCTTTACACATGGAAATATCTACACCGCTATATCTATAAACATGGAAATATATACACCGCCGTCTGTATGAACATGGAAATATCTACACCGCTATCTGTATGAACATGGAAATATCTACACCGCTATCTGTATGAACATGGAAATATCTACACCGCTATCTGTATGAACATGGATATATCTACACAGCCATCTGGATGAACATGGAAATATCTACACCGCTATCTGTATGAACATGGAAATATCTTCACCGCCATCTGTATGAACATGGATATGTCTACACAGCCATCTGGATGAACATGGAAATATCTACACCGCTATCTGTATGAACATGGAAATATCTACACCGCTATCTGTGTAAACCTGCAAACATCTTCACCACTATCTGTATAAACATGGAAATATTTACACCGCTATCTGTATGAACATGGAAATATCTACACCACTCTCTCTATGAACATGGAAATAACTACACCTCTATCTGTTTGAACATGGAAATATCTAAAACGCTATCTGCATGAAAACGGAAATATCTACACAGCTATCTGCATATGCATGGAAATATCTACACAGCTATCTCTTTACACATGGAAAAAACTACACCGCTATCTGTATGAAGATGGAAATATCTTCACCGCCATCTGTATGAACATGGATATATCAACACAGCCATCTAGAAGAACATGGAAATATCTACACCGCTATCTATATAAACATGCATACATCTTCACCGCTATCTGTATAAACATGGAAATATCTACACTGCTATCTGCATGAACATGGAAATATCTACACCGCTATCTGAACATGGAAATATCTACACCGTTATCTGCATGAAAATGGAAATATCTACACATCGATCTGCATATACATGGAAATATCTACAAAGCTATCTCTTTACACATGGAAATAACTACAGCGCTATCTCTATATACATGCAAATATCTACACCGCCATCTGTATGAACATGGAAATATCTGCACCGCCATCTGTATGAAGATATAAATATCTACACCCCAATCTATATTAAGATGGAGATATCTACACCGCTATATGTATAAACATGGAAATATCTACACCGCTATCTGTATAAACATGGAATTATCTACACCGCTATCTGTATAAACATGGAAATATCTACACCGCTACCTGTATAAACATGGAAATATCAGCACCGCTATCTGTATGAACACGGAAATATCTACACCGCTATCTCTATGAACATGGAAATAACTACACCGCTATCTGCATGAACATGGAAATAGCTACACCGCTATCTGTATGAACATGGAAATATCTACACCGCTCTCTGTATGAACATGGATATATCTACACAGCCATCTGGATGAACATGGAAATATCTACACCGCTATCTGTATGAACATGGAAATATCTACACCGCTATCTGTGTAAATATGCATACATCTTCACCGCAATCTGTATAAACATGGAAATATCTTCACCGCTATCTGTATGAACATGGAAATGTCTACACCGCTATCTGTTTAAACATGGAAATATCTACACCGCTATCTGCATGAAAATGGAAATATCTACAGAGCTATCTGCATATACATGGAAATATCTACACAGCTATCCCTTTACACATGGAAATAACTACACCGCTATCTGTATGAAGATGGAAATATCTACACCGCCATCTGTATGAACATGGAAATATCTGCACCGCCATCTGTATGAACATACAAATAGCTTCACGGCCGTCTGTATTAAAATGGAGATATCTACACAGCTATCAGTATAAACATGGAAATATCTACACCGCTATCTATATAAACATGGAAATAACTACACCGCTATCTGTATAAACATGGAAATATCTACACCGCTACCTGTATAAACATGGAAATATCAGCACCGCTATCTGTATGAACATGGAAATATCAGCCCCTCTATCAGTATGAACGTGGAAATACCTACTCCGCTATCTGTATGAACATGGAAATATCTACACCGCTATCTGTATGAACATGGAAATATCTACAACGCCATCTGTTTGAACATGGATATATCTACACAGCCATCTGGATGAACATGGAAATATCTACACCGATATCTGTATGAACATGGAAATAGCTACACCGCTATCTGTATGAACATGGAAATATCTACACCACTATCTGTATGAACATGGAAATATCTACACCGCTATCTGAACATGGAATTATCATCACCGCCATCTGTATGAACATGGATATATTTGTACAGCCATCTGGATGAACATGGAAATATCTACACCGCTATCTGTATGTACATGGAAATAGCTACAGAGCTATCTGTATGAACATGGAAATATCTACACCGCTACCAGTATAAACATGGAAATATCAGCACAGCTATCTGTATGAACATGGAAATATCAACACCGCTATGTGTACGAAGATGGAAATATCTACACCGCTATCTGTATGAACATGGAAATAGCTACACCGCTATCTGTATGAACATGGAAATATCTACACCTATATCTGTATGAACATGGAAATATCTACACCGCTATCTGTATGAACATGTATATATCTACACAGCCATCTGGATGAACATGGAAATATCTACACCGCTATCTGTATGAACATGGAAATATCTACACCACTATGTGTGTAAGCATGCATACATCTTCACCGCTATCTGTATAAACATGGAAATATCTACACCACTATCTGTTTGAACATGGAAATATCTACACGCTATCTGCCTGAAAATGGAAATATCTACACAGCTATCTGCATATAAATGGAAATATCTACACAGCTATCTCTTTACACATGGAAATAACTACACCGCTATCTGTATGAACATGGAAATATCTGCACGGCCATCTGTATGAACATATAAATATCTACACCGCCATCTGTATTAAGATGGAGATATCTACACCGCTATCTGTATAAACATGGAAATATCTACAGCGCTATCTGTATAAACATGGAAATATCTACACCGCTATCTGTATAAACATGGAAATATCTACACCGCTACCTGTATAAACATGGAAATATCTACACCGCTACCTGTATAAACATGGAAATATCAGCACCGCTATCTGTATGAACATGGAAATATCTACACCACTATCTGTATGAACATGGAAATATCTACACCGCTAGATGTATAAACATGGAATTATCTTCACTGCCATCTGTATGAACATGGATATGTCTACAAAGCCATCTGGATGAACATGGAAATATCTACACCGCTATCTGTATGAACATGGAAATAGCTACACCGCTATCTGTATGAACATGAAAATATCTGCACCGCCATCTGTATGAACATATAAATATCTACACCGCCATCCGTATTAAGAAGCAGATATCTACACCTCTATCTGTATTAACCTGGAAATATCTACACCGCTATCTGTATAAACATGGAAATATCTACACCGCTATCTGTATAAACATGGAAATATCTACACCGCTATCTGTATGAATATGGAAATAACTACACCGCTATCTGTATGAACATGGATATATCTACACAGCCATCTGGATGAACATGGAAATATCTACACCGCTATCTGTATGAACATGGAAATACATACACCGCTATCTGTATGAACATGGAAATAACTACACCGCTATCTGTGTAAACATGCATACATCTTCAGCGCTATCTGTATAAACATGGAAATATCTACACCACTATCTGTATGAACATGGAAATATCTACACCGCTATCTGTTTGAACATGGAAATATCTAAACCGCTATCTGCATGAAAATGGGAATATCTACCCAGCTATCTGCATATACATGGAAATATCTACACAGCTATCTCTTTACACATGGAAATAACTACACCGCTATCTGTATGAACATGGAAATATCTGCACCGCCATCTGTATGTACATAGAAATATCTACTCCGCCATCTGTATTAAGATGGAGATATCTACACCGCTATCTGTATAAACATGGAAATATCTTCACCGCTATCTGTACAAACATGGAAATATCTACACCGCTATTTGTATAAACATGGAAATATCTACACCGCTACCTGTATAAACTTGGAAATATCAGCACCGCTATCTGTATGAACATGGAAATATCTACACCGCTATCTGTATTAACATGGAAATATCTACACCGCTATCTGTATGAACATGGATATATATACACCGCTATCTGTATGAACATGGAAATATCTACACCGCTATCTGTTTGAACGTGGAAATATCTACACCGCTATCTGCATGAAAATGGAAATATCTAAACAGCTATCTGCATATAAATGGAAATATCTACACAGCTATCTCTTTGCACATGGAATTAACTACACCGCTCTCTCTATTAACATGGAAATATCTACACCGCCATCTGTATGAACATGGAAATATCTTCACCGCCATCTGTATGAACATATAAATATCTACACCGCCATCTGTATTAAGAAGGAAAAATCTACACCGCTATCTGTATAAACATGGAAATATCTACACCGCTATCTGTATAAACATGGAAATATCTACACCGCTATCTGTATAAACATGGAAATATCAGCACCGCTATCTGTATGAACATGGAAATATCTGCACCGCTATCTGTATGAACATGGAAATATCTACACCGCTATCTGTATGAACATGGAAATATATTCACCACCATCTGTATGAACATGGATATATCTACACAGCCATCTGTATGAACATGGAAATATCTACACTGCTATCTGTATGAACATGGAAATATTTACACCGCTATCTGTATGAACATGGAAATATCTTCACCGCAATCTGTATGAACATAGATATGTCTACACAGCCATCTGGATGAACATGGAAATATCTACACCGCGATCTGTATGAACATGGAAATATCTACACCGCTATCTGTGTAAACATGCATACATTTCACCGCTATCTGTATAAACATGGAAATATCTACACCACTATCTGCATGAACATGGAAATATCTACACCGCTATCTGTTTGAACATGGAAATATCTAAACCGCTAAATGCATGAAAATAGAAATATCTACACAGCTATCTACATATACATGGAAATATCTACAAACCAATCTCTTTACACATGGAAATAACTACACCGCTATCTCTATAAACATGGATATATCTACACCGCCATCTGTACGAACATGGAAATATCTGCACTGCCATCTGTATGAACATATAAATATCTACACCGCCATCTGTATTAAGATGGAGATATCTTCACCGCTATCTGTATAAACTTGGAAATATCTACACCGCCATCTTTATAAAATTGGGAATATCTACACCGCTATCTGTATAAAGATGGAAATATCTACACCGCTACCTGTATAAACATGGAAATATCAGCACCACTATCAGTATGAACATGGAAATATCTACACTGCTATCTCTATGAACATGGAAATATCTACACCGCTATCTGCATGAACATGGAAATAGCTACACCGCTATCTGTACGAACAGTGAAATATCTACACCTCTATCTGTATGAACATGGAAATATCTACACCGCTATCTGTATGAACATGGAAATATCTACACAGCCATCTGGATGAACATGGAAATATCTACACCGCTATCTGCATGAACATGGAAATATCTACACCGCTATCTGTGTAAACATGCATACATCTTCACTGCAATCTGTATAAGCATGGAAATATCTACAACGCTATCTGTATGAACACGGAAATATCTACACCGCTATCTGTTTGAACATGGAAATATCTAAACCGCTATCAGCATGAAAATAGAAATATCTACACAGCTATCTGCATATACATGGAAATATCTACACAGCTATCTCTTTACACATGGAAATATCTACACCGCTATCTGTATGAACATGGAAATATCTACACCGCCATCTGTATGAACATGGAAATATCTGCACCGCCATCTGAATGTACATATAAATATCTACAGCGCCATCTGTATTAAGATGGAAATATCTACACCGCTATCTGTATAAACCTGGAAATATCCACATCGCTATCTGTATAAACATGGAATATCTACACTGCTACCTGTATAAACATGGAAATATCTACACCACTACCTGTATAAACATGGAAATATCAGCACCGCTATCTGTATGAACATGGAAATATCAGCCCCTCTATCTGTGTGAATATGGAAATATCTACACCGCTATCTCTATGAACATGGAAATATCTACACCGCCATCTGTATGAACATGGATATATCTACACAGCCATCTGGATGAACATGGAAATATCTACACCGCTATCTGTATGAACAAGGAAATATCTACACCGCTATCTGTATGAACATGGAAATACATACACCGCTATCTGTATGATCATGGAAATAGCTACACCGCTATCTGTATGGTCATGGAAATTTCTTCACCGCCATCTGGATGAACATGGATATATCTACACAGCCATCTGGATGAACATGGAAATATCTACACCGCTATCTGTATGAACATGGAAATATCTACACCGCTATCTGCATGAACATGGAAATATCTACACCGCTATCTGTATGAACATGGAAATATCCACACCGCTATCTGTATGAACATGGAAATATCTACACCGCTATCTGTTTGAACATGGAAATATCTACACCGCTGTCAGCATGAAAATGGAAATATCTACACAGCTATCTGCATATACATGGAAATATCTACACAGCTGTCTCTTTACACATGGAAATAACTACACCGCCATCTCTATAAACATGGAAATATCTACTCCGCCATCTGTATGAACATGGAAATATCTGCACCGGCATGTGTATGAGCATATAAATATCTGCACCGCCATCTGTATTAAGAAGGAGATATCTACACCGCTATCTGTATAAACATGGAAATATCTACACCGCTATCTGTATAAACATGGAAATATCTACTCCGCTATCTGTATAAACATGGAAATATCAGCACCGCTATCAGTATGAACATGGAAATATCTACACCGCTATCTGTATGAACATGGAAATATCTACACCGCTGTCTGTATGAACATGGAAATATCTTCACCGCCATCTGTATGAACATGGATACATCTACACAGCCATCTGTATGAACATGGAAATATCTACACCGCGATCTGTATGAACATGGAAATATCTACACCGCTATCTTTGTAAACATGCATACATCTTCACCGCTATCTATATAAACATGGAAATATCTACACCGCTATCTGTATGAACATGGAAATATCTACACCGCAATCTGTTTGAGCATGGAAATATCTAAACTGCTATCTGCATGAAAATAGAAATATATACACAGCTATCTGCATATACATGGAAATATCTACAAAGCTATCTCTTTACACATGGAAATAACTACACCACTATCTCTATAAACATGGAAATATCTACACCGCCATCTGAATGAACATGGAAATATCTGCACCGCCATCTGTATGAACATATAAATATCTACACCGCCATCTGTATTAAGATGGAGATATCTTCACCGCTATCTGTAGAAACTTGGAAATATCTACACAGCTATCTGTATAAACATGGACATATCTTCACCGCTATCTGTATAAACATGGAAATATCTACACCGCTACCTGTATAAACATGGAAATATCAGCACCGCTATCTGTATGAACATGGAAATATCTACCCCGCTATCTCTATGAACATGGAAATATCTACACCGCTATCTGTATGAACATGGAAATAGCTACACCGCTATCTGTATGAACATGGAAATATCTGCACCACTATCTGAATGAACATGGAAATATCTACACCGCTATCTGTATGAACATGGATATTTCTACACCGCTATCTGTTTGAACATGGAAATATCTACACCGCTATCTGCATGAAAATGGAAATATCTACACAGCTATCTGCATAAACATGGAAATATTTACACAGCAATCTCTTTACACATGGAAATAACTACACCGCTATCTGTATGAACATGGAAATATTTACACCGCCATCTGTATGAACATGGAAATATCTGCACTGACATCTGTATGAACATATACATATCTAGACGGCCATCTGTAATAAGATGGAGATATCTACACCGCTTTCTCTATAAACATGGAAATATCTACACCGCTATCTGTATAAACATGGAAATATCTACACCGCTATCTGTATATACATGGAAATATCTACACCGCTACCTGTATAAACATGGAAATATCAGCACCACTATCTGCATGAACATGGAAATAGCCCCTCTATCTGTATGAACATGGAGATATCTACACTGCTATCTGTATGAACATGGAAATATCTACACCGCTATCTGTATGAACATGGAAATATCTTCACCGCCATCTGAATGAACATGGATATATCTACAGAGCCATCTGGATGAACATGGAAATATATATACCGCTATCTGTATGAACATGGAAAAATATACACCGCTATCTGTGTAAGAATGCATACATCTTCACCGCTATCTGTATGAACATGGAAATATCTTCACCGCTATCTGTATAAACTTGGAAATATCTACACCGCTATCTGTATAAACCTGGAAATATCTACACCGCTATCTGTATAAACATGGAAATATCTTCACCGCTATCTGTATAAACATGGAAATATCTACACTGCTACCTGTATAAACATGGAAATATCAGCACCACTATCTACATGAACATGGCAGTAACAGCCCCTCTATCTGTATGAACATGGAGATATCTACACCGCTATCTGTAACAACATGGAAATATCTACACCGCTATCTGTATGAACATGGCAATAACTTCACCGCCATCTGTATGAACATGGATATATCTACACAGCCATCTGGATGAACATGGAAATATCTACACCGCTATCTGTATGAACATGGAAATAGCTACACCGCTATCTGTATGAACATGGAAATATATACAACTCTATCTGTATGAACATGGAAATATATACACCGCTCTCTGTATGAACATGGAAATATCTTCACCGCCATCTGTATGAACATGGATATATCTACACAGCCATCTGGATGAACATGAAAATATCTACACCGCTATCTGTATGAACATGGAAATATCTACACCGCTATCTGTATGAACATGGAAATATCTACACCGCTATCTGTATGAACATGGAAATGTCTACACCGCTATCTGTATGAACATGGAAATATATTCACCGCCATCTGTATGAACATTGATATATCTACAGAGCCATCTGGATGAACATGGAAATATCTACACCGCTATCTGTATGAACATGGAAATATCTACACCGCTATTTGTGTAAACATGCATACATCTTCACCTCTATCTGTATGAACATGGAAATATCTACACCGCTGTCTGTATGAACATGGAAATATCTACACCGCTATCTGCATGAAAATGGAAATATCTACACAGCTATCTGCATATACATGGAAATATCTACAAAGCTATCTCTTTACACATGGAAATTACTACACCGCTATCTCTATAAACATGGAAATATCTACACCGACATCTGTATGAACTTGGAAATATCTGCACCACCATCTGTATGAACATATAAATATCTACACTGCCATCTATATTAAGATGGAGATATCTACACCGCTATCTGTATAAACCTGGAAATATCTACACCGCTATCTGTATGAACATGGAAATAGCTACACCGCTATCTGTATCAACATGGAAATATCTACACCACTATCTGTATGAACATGGAAATATCTACACCGCTATCTGTATGAACATGGATATATCTACACAGCCATCGGGATGAACATGGAAATATCTACACCGCTATCTGTATGAACCTGGAAATATCTACACCGCTATCTGTGTAAACATGCATACATCTTCACCGCTATCTGTATAAACATGGAAATATCTACACCGCTATCTGTATGAACATGGAAATAGCTACACCGCAATCTGTATGAATATGGAAATAGCTACACCGCTATCTGTATGAACATGGATATATCTACACAGCCATCTGGATGAACATGGAAATATCTACACCGCTATCTGTGTAAACATGCATACATCTTCACCGCTATCTGTATGAACATGGAAATATCTCCACCGCTATCTGTATGAACATGGAAATATCTACACCTCTATCTGTTTGAACATGGAAATATCTACACCGCTATCGGCATGAAAATGGAAATAAATACACAGCTATCTGCATATACATGGAAATATCTACAAAGCTATCTCTTTACACATGGAAATAACTACACCGCTATCTCTGTAAACATGGAAATATCTACACCGCCACCTGTACGAACATTGAAATATCTGCACCGCCATCTGTATGAAGATATAAATATCTACACCGCCATCTGTATTAATATGGAGATATCTACACCGCTATCTGTATAAACCTGGAAATATCTACACCGCTATCTGTATAAACATGGAAATATCTACACCGCTATCTGTATAAACATGGAAATATCTACACCGCTACCTGTATAAACATGGAAATATCAGCACCGCTATCTGTATGAACATGGAAATATCTACACCGCTATCTGCATTAACATGGAAATATCTACACCGCTATCTGTATGAACATGGAAATATCCACACCGCTATCTGTATAAACATGGAAATACCTACACTGCTATCTGTTTGAACATGGAAATATCTACAGCGCTGTCAGCATGAAAATGGAAATATCTGCAAAACTATTTGCATATACATGGAAATATCTACACAGCTATATCTTTAGACATGGAAATAACTACACCGCTATCTCTATAAACATGGAAATATCTACTCCGCCATCTGTATGAACATGGAAATATCTGCACCGGCATGTGTATGAACATGTAAATATCTGCACCGCCATCTGTATTAAGAAGGAGATATCTACACCGCTATCTGTATGAACATGGAAATATCTACACCGCTATCTGTATGAACATGGAAATATCAGCACCGCTATCTGTATGAACATGGAAATATCTACACCGCTATCTGTATGAACGTGGAAATATCTACACCGCTGTCTGTATGAACATGGAAATACCTTCACCGCCATCTGTATGAATATGGAAATATCTTCACCGCCATCTGTATGAACATGGATATGTCTACACAGCCATCTGGATGAATATGGAAATATCTACACCGCTATCTGTATGAACATGGAAATATCTACACCGCTATCTGTGTAAATATGCATACATCTTCACCGCAATCTGTATAAACATGGAAATATCTACACCGCTATCTGTATGAACATGGAAATATCTACACCGCTGTTTGAACATGGAAACATCTACACCGCTATCTGTGTAAACATGCATACATCTTTACCGCTATCTGTATAAACATGGAAATATCTACACTGCAATCTGTATGAACATGGAAATATCTACACCGCTATCTGTATGAACATGGAAATATCTACACCGCTATTTGTTAGAACATGGAAATATCTACACCGCTATCTGCATGAAAATGGAAATATCTACACTGCTACCAGCATATTCATGGAAATATCTACACAGCTATCTCTTTACACATGGAAATAACTACACCGCTATCTGTATGAACATGGAAATATCTACACCGCCATCTGCATGAACATGGAAATATCTTCACCGCCATCTGTATGAACATGGATATATCTACACAGCCATCTGGATGAACATGGAAATATCTATACCGCTGTCTGTATGAACATGGAAATAGCTACACAGCTATCTGTATGAACATGGAAATATCTATACCGCTATCTGTATGAACATGGAAATATCTACCCTGCTATCTGTATGAACATGGAAATATCTTCACCGCCATCTGTATGAACATGGATATATCTACACAGCCATCTGGATGAACACGGAAATATCTACACAGCTATCTGTATGAACATGGAAATATATACACCGCTATCTGTGTAAACATGCATACATCTTCACCGCTATCTGTATAAACATGGAAATATCTACACCGCTATCTGTATGAACATAGAAATATCTACACCGCTATCTGTATGAACATGGAAATATCTACACCGCTATCTGTATGAACATGTATATATCTACACAACCATCTGTATGAACATGGAAATATCTACACCACTACCTGTATGAAAATGGAAATATCTACACCGCTATCTGTATGAACATGGATATATCTACACAGCCATCTGGATGAACATGGAAATATCTACACCGATATCTGTATGAACATGGAAATATCTACACCGATATCTGTATGAACATGGAAATAGCTACACCGCTATCTGTTTGAACATGGAAATATCTAAACCGCTATCTGCATGAAAATGGAAATATCTACACCGCTATCTCTGTGAACATGGAAATATCTACTCCGCTATCTGTTTGAACATGGAAATATCTACACCGCTATCTCTATGAACATGGAAATATCTTCACCGCCATCTGTATGAACATGGATATGTCTACACAGCCGTCTAGATGAACATGGAAATATCTACACCCCGATCTGTATGAACATGGAAATATCTTCACCGCTATCTGTGTAAACATGCATACATCTTCACCGCTATCTGTATAAACATGGAAATATCTACACCGCTATCTGTAAGAACATGGAAATACCTACACTGCTATCTGCTTGAACATGGAAATATCTAAACTGCTATCTGCATAAAAATAGAAATATCTACACAGCTATCTGCATATACATGAAAATATCTACAAAGCTATCTCTTTACACATGGAAATAACTACACCGCTATCTCTATAAACATGGAAATATCTACACCGCCATCTGAATGAACATGGAAATATCTACACCGACATCTGTATGAACATATAAATATCTACACCGCCATCTGTATTAAGATGGAGATATCTTCACTGCTATCTGTATAAACTTGGAAATATCTACACCGCTATCTGTATGAACATGGAAATATCTACACCGCTATCTGTATAAACATGGAAATATCTACACCGCAACCTGTATAAACACGGAAATATCAGCACCGCTATCTGTATGAACATGGAAACATCTACACCGCTATCTCTATGAACATGGAAATATCTTCACTGCTAACTGTATGAACATGGAAATAGCTACAACGCTATCTGTATTAACATGGAAATATCTACACCACTATCTGTATGAACATGGAAATATCTACACCGCCATCTGTATGAACATAGAAATATCTACACAGCCATCTGGATGAACACGGAAATATCTACACCGCTATCTGCATGAACATGGAAATATCTACACCGCTATCTGTGTAAACATGCATATATCTTCACCGCTATCTGTATAAGCATGGAAATATCTACACCTCTATCTGTATGAACATGGAAATATCTACACTGCTATCTGTTTGAACATGGAAATATCTACACAGCTATCAGCATGAAAATGGAAATATCTACACAGCTATCTGCATATACATGGAAATATCTACAGAGCTATCTCTTTACACATGGAAATAACTACACTGCTATCTGTATGAACATGGAAATATCTACACCGCCATCTGTATGAACATGGAAATATCTGCACCGCCATCTGTATGAACATATAAATATCTTCACCGCCATCTGTATTAAGATGGAGATATCTACACCGCTATCTGTAAAAACATGGAAATATCTACACCGCTATCTGTATAAGCATGGAAATATCTACACTGCTATCTGTATAAACATGGAAATATCTACACCGCTACCTGTATAAACATGGAAATATCAGCACCGCTATCTGTAAGAACATGGAAATATCAGCCCCTCTATCTGTATGAACATGGAAATATCTACACCGGTATCTCTATGAACATGGAAATCTCTACACCGCTATCTGTTTGAACATGGAAATATCTAAACCGCTATCTGCATGAAAATGGAAATATCTACACAGTTATCTGCATATACATGGAAATATCTACACAGCTATCTCTTTACAAATGGAAATAACTACACCGCTATCTGTATGAACATGGAAATATCTTCACCGCCATCTGTATGAACATGGATATATCTACACAGCCATCTGGATGAACATGGAAATATCTACACCGCTATCTGTATGAACATGGAAATATCTACACTGCTATCTGTATAAACATTTAAATATCATCACCGCTATCTGTATGAACATGGAAATATCTACACCGCTATCTCTATGAACATGGAAATATCAACACCACTATCTGTAAGAACATGGAAATAGCTACACCGCTATCTGTATGAACATGGAAACATCTACACCACTACCTGTATGAACATGGAAATATCTACACCTCTATCTCTATAAACTTGGATATATCCACACAGCCATCTGGATGAACATGGAAATATCTACACCGCTATCTGTTTGAACATGTAAATATCTACACCGCTATATGCATGAAAGTGGAAATATCTACAAAGCTATCTGCATATACATGGAAATATCTACAAAGCTATCTCCTTACACATGGAAATAACTACACCGATATATCTATAAACATGGAAATATCTACACCACCATCTGTATGAACATGGAAGTATCTGCACCGCCATCTGTATGAACATATGAATATCTACACCGCCATCTGGATTAAGAAGGAAATATCTAAACAGCTATCTGTATAAACATGGAAATATCTACACCGCTGCCTATATAAACATGGAAATATCAGCACCGCTATCTCTATGAACATGGAAATATCTACACCGCTATCAGTATGAACATGGAAATATCTACACCGCAATCGGTTTGAACATGGAAATATCTACACCGCTATCTGTATGAACATGGAAATACCTTCACCGCCATCTGTATGAACATGGGTATGTCTACACAGCCATCTAGATGAACATGGAAATATCTACACCGAGATCTGTACGAACATGGAAATATCTACACCGCTATCTGTGTAAACATGCATACATCATCACCGCTATCTGTATAAACATGGAAATATCTACACCGCTGTCTGTATGAACATGGAAATATCTACACCGCTATCTGTATGAACATGGAAATAGCTACACCGCTATCTGTATGAACATGGAAATATCTTCACCGCCATCCGAATGAACATGGATATATCTATACAGCCATCTGGATGAACATGGAAATATCTACACAGCTATCTGTATGAATATGGAAATATATACACCGCTATCTGTGTAAACATGCATACATCTTCACCGCTATCTGTATAAACATGGAAATATCTACACCGCTATCTGTATGAATATGGAAATATCTACACTGCTATCTGTTTGAACATGAAAACATCTACACCGCTATCTGCATGAAAATGGAAATATCTGCACAGCTATCTGCATATACATGGAAATATCTACACAGCTATCTCTTTACACATGGAAATAACTACACCGCTATCTGTATGAACATGGAAATATCTACACCGCCATCTGTATGAACATGGAAATATCTGCACCGCCAACTGTATGAACATATAAATATCTACACTGCCATCTTTATTAAGATGGAGATATCTACACCGCTATCTGTATAAACATGGAAATATCTACACCGCTATCTGTATAAACATGGAAATATCTACACCGCTATCTGTATGAACATGGAAATATCTACACCGCTATCTGTATGAACATGGAAATATCTACACCGCTATCTGTATGAACATGGATATATCTACACAACCATCTGTATGAACATGGAAATATCTACACCACTACCTGTATGAAAATGGAAATATCTACACCGCTATCTGTATGAACATGGATATATCTACACAGCCATCTGGATGAACATGGAAATATCTACACCGATATCTGTATGAACATGGAAATATCTACACCGCTATCTGTATGAACATGGAAATAGCTACACCGCTATCTGTTTGAACATGGAAATATCTAAACCGCTATCTGCATGAAAATGGAAATATCTACACCGCTATCTCTATGAACATGGAAATATCTACACCGCTATCTGTTTGAACATGGAAATATCTACACCGCTATCTCTATGAACATGGAAATATCTTCACCGCCATCTGTATGAACATGGATATGTCTACACAGCCGTCTAGATGAACATGGAAATATCTACACCCCGATCTGTATGAACATGGAAATATCTTCACCGCTATCTGTGTAAACATGCATACATCTTCACCGCTATCTGTATAAACATGGAAATATCTACACCGCTATCTGTAAGAACATGGAAATACCTACACTGCTATCTGCTTGAACATGGAAATATCTAAACTGCTATCTGCATAAAAATAGCAATATCTACACAGCTATCTGCATATACATGAAAATATCTACAAAGCTATCTCTTTTCACATGGAAATAACTACACCGCTATCTCTATAAACATGGAAATATCTACACCGCCATCTGAATGAACATGGAAATATCTACACCGACATCTGTATGAACATATAAATATCTACACCGCCATCTGTATTAAGATGGAGATATCTTCACCGCTATCTGTATAAACTTGGAAATATCTACACCGCTATCTGTATGAACATGGAAATATCTACACCGCCATCTGTATGAACATGGAAATGACTGCACCGCAATGTGTATGAAGATATAAATATCTACACGGCCATCTGTATTAAGATGGAGATATCTACACCGCTATCTGCATAAACATGGAAATATCTACACCGCTATCTGTATAAACATGGAAATACCTACACCGCTGCCTGAATAAACATGGAAATATCTACACCGCTATCTGTATGAACATGGATATATCTACACCGCTATCTGTATGAACATGGATATATCTACACAGCCATCTGGATGAACATGGAAATATCTACACCGCGATCTGTATGAACATGGAAATATCTACACCGCTATCAGTATGAACATGGAAATATCTACACCGCTATCTGTTTGAACATGGAAATATCTACACTGCTATCTGCTTGAAAATGGAAATATCTACTCTGCTATCTGCATATACATGGAAATATCTACACAGCTATCTCTTTACACATGGAAATAACTACACCGCTATCTGTATGAACATAGAAATATCTACACCGCCATCTGTATGAACATGGAAATATCTACACCGCCATCTGTATGAACATGGTAATATCTGCACCGCCATCTGTATGAACATATAAATATCTACACCCCCATCTATATTAAGATGGAAATATCCACAACGCTATCTGTATAAACTTAGCAATAACTACACTGCTATCTGTATAAACATGGAAATATCTACACCGCTATCTGTATAAACATGGAAATATCTACACCGCTACCTGTATAAACATGGAAATATCAGCACCGCTATCTGTATGAACATGGAAATATCTACACCGCTATCTGTATGAACATGGAAATATCTACACTGCTATCTCTATGAACATGGAAAGAGCTACACTGCTATCTGTATGAACATGGAAATATCTACACCACTACCTGTATGAAATTGGAAATATCTACACAGCCATCTGGATGAACATGGAAGTATCTACACCGCTATCTGGATGAACATGGAAATATCTACACCACTACCTGTATGTAATTGGAAATATCTACACAGCCATCTGGATGAACATGGAAGTATCTACACCGCCATCTGGATGAACATGGAAATATCTACACCGCTATCTGTATGAAAATGGAAATATCTACACCGCTATCTGAGTAAATATGCATACATCTTCACCGCAAACTGTATAAACATGGAAATATCTACACCGTTATCTGTATGAACATGGAAATATCTACACCGCTCTCTGTTTGAACATGGAAATATCTACACCGCTATCTGCATGAAAATGGAAATATCTACAGAGCTATCTGCATATACATGGAAATATCTACACAGCTATCTCTTTACACATGGAAATAACTACACCACTATCTCTATGAACATGGAAATATCTACACCGCCATCTGTATGAACATGGAAATATCTGCACCGCCATCTGTATGAACATGGAAATATCTACACCGCTATCTGTATAAACATGGAAATATCTACACCGCTATCTGTATGAATATGGAAATATCTACACCGCCATCTGTATGAACATGGAAATATCTGCACCGCCATCTGTATGAACATATAATTATCTACACCGCCATCTGTATTAAGAAGGAGATATCTACACCGCTATCTCTATAAACATGGAAATATCTACACTGCTGTCTGTATAAACATGGAAATATCTACACCGCTATCTGTATAAACATGGAAATATCTACACCGCTACCTGTATAAACATGGAAATATCAGCACCGCTATCTGTATGAACATGGAAATATCTACACCGCTATCTGTGTGAACATGGAAATATCTACACCGCTATCTGTATGAACATGGAAATACCTACAAAGCTATCTGAATGAACATGGAAATATCTACACCGCTATCTGTTTGAACATGTAAATATCTACACCGCTAACTGCATGAAAATGGAAATATCTACAAAGATATCTGCATATACATGGAAATATATACACTGCTATCTCTTTACACATGGAAATAACTACACCGCTATATCTATAAACATGGAAATATATACACCGCCGTCTGTACGAGCATGGAAATATATACACCGCTACCTGTATGAACATGGAAATAGCTACACCGCTATCTGTGTAAACATGCGAACATCTTCAGCGCTATCTGTATAAACATGGAAACATCTACACCGCTATCTGTATGAACATGGAAATATCTACACCGCTATCTGTTTGAACATGGAAATATCTAAACCGCTATCTGCATGAAAATGGAAATATCTACACAGCTATCTGCATATACATGGAAATATCTACACAGCTATCTCTTTACACATGGAAATAACTACACCGCTATCTGTATGAACATGGAAATATCTGCACCGCCATCTGTATGTACATAGAAATATCTACTCCGCCATCTGTATTAAGATGGAGATAACTACACCGCTATCTGTATAAACATGGAAATATCTACACCGCTATCTGTATAAACATGGAAATATCTACACCGCTACTTGTATAAACTTGGGAATATCAGCACCGCTATCTGTATGAAAATGGAAATATCTTCACCGCTATCTGTATTAACATGGAAATATCTACACCGCTATCTGTATGAACATGGATATATATACACCGCTATCTGTATGAACATGGAAATATCTACACCGCTATCTGTATGAACATGGAAATATCTTCACCGCCATCTGTATGAACATATATATGTCTACACAGCCATCTGGATGAACATGGAAATATCTACACCGCTATCTGTATGAACATGGAAATATCTACACCGCTATCTCTGTAAACATGCATACGTTTCACCGCTATCTGTATAAACATGGAAATATCTACACCGCTATCTGTATGAACATGGAAATATCTACACCGCTGTCTGTTTGAACATGGAAATATCTAAACCGCAATATGCATGAAAATAGAAGTATCTACACAGCTATCTAAATATACATGGAAATATCTACAAACCTATCTCTTTACACATGGAAATAACTACACCGCTATCTCTATAAACATGGATATATCTACACCGCCATCTGTACGAACATGGAAATATCTGCACTGCCATCTGTAAGAACATATAAATATCTACACCGCCATCTGTATTAAGATGGAGATATCTTCACCGCTATCTGTATAAACTTGGAAATATCTACACCGCCATCTTTATAAACCTGGAAATATCTACACCGCTATCTGTATAAAGATGGAAATATCTACACCGCTACCTGTATAAACTTGGAAATATCAGAACCACTATCTGTATGAACATGGAAATGTCTACACTGCTATCTCTATGAACATGGAAATATCTACACCGCTATCTGCATGAACATGGAAATAGCTACACCGCTATCTGTATGAACAGTGAAACATCTACACCTCTATCTGTATGAACATGGAAATATCTTCACCGCTATCTGTATGAACATGGAAATATCTACAAAGCCATCTGGATGAACATGGAAATATCTACACCGCTATCTGCATGAACATGGAAATATCTACACCGCTATCTGTGTAAACATGCATACATCTTCACTGCAATCTTTATAAGCATGGAAATATCTACAACGCTATCTGTATGAACATGGAAATATCTACACCGCTATCTGTTTGAACATGGAAATATCTAAACCGCTATCAGCATGAAAATAGAAATATCTACACAGCTATCTGCATATACATGGTAATATCTACACAGCTATCTCTTTACACATGGAAATAACTACACCGCTATCTGTATGAACATGGAAATATCTACACTGCCATCTGTATGAACATGGAAATATCTGCACCGCCATCTGAATGAACATATAAATATCTACAGCACCATCTGTATTAAGATGGAAATATCTACACCGCTATCTGTATAAACCTGGAAATATCCACATCGCTATCTGTATAAACATGGAAATATCTACACTGCTACCTGTATAAACATCGAAATATCTACACCACCACCTGTATAAACATGGAAATATCAGCACCGCTATCTGTATGAACATGGAAATATCAGCCCCTCTATCTGTATGAATATGGAAATATCTACACCGCTATCTCTATGAACATGGAAATATCTACACCGCCATCTGTATGAACATGGATATATCTACACAGCCATCTGGATGAACATGGAAATATCTACACCGCTATCTGTATGAACATGGAAATATCTACACCGCTATCTGTATGAACATGGAAATACATACACCGCTATCTGTATGAACATGGAAATAGCTACACCGCTATCTGTATGGACATGGAAATTTCTTCACCGCCATCTGTATGAACATGGATATATCTACACAGCCATCTGGAGGAACATGGAAATATCTACACCGCTATCTGTATGAACATGGAAATATCTACACCGCTATCTGTATGAACATGGAAATATCTTCAACGCCATCTGTATGAACATGGATATGTCTACACACACATCTGGATGAACATGGAAATATCTACACCGCGATCTGTATGAACATGGAAATATCTACACTGCTATCTGTGTAAACATGCATACGTTTCACCGCTATCTGTATAAACATGGAAATATCTACACCGCTATCTGTATGAACATGGAAATATCTACACCGCTATCTGTTTGAACATGGAAATATCTAAACCGCTGTCTGCATGAAAATAGAAATATCTACACAGCTATCTGCATATACATGGAAATATCTACAAACCTATCTCTTTACACATGGAAATAACTACACCGCTATCTCTATAAACATGGAAATATCTACACCGCCATCTGTATGAACATATAAATATCTACAACACCATCTGTATTAAGATGGAGATATCTTCACCGCTATCTGTATAAACTTGGAAATACCTACACCGCTATCTTTATAAACCTGGAAATATCTACACCGCTATCTGTATAAACATGGAAATATCTACACCACTATCTGTATGAACATGGAAATATCTACACCGCTATCTGTTTGAACATGGATATATCTACACAGCCACCTGGATGAACATGGAAATATCTAAACTGCTATCTGCATGAAAATAGAAATATCTACACAGCTATCTACATATACATGGAAATATCTACAAACCAATCTCTTTACACATGGAAATAACTACACCGCTATCTCTATAAACATGGATAAATCTACACCGCCATCTGTACGAACATGGAAATATCTGCACTGCCATCTGTATGAACATATAAATATCTACACCGCCATCTGTATTAAGATGGAGATATCTTCACTGCTATCTGTATAAACTTGGAAATATCTACACCGCCATCTTTATAAAATTGGGAATATCTACACCTCTATCTGTATAAAGATGGAAATATCTACACCGCTACCTGTATAAACATGGAAATATCAGCACCACTATCTGTATGAACATGGAAATATCTACACTGCTATCTCTATGAACATGGAAATATCTTCACCGCTATCTGCATGAACATGGAAATAGCTACACCGCTATCTGTACGAACACTGAAATATCTACACCTCTATCTGTATGAACATGGAAATATTTACACCGCTATCTATATGAACATGGAAATATCTACACAGCCATCTGGATGAACATGGAAATATCTACACCGCTATCTGCATGAACATGGAAATATCTACACCGCTATCTGTGTAAACATGCATACATCTTCACTGCAATCTGTATAAGCATGGAAATATCTATAACGCTATCTGTATGAACACGGAAATATCTACACCGCTATCTGTTTGAACATGGAAATATCTAAACCGCTATCAGCATGAAAATAGAAATATCTACACAGCTATCTGCATATACATGGAAATATCTACACAGCAATCTCTTTACACATGGAAATAACTACACCGCTATCTGTATGAACATGGGAATATCTACACCGCCATCTGTATGAACATGGAAATATCTGCACCGCCATCTGAATGTACATATAAATATCTACAGCGCCATCTGTATTAAGATGGAAATATCCACACCGCTATCTGTATAAACCTGGAAATATCCACATCGCTATCTGTATAAACATGGAATATCTACACTGCTACCTGTATAAACATGGAAATATCTACACCACTACCTGTATAAACATGGAAATATCAGCACCGCTATCTGTATGAACATGGAAATATCAGCCCCTCTATCTGTGTGAATATGGAAATATCTACACCGCTATCTCTATGAACATGGAAATATCTACACCGCCATCTGTATGAACATGGATATATCTACACAGCCATCTGGATGAACATGGAAATATCTACACCGCTATCTGTATGAACAAGGAAATATCTACACCGCTATCTGTATGAACATGGAAATACATACACCGCTATCTGTATGAACATGGAAATAGCTACACCGCTATCTGTATGGTCATGGAAATTTCTTCACCGCCATCTGGATGAACATGGATATATCTACACAGCCATCTGGATGAACATGGAAATATCTACACCGCTATCTGTATGAACATGGAAATATCTACACCGCTATCTGCATGAACATGGAAATATCTACACCGCTATCTGTATGAACATGGAAATATCCACACCGCTATCTGTATGAACATGGAAATATCTACACCGCTATCTGTTTGAACATGGAAATATCTACACCGCTGTCAGCATGAAAATGGAAATATCTACACAGCTATCTGCATATACATGGAAATATCTACACAGCTGTCTCTTTACACATGGAAATAACTACACCGCCATCTCTATAAACATGGAAATATCTACTCCGCCATCTGTATGAACATGGAAATATCTGCACCGGCATGTGTATGAGCATATAAATATCTGCACCGCCATCTGTATTAAGAAGGAGATATCTACACCGCTATCTGTATAAACATGGAAATATCTACACCGCTTTCTGTATAAACATGGAAATATCTACTCCGCTATCTGTATAAACATGGAAATATCAGCACCGCTATCAGTATGAACATGGAAATATCTACACCGCTATCTGTATGAACATGGAAATATCTACACCGCTGTCTGTATGAACATGGAAATATCTTCACCGCCATCTGTATGAACATGGATACATCTACACAGCCATCTGTATGAACATGGAAATATCTACACCGCGATCTGTATGAACATGGAAATATCTACACCGCTATCTTTGTAAACATGCATACATCTTCACCGCTATCTATATAAACATGGAAATATCTACACCGCTATCTGTATGAACATGGAAATATCTACACCGCAATCTGTTTGAGCATGGAAATATCTAAACTGCTATCTGCATGAAAATAGAAATATATACACAGCTATCTGCATATACATGGAAATATCTACAAAGCTATCTCTTTACACATGGAAATAACTACACCACTATCTCTATAAACATGGAAATATCTACACCGCCATCTGAATGAACATGGAAATATCTGCACCGCCATCTATATGAACATATAAATATCTACACCGCCATCTGTATTAAGATGGAGATATCTTCACCGCTATCTGTAGAAACTTGGAAATATCTACACAGCTATCTGTATAAACATGGACATATCTTCACCGCTATCTGTATAAACATGGAAATATCTACACCGCTACCTGTATAAACATGGAAATATCAGCACCGCTATCTGTATGAACATGGAAATATCTACCCCGCTATCTCTATGAACCTGGAAATATCTACACCGCTATCTGTATGAACATGGAAATAGCTACACCGCTATCTGTATGAACATGGAAATATCTGCACCACTATCTGAATGAACATGGAAATATCTACACCGCTATCTGTATGAACATGGATATTTCTACACCGCTATCTGTTTGAACATGGAAATATCTACACCGCTATCTGCATGAAAATGGAAATATCTACACAGCTATCTGCATAAACATGGAAATATTTACACAGCAATCTCTTTACACATGGAAATAACTACACCGCTATCTGTATGAACATGGAAATATTTACACCGCCATCTGTATGAACATGGAAATATCTGCACTGACATCTGTATGAACATATACATATCTAGACGGCCATCTGTAATAAGATAGAGATATCTACACCGCTTTCTCTATAAACATGGAAATATCTACACCGATATCTCTATAAACATGGAAATATCTACACCGCTATCTGTGTATACATGGAAATATCTACAACGCTACCTGTATAAACATGGAAATATCAGCACCGCTATCTGCATGAACATGGAAATAGCCCCTCTATCTGTATGAACATGGAGATATCTACACTGCTATCTGTATGAACATGGAAATATCTACACCGCTATCTGTATGAACATGGAAATATCCTCACCGCCATCTGTATGAACATGGATACATCTACAAAGCCATCTGGATGAACATGGAAATATCTACACCGCTATCTGTATGAACATGGAAATATCTACACCGCTATTTGTGTAAACATGCATACATCTTCACCGCTATCTGTATGAACATGGAAATATCTACACCGCTGTCTGTATGAACATGGAAATATCAACACCGCTATCTGCATGAAAATGGAAATATCTACACAGCTATCTGCATATACATGGAAATATCTACAAAGCTATCTCTTTACACATGGAAATTACTACACCGCTATCTCTATAAACATGGAAATATCTACACCGACATCTGTATGAACATGGAAATATCTGCACCACCATCTGTATGAATATATAAATATCTACACCGCCATCTATATTAAGATGGAGATATCTACACCGCTATCTGTATAAACCTGGAAATATCTACACCGCTATCTGTATGAACATGGAAATAGCTACACCGCTATCTGTATCAACATGGAAATATCTACACCGCTGTTTGAACATGGAAACATCTACACCGCTATCTGTGTCAACATGCATACATCTTTACCGCTATCTGTATAAACATGGAAATATCTACACTGCTATCTGTATGAACATGGAAATATCTACACCGCTATCTGTATGAACATGGAAATATCTACACCGCTATTTGTTAGAACATGGAAATATCTACACCGCTATCTGCATGAAAATGGAAATATCTACACTGCTACCTGCATATTCATGGAAATATCTACACAGCTATCTCTTTACCCATGGAAATAACTACACCGCTATCTGTATGAACATGGAAATATCTACACCGCCATCTGCATGAACATGGAAATATCTTCACCGCCATCTGTATGAACATGGATATATCTACACAGCCATCTGGATGAACATGGAAATATCTATACCGCTGTCTGTATGAACATGGAAATAGCTCCACAGCTATCTGTATGAACATGGAAATATCTATACCGCTATCTGTATGAACATGGAAATATCTACCCTGCTATCTGTATGAACATGGAAATATCTTCACCGCCATCTGTATGAACATGGATATATCTACACAGCCATCTGGATGAACACGGAAATATCTACACAGCTATCTGTATGAACATGGAAATATATACACCGCTATCTGTGTAAACATGCATACATCTTCACCGCTATCTGTATAAACATGGAAATATCTACACCGCTATCTGTATGAACATGGAAATATATACACCGCTATCTGTGTAAACATGCATACATCTTCAACGCTATCTGTATAAACATGGAAATATCTACACCGCTATCTGTATGAACATGGAAATATCTACACCGCTATCTGTATGAACATGGAAATATCTACACCGCTATCTGTATGAACATGGATATATCTACACAACCATCTGTATGAACATGGAAATATCTACACCACTACCTGTATGAAAATGGAAATATCTACACCGCTATCTGTATGAACATGGATATATCTACACAGCCATCTGGATGAACATGGAAATATCTACACCGATATCTGAATGAACATGGAAATATCTACACCGCTATCTGTATGAACATGGAAATAGCTACACCGCTATCTGTTTGAACATGGAAATATCTAAACCGCTATCTGCATGAAAATGGAAATATCTACACCGCTATCTCTATGAACATGGAAATATCTACACCGCTATCTGTTTGAACATGGAAATATCTACACCGCTATCTCTATGAACATGGAAATATCTTCACCGCCATCTGTATGAACATGGATATGTCTACACAGCCGTCTAGATGAACATGGAAATATCTACACCCCGATCTGTATGAACATGGAAATATCTTCACCGCTATCTGTGTAAACATGCATTCATCTTCACCGCTATCTGTATAAAGATGGAAATATCTACACCGCTATCTGTAAGAACATGGAAATACCTACACTGCTATCTGCTTGAACATGGAAATATCTAAACTGCTATCTGCATAAAAATAGAAATATCTACACAGCTATCTGCATATACATGAAAATATCTACAAAGCTATCTCTTTACACATGGAAATAACTACACCGCTATCTCTATAAACATGGAAATATCTACACCGCCATCTGAATGAACATGGAAATATCTACACCGACATCTGTATGAACATATAAATATCTACACCGCCATCTGTATTAAGATGGAGATATCTTCACCGCTATCTGTATAAACTTGGAAATATCTACACCGCTATCTGTATGAACATGGAAATATCTACACCGCAACCTGTATAAACACGGAAATATCAGCACCGCTATCTGTATGAACATGGAAACATCTACACCGCTATCTCTATGAACATGGAAATATCTTCACTGCTAACTGTATGAACATGGAAATAGCTACAACGCTATCTGTATTAACATGGAAATATCTACACCACTATCTGTATGAACATGGAAATATCTACACCGCCATCTGTATGAACATAGAAATATCTACACAGCCATCTGGATGAACACGGAAATATCTACACCGCTATCTGCATGAACATGGAAATATCTACACCGCTATCTGTGTAAACATGCATATATCTTCACCGCTATCTGTATAAGCATGGAAATATCTACACCGCTATCTGTATGAACATGGAAATATCTACACTGCTATCTGTTTGAACATGGAAATATCTACACAGCTATCAGCATGAAAATGGAAATATCTACACAGCTATCTGCATATACATGGAAATATCTAAAGAGCTATCTCTTTACACATGGACATAACTACACTGCTATCTGTATGAACATGGAAATATCTACACCGCCATCTGTATGAACATGGAAATATCTGCACCGCCATCTGTATGAACATATAAATATCTTCACCGCCATCTGTATTAAGATGGAGATATCTACACCGCTATCTGTAAAAACATGGAAATATCTACACCGCTATCTGTATAAGCATGGAAATATCTACACTGCTATCTGTATAAACATGGAAATATCTACACCGCTACCTGTATAAACATGGAAATATCAGCACCGCTATCTGTAAGAACATGGAAATATCAGCCCCTCTATCTGTATGAACATGGAAATATCTACACCGGTATCTCTATGAACATGGAAATCTCTACACCGCTATCTGTTTGAACATGGAAATATCTAAACCGCTATCTGCATGAAAATGGAAATATCTACACAGTTATCTGCATATACATGGAAATATCTACACAGCTATCTCTTTACAAATGGAAATAACTACACCGCTATCTGTATGAACATGGAAATATCTTCACCGCCATCTGTATGAACATGGATATATCTACACAGCCATCTGGATGAACATGGAAATATCTACACCGCTATCTGTATGAACATGGAAATATCTACACCGCTATCTGTATAAACATTTAAATATCAGCACCGCTATCTGTATGAACATGGAAATATCTACACCGCTATCTCTATGAACATGGAAATATCAACACCACTATCTGTATGAACATGGAAATAGCTACACCGCTATCTGTATGAACATGGAAACATCTACACCACTACCTGTATGAACATGGAAATATCTACACCTCTATCTCTATAAACTTGGATATATCCACACAGCCATCTGGATGAACATGGAAATATCTACACCGCTATCTGTTTGAACATGTAAATATCTACACCGCTATATGCATGAAAGTGGAAATATCTACAAAGCTATCTGCATATACAAGGAAATATCTACAAAGCTATCTCCTTACACATGGAAATAACTACACCGATATATCTATAAACATGGAAATATCTACACCACCATCTGTATGAACATGGAAGTATCTGCACCGCCATCTGTATGAACATATAAATATCTACACCGCCATCTGGATTAAGAAGGAAATATCTAAACAGCTATCTGTATAAACATGGAAATATCTACACCGCTGCCTATATAAACATGGAAATATCAGCACCGCTATCTCTATGAACATGGAAATATCTACACCGCTATCAGTATGAACATGGAAATATCTACACCGCAATCGGTTTGAACATGGAAATATCTACACCGCTATCTGTATGAACATGGAAATAGCTTCACCGCCATCTGTATGAACATGGGTATGTCTACACAGCCATCTAGATGAACATGGAAATATCTACACCGAGATCTGTACGAACATGGAAATATCTACACCGCTATCTGTGTAAACATGCATACATCATCACCGCTATCTGTATAAACATGGAAATATCTACACCGCTGTCTGTATGAACATGGAAATATCTACACCGCTATCTGTATGAACATGGAAATAGCTACACCGCTATCTGTATGAACATGGAAATATCTTCACCGCCATCCGAATGAACATGGATATATCTACACAGCCATCGGGATGAACATGGAAATATCTACACCGCTATCTGTATGAACCTGGAAATATCTACACCGCTATCTGTGTAAACATGCATACATCTTCACCGCTATCTGTATAAACATGGAAATATCTACACCGCTATCTGTATGAACATGGAAATAGCTACACCGCAATCTGTATGAATATGGAAATAGCTACACCGCTATCTGTATGAACATGGATATATCTACACAGCCATCTGGATGAACATGGAAATATCTACACCGCTATCTGTGTAAACATGCATACATCTTCACCGCTATCTGTATGAACATGGAAATATCTCCACCGCTATCTGTATGAACATGGAAATATCTACACCGCTGTCTGTATAAACATGGAAATATCTACACCGCTGTCTGTATGAACATGGAAATATCTACACCGCTATCTGTATGAACATGGAAATAGCTACACCGCTATCTGTATGAACATGGAAATATCTTCACCGCCATCCGAATGAACATGGATATATCTACACAGCCATCTGGATGAACATGGAAATATCTACACAGCTATCTGTATGAATATGGAAATATATACACCGCTATCTGTGTAAACATGCATACATCTTCACCGCTATCTGTATAAACATGGAAATATCTACACCGCTATCTGTATGAATATGGAAATATCTACACTGCTATCTGTTTGATCATGAAAACATCTACACCGCTATCTGCATGAAAATGGAAATATCTGCACAGCTATCTGCATATACATGGAAATATCTACACAGCTATCTCTTTACACATGGAAATAACTACACCGCTATCTGTATGAACATGGAAATATCTACACCGCCATCTGTATGAACATGGAAATATCTGCACCGCCAACTGTATGAACATATAAATATCTACACTGCCATCTTTATTAAGATGGAGTTATCTACACCGCTATCTGTATAAACATGGAAATATCTACACCGCTATCTGTATAAACATGGAAATATCTACACCGCTACCTGTATAAACATGGAAATATCAGCACCGCTACCTGTATGAACATGGAAATATCTACACCGCTATCTGTATGAACATGGAAATATCTACACCGCTATCTGTATGAACATGGAAATATCTACACCGCTATCTGTATGAACATGGAAATATCTACACCGCTATCTGTTTGAACATGGAAATATCTACACCGCTGTCTGCATGAAAATGGAAATATCTACACAGCTATCTTCATATACATGGAAATATCTACACAGCTACCTCTTTACACATGCAAATAACTACACCGCTATCTCTATAAACTTGGAAATATCTACACCGCCATCTGCATGAACATGGAAATATCTGCACCGCCATCTGTATGAACATATAAACATCTACACCGCCATCTGTATTAAGGAGATATCTACACCGCTACCTGTATAAACATGGAAATATCTACACCGTTATCTGTATAAACATGGAAATATCTACACCGCTATCTGTATAAACATGGAAATATCTACACCGCTATCTGTATAAACATGGAAATATATACACCGCTACCTGTATGAACATGGAAATATCAGCACCGCTATCGGTATGAACATGGAAATATCTACACAGCTATCTGTATGAACATGGAAATATCTACACCGCTATCTGTATGAACATGGAAATATCCTCACCGTCATCTGTGTGAACATGGATATATCTACAAAGACATCTGTATGAACATGGAAATATCTACACCGCTATCTGTATGAACATGGAAATATCTACACCGCTGTCTGTATGAACATGGAAATATCTTCACCGCCATCTGTATGAACATGGATATGTCTACACAGCCATCTGGATGAACATGGAAATATCTACACCACGATCTCTATGAACACGGAAATATCTACACCGCTATCTGTGTAAACATGCATACATCTTCACCGCTATCTGTATAAACATGGAAATATCTACACCGCTATCTGTATGAACATGGAAATATCTACACCGCTATCTGTTTGAACATGGAAATATCTAAACCCCTATCTGCATGAAAATAGAAATATCTACACAGCTATCTGCATATACATGGAAATATCTACAAAGCTATCTCTATACACATGGAAATAACGACACCTCTATATCTATAAACATGCCAATATCTACAGCGCCATCTGTATGAACATGGAAATATCTGCACCGCCATCTGTATGAACATATAAATATCTACACCGCCAACTGCTTTAAGATGGAGATATCTTCACCGCTCTCTGTATAAACTTGGAAATATCTACACCGCTATATGTATAAACATGGAAATATCTACACCGCTACCTGTATAAACATGGAAATATCTACACCGCTACCTGTATAAACATGGAAATATCAGCACCGCTATCTGTATGAACATGGAAATATCTACACCGCTATCTCTATGAACATGGAAATTTCTACACCGCTATCTGTTTTAACATGGAAATAACTAAACCGCTATCTGCATGAAAATGGAAATATCTACACAGCTAAATGCATATTCATGGAAATATCTACACAGCTATCTCTTTACACGTGGAAATAACTACACCGCTATCTGTATGAACATGGAAATATCTACACCGCTATCTGTATGAACATGGATATATGTACACAGACATCTGGATGAACATGGATATATCTACACAGCCATCTGGATGAACATGGAAATATCTACACCGCTATCTGTATCAACATGGAAATATCTACACCGCTATCTGTATAAACATGGAAATATCTACACAGCCATCTGGATGAACATGGAAATATCTACACCGCTATCTGTGTAAACATGCATACATCTTCACCGCAGTCTGTATAAACATGGAAATATCTACACCGCTGTCTGTATTAACATGGAAATATCTACACCGCTATCTGTATGAACATGGAAATAGCTACACCGCCATCTGTATGAACATGGAAATATCTGCAACGCCATCTGTATGAGCCTCTAAATATCTACACCGCCATCTGTTTTAACAAGGAGATATCTACACCGCTATCTGTATAAACATGGAAATATCTACACCGCTGCCTGTATAAACATGGAAATATCTACACCGCTATCTGTATGAACATGGATATATCTACACCGCTATCTGTATGAACATGGATATATCTACACAGCCATCTGGATGAACATGGAAATATCTACACCGCGATCTGTATGAACATGGAAATATCTACACCGCCATCTGTATGAACATGGAAATATCTACACCGCTATCTGTTTGAACATGGAAATATCTACACTGCTATCTGCTTGAAAATGGAAATATCTACTCTGCTATCTGCATATACATGGAAATATCTACACAGCTATCTCTTTACACATGGAAATAACTACACCGCTATCTGTATGAACATAGAAATATCTACACCGCAATCTGTATGAACATGGAAATATCTACACCGCCATCTGTATGAACATGGTAATATCTGCACCGCCATCTGTATGAACATATAAATATCTACACCCCCATCTATATTAAGATGGAAATATCCACAACGCTATCTGTATAAACTTAGCAATAACTACACTGCTGTCTGTATAAACATGGAAATATCTACACCGCTATCTGTATAAACATGTTAATATCTACACCGCTACCTGTATAAACATGTAAATATCAGCACCGCTATCTGTATGAACAGGGAAATATCTACACCGCTATCTGTATGAACATGGAAATACCTACACCGCTATCTCTATGAACATGGAAAGAGCTACACTGCTATCTGTATGAACATGGAAATATCTACACCACTACCTGTATGAACATGGAAATATCTACACAGCTCTCTGTATGAACATGGATATATCTACACTGCCATCTGGATGAACATGGAAATATCTACACCGCCATCTGGATGAACATGGAAATATCTACACCGCTATCTGTATGAACATGGAAATATCTACACCGCTATCTGAGTAAATATGCATACATCTTCACCGCAATCTGTATAAACTTGGAAATATCTACACCGCTATCTGTATGAACATGGAAATATCTACACCGCTATCTGTTTGAACATGGAAATATCTACACCGCTATCTGCATGAAAATGGAAATATCTACAGAGCTATCTGCATATACATGGAAATATCTACACAGCTATCTCTTTACACATGGAAATAACTACACCGCTATCTCTATGAACATGGAAATATCTACACCGCCATCTGTATGAACATGGAAATATCTGCACCGCCATCTGTATCAACATGGAAATATCTACACCGCTATCTGTATAAACATGGAAATATCTACACCGCTATCTGTATGAATATGGAAATATCCACACCGCCATCTGTATAAACATGGAAATATCTGCACCGTCATCTGTATGAACATATAATTATCTACACCGCCATCTGTATTAAGAAGGAGATATCTACACCGCTATCTGTATAAACATGGATATATCTACACCGCTCTCTGTATAAACATGGAAATATCTACACTGCTACCTGTATAAACATGGAAATATCTACACCGCTACCTGTATAAACATGGAAATATCAGCACCGCTATCTGAATGAACATGTAAATATCAGCCCCTCTATCTGTATGAACATGGAAATAGCTACAACTCTATCTGTATGAACATGGAAATATCTACACCGCTATCTGTATGGACAAGGAAAAATCTTCACCGCAATCGGTATAAACATGGATATATCTACGCAGCCATCTGTATGAACATGGAAATATCTACACCGCTATCTGTATGAAAATGGAAATATCTACACCGCTATCTGTATGAACATGGATATATCTGCACAGCCCTCTGTATGAACATGGACATCTCCACACCGCTATCTGTGTAAACATGCATACATCTTCACCGCTGTCTGTATAAACTTGGAAATATCTACACCGCTATCTGTATGAACATGGAAATATATACACCTCTATCTGAAAATGGAAATATATACACCACTCTCTGCATGAAAATGGAAATATCTACACAGCTATCTGCATATACATGGAAATATCTACAAAGCTATCTCTTTACACATGGAAATAACTACACCGCTATCTGTATGAACATGGAAATATCTACACCGCCATCTGTATGAACATGGAAATATCTGCACCGCCATCTGTATGAACATATAAATATCTACTCCGCCATCAGTATTAAGATGGAAATATCTACACTGCTATCTGAATAAACATGGAAATATCTACACTGCTACCTGTATAAACATGGAAACATCAGCACCGCTATCTGCATAAACATGGAAATCTCAGCAACGCTATCTGTATGAACATGGAAATATCTACACTGCTATCTGTATGAACATGGAATTATCTACACCGCTATCTGTATGAACATGGAAACATCTACACCGCTATCTGTATGAACATGGAAATATCTACACCGCTATATGTTTGAACATGTAAATATCTACACCGCTATCTGTATGAAAATGGAAATATCTACAAAGCTATCTGCATATACATGGAAATATCTACACAGCTATCCCTTTACACATGGAAATAACTACACCGCTATATCTATAAAAATGGAAATATCTACACCGCCATCTGTATGAACATGGAAATATCTGCACCGCCATCTGTATGAACATATAAATATCTACACCGCCATCTGTATTAAGAAGGAGATATCTAAACCGCTATCTGTATAAACATGGAAATACCTACACTGCTGCCAGTATAAACATGGAAATATCAGCACTGCTATCTGTATGAACATGGAAATATCTACACCGCAACCTGTATGAACATGGAAATATCTACACCGCTATCTGTATGAACATGGAAATATCTACACCGCTATCTGTATGAACATGGAAATATCTACACCGCTATCTGTATGAACATGGAAATATCTACACCGCTATCTGTATGAACATGGAAATATCTACACCGCCATCTGTATGAACATGGAAATATCTGCACCGCCATCTGTATGAACATATAATATCTACACCGCCATCTGTATTAAGTTGGAGATATCTACACCGCTATCTGAATAAACATGGAAATATCTACACCGCTATCTGTATAAACATGGAAATATCTACACCGCTATCTCTATAAACATGGAAATATCTACACCACTACCTGTATAAACATGGAAATATCAGCACCACTATCTGTATGAACATGGAAATATCTACACCGCTATCTGTATGAACATGGAAATATCTACACCGCTATCTGTATGAACATGGAAATATCTACAAAGCTATCTGAATGAACATGGAAATATCTACACCGCTATCTGTTTGAACATGTAAATATCTACACCGCTATCTGCATGAAAATGGAAATATCTACAAAGCTATCTGCATATACATGGAAATATCTACACAGCTATCTCTTTACACATGGAAATAACTACACCGCTATATCTATAAACATGGAAATATCTACACCGCCATCTGTATGAACATGGAAATATCTACACGGCCATCTGTATGAACTGATAAATATCTACACCGCCATCTGTATTAAGAAGGAGATATCTACACCGCTATCTGTATAAACATGGATATATCTACACCGCTGCCTGTATAAACATGGAAATATCAGCACCGCTATATGTATGAACATGGAAAAATCTACACCGCTACCTGTATGAACATGGAAATATCTACACCGCTATCTGTATGAACATGGAAATATCTACACCGCTATCTGAACATGGAAGTATCTACAACGCCATCTGTATGAACATGGAAATATCCGCACCGCCATCTGTATGAACATATAAATATCTACACCGCCATCTGTATTAAGATGGAGATATCTACACCGCTATCTGAATAAACATGGAAATATCTACACCGCTATCTGTATAAACATGGAAATATCTACACCGCTATCTCTATAAACATGGAAATATCTACACCGCTACCTGTATAAACATGAAAATATCAGCACCGCTATCTGTATGAACATGGAAATATCTACACCGCTATCTGTATGAACATGGAAATATCTACACCGCTATCTGTATGAACATGGAAATATCTACAAAGCTATCTGAATGAACATGGAAATATCTACACCGCTATCTGTTTGAACATGTAAATATCTACACCGCTAACTGCATGAAAATGGAAATATCTACAAAGCTATCTGCATATACATGGAAATATATACACTGCTATCTCTTTACACATGGAAATATCTACACCGCTATATCTATAAACGTGGAAATATCTACACCGCCGTCTGTATGAACATGGAAATATCTACACCGCTATCTGTATGAACATGGAAATATCTACACCGCTATCTCTATGAACATGGAAATATCTACACCGCTATCTGTATGAACATGGATATATCTACACAGCCATCTGGATGAACATGGAAATATCTACACGGCTATCTGTATGAACATGGTAATATCTTCACCGCCATCTGTATGAACATGGATATGTCTACACAGCCATCTGGATGAACATGGAAATATCTACACCGCTATCTGTATGAACATGGAAATATCTACACCGCTATCTGTGTAAACATGCAAACATCTTCACCACTATCTGTATAAACATGGAAATATCTACACCGCTATCTGTATGAACATGGAAATATCTACACCGCTCTCTCTATGAACATGGAAATATCTACACCGCTATCTGTTTGAACATGGAAATATCTAAACCGCTATCTGCATGAAAATGGAAATATCTACACAGCTATCTTCATATGCATGGAAATATCTACACAGCTATCTCTTTACACACGGAAAAAACTACACCGCTATCTGTATGAAGATGGAAATATCTTCACCGCCATCTGTATGAACATGGAAATATCCACACCGCTATCTGTATGAACATGGAAATATCTACACCGCTATCTGTTTGAACATGGAAATATCTACACCGCTGTCAGCATGAAAATAGAAATATCTGCACAGCTATCTGCATATACATGGAAATATCTACACAGCTATCTCTTTACACATGGAAATAACTACACCGCTATCTGTATGAACATGGAAATATCTACACCGCCATCTGTATGAACATGGAAATATCTTCACCGCCATCTGTATGAGCATACAAATATCTTCACGGCCATCTGTATTAAAATGGAGATATCTACACCGCAAACAGTATAAACATGGAAATATCTACACCGCTATCTGTATAAACATGGAAATAACTACACCGCTATCTGTATAAACATGGAAATATCTACACCGCTACCTGTATAAACATGGAAATATCAGCATGGCTATCTGTATGAACATGGAAATATCAGCCCCTCTATCTGTATGAACGTGGAAATACCTACTCCGCTATCTGTATGAACATGGAAATATCTACACCGCTATCTGGATGAACATGGAAATATCTACACCGCCATCTGGATGAACATGGAAATATCTACACCGCTATCTGTATGAACATGGAAATATCTACACCGCTATCTGAGTAAATATGCATACAACTTCACCGCAATCTGTATAAACTTGGAAATATCTACACCGCTATCTGTATGAACATGGAAATATCTACACCGCTATCTGTTTGAACATGGAAATATCTACACCGCTATCTGCATGAAAATGGAAATATCTACATAGCTATCTGCATATACATGGAAATATCTACACAGCTATCTCTTTACACATGGAAATAACTACACCGCTTTCTGTATGAACATGGAAATATCTACACCGCCATCTGTATGAACATGGAAATATCTTCACCGCCATCTGTATGAACATACAAATATCTTCACGGCCATCTGTATTAAAATGGAGATATCTACACCGCTAACAGTATAAACATGGAAATATCTGCACCGCCATCTGTATGAACATATAAATATCTACACCGCCATCTGTATTAAGATGGAGATATCTACACCGCTATCTGAATAAACATGGAAATATCTACACCGCTATCTGAATAAACATGGAAATATCTACACCGCTATCTGTATAAACATGGAAATATCTACACCGCTACCTGTATAAACATGAAAATATCAGCACCGCTATCTGTAAGAACATGGAAATATCTACACCGCTATCTGCATGAACATGGAAATATCTACACCGCTATCTGTATGAACATGGAAATATCTACAAAGCTATCTGAATGAACATGGAAATATCTACACCGCTATCTGTTTGAACATGTAAATATCTACACCGCTAACTGCATGAAAATGGAAATATCTACAAAGCTATCTGCATATACATGGAAATATATACACTGCTATCTCTTTACACATGGAAATATCTACACCGCTATATCTATAAACATGGAAATATCTACACCGCCGTCTGTATGAACATGGAAATATCTACACCGCTATCTGTATGAACATGGAAATATCTACACCGCTATCTCTATGAACATGGAAATATCTACACCGCTATCTGTATGAACATGGATATATCTACACAGCCATCTGGATGAACATGGAAATATCTACACGGCTATCTGTATGAACATGGTAATATCTTCACCGCCATCTGTATGAACATGGATATGTCTACACAGCCATCTGGATGAACATGGAAATATCTACACCGCTATCTGTATGAACATGGAAATATCTACACCGCTATCTGTGTAAACATGCAAACATCTTCACCACTATCTGTATAAACATGGAAATATCTACACCGCTATCTGTATGAACATGGAAATATCTACACCGCTCTCTCTATGAACATGGAAATATCTACACCGCTATCTGTTTGAACATGGAAATATCTAAACCGCTATCTGCATGAAAATGGAAATATCTACACAGCTATCTTCATATGCATGGAAATATCTACACAGCTATCTCTTTACACACGGAAAAAACTACACCTCTATCTGTATGAAGATGGAAATATCTTCACCGCCATCTGTATGAACATGGATATATCTACACAGCCATCTGGATGAACATGGAAATATCTACACCGCTATCTGTATGAACATGGAAATAACTACACCGCTATCTGTATAAACATGGAAATATCTACACCGCTACCTGTATAAACATGGAAATATCAGCATGGCTATCTGTATGAACATGGAAATATCAGCCCCTCTATCTGTATGAACGTGGAAATACCTACTCCGCTATCTGTATGAACATGGAAATATCTACACCGCTATCTGGATGAACATGGAAATATCTACACCGCCATCTGGATGAACATGGAAATATCTACACCGCTATCTGTATGAACATGGAAATAACTACACCGCTATCCGAGTAAATATGCATACAACTTCACCGCAATCTGTATAAACTTGGAAATATCTACACCGCTATCTGTATGAACATGGAAATATCTACACCGCTATCTGTTTGAACATGGAAATATCTACACCGCTATCTGCATGAAAATGGAAATATCTACAGAGCTATCTGCATATACATGGAAATATCTACACAGCTATCTCTTTACACATGGAAATAACTACACCGCTTTCTGTATGAACATGGAAATATCTACACCGCCATCTGTATGAACATGGAAATATCTTCACCGCCATCTGTATGAACATACAAATATCTTCACGGCCATCTGTATTAAAATGGAGATATCTACACCGCTAACAGTATAAACATGGAAATATCAGCACCGCTATCTGTATGAACATGGAAATATCAGCCCCTCTATCTGTATGAACGTGGAAATACCTACTCCGCTATCTGTATGAACATGGAAATATCTACACCGCTATCTGTATGAACATGGAAATATCTACAACGCCATCTGTTTGAACATGGATATATCTACACAGCCATCTGGATGAACATGGAAATATCTACACCGATATCTGTATGAACATGGAAATAGCTACACCGCTATCTGTATGAACATGGAAATATCTACACCACTATCTGTATGAACATGGAAATATCTACACCGCTATCAATATGAACATGGAATAATCATCACCGCCATCTGTATGAACATGGATATATCTGTACAGCCATCTGCGTTAACATGGAAATATCTACACCGCTATCTGTATGAACATGGAAATAGCTACAGAGCTATCTGTATGAACATGGAAATATCTACACCGCTACCTGTATAAACATGGAAATATCAGCACAGCTATCTGTATGAACATGGAAATATCTACACCGCTATGTGTACGAAGATGGACATATCTACCCCGCTATCTGTATGAACATGGAAATATCTACACCGCTATCTGTATGAACATGGATATATCTACACAGCCATCTGGATGAACATGGAAATATCTACACCGCTATCTGTATGAACATGGAAATATCTACACCACTATGTTTGTAAACATGCATACATCTTCACCGCTATCTGTATAAACATGGAAATATCTACACCGCTCTCTGTTTGAACATGGAAATATCTAAACCGCTATCTGCATGAAAATGGAAATATCTACACAGCTATCTGCATATACATGGAAATATCTACACAGCTATCTCTTTACACATGGAAATAACTACACCGCTATCTGTATGAAAATGGAAATATCTGCACGGCCATCTGTATGAATATATAAATATCTACACCGCCATCTGTATTAAGATGGAGATATCTACACCGCTATCTGTATAAACATGGAAATATCTACAGCGCTATCTGCATAAACATGGAAATATCTACACCGCTATCTGTATAAACATGGAAATAACTACACCGCTATCTGTATAAACAGGGAAATATCTACACCGCTACCTGTATAAACATGGAAATATCAGCACCACTATCTGTATGAACATGGAAATATATACACCGCTATCTGTATGAACATGGAAATATCTACACCGCTATCAGTATGAACATGGAAATATCTACAGCGCTATCTGTATGAACATGGAAATATCTACACCGCTATCTGTTTGAACAAGGAAATATCTACACCTCTGTCTGCATGAAAATGGAAATATCTACACAGCTATCTGCATATACATGGAAATATCTACACAGCTATCTCTTTGCACATTGAAATAACTACACCGCTATATCTATGAGCATGCAAATATCTACATCGCCATCTGTATGAACATGGAAATATCTGCACCGCCATCTGTATGAACTTATAAATATCTACACCGCCATCTGTATTAAGAAGGAGATATCTTCACCGCTATCTGTATAAACATGGAAATATCTACACCGCTTCCTTTATAAACATGGAAATATCAGCACCGCTATCGGTATGAACATGGAAATATCTACACCGCTATCTGTATTAACATGGAAATAACTACACCGCTATCTGTATGAACATGGAAATATCTTCACCGCTATCTGTATGAACATGGAAATATCTTCACTGCCATCTGTATGAACATGGATATGTCTACACAGCCATCTTAATGAACATGGAAATATCTACACCGCGATCTGTATGAACATGGAAATATCTACACCGCTATCTGTGAAAACATGCATACATCTTCACCGCTATCTGTATAAACATGGAAATATCTCCACCGCTATCTGTATGAACATGGAAATCCCTACACCGCTATCTGTTTGAACATGGAAATATCTAAAGTGCTATCTGCATGAAAATAGAAATACCTACACAGCTATCTGCATATATATGGAAATATCTACAAATCTATCTCTATACACATGGAAATAACTACACCGCTATCTCTATAAACATGGAAATATCTACACCACCATCTGTATGAACATGGAAATATCTGCACCGACATCTGTATGAACATATAAATATCTACACCGCCATCTGTATTAAGATGGAGATACCTACACCGCTATCTGTATAAACATGGAAATACCTACACCGCTATCTGTATAAACATGGAAATATCTACACCGCTATCTGTATAAACATGATAATATCTACACCGCTACCCGTATAAACATGGAAATATCAGCACCGCTATCTGTATGAACATGGAAATATCACCCCCTCTATCTGTATGAACATGGAAATATCTACAACGCTATCTGTATGAACATGGAAATATCTACACCGCTAGATGTATGAACATGGAATTATCTACAACGCCATCTGTGTGAACATGGATATGTCTACACAGCCATCTGGAGGAACATGGAAATATCTACACCGCTATCTGTATGAACATGGAAATAGCTGCTACGCTATCTGTATGAACATGGAAATATCTGCACCGCCATCTGTATGAACATATAAATATCTACACCGCCATCTGTATTAAGATGGAGATATCTACACCGCTATCTGTATAAACATGGAAATATCTACACCGCTATCTGTATAAACATGGAAATATCTACACCACTATCTGTATAAACATGGAAATATCTACACCGCTACCTGTATAAACATGGAAATATCAGCACCGCTATCTGTATGAACATGGAAATATCTACTCCGCTATCTGTATGAACATGGAAATATCTACACCGCTATCTGTATGAACATGGAAATAACTACACCGCTATATGTATGAACATGGAAATATCTACACCACTATCTCTTTGAACATGGAAATATCTACACCGCTGTCTGCATGAAAATGTAAATATCTACACAGCTATCTGCATATACGTGGAAATATCTACACAGCTATCTCTTTACACATGGAAATAACTACACCGCTATCTCCATAAACATGGAAATATCTACACCGCCATCTGTATGAACATAGAAATATCTTCACCGCCATCTGTATGAACATATAAATATCTACACCGCCATCTGTATAAAGAAGGAGATATCTACACCGCTACCTGTATGAACATGGAAATATCTACACCGCTATCTGTATGAACATGGAAATATCTACACCGCTATCTGTTTGAACATGGAAATATCTACACCGCGATCTGTATGAACATGGAAATATCTACACCGCTATCTGTATGAACATGGAAATATCTACACAGCCATCTGGATGAACATGGAAATATCTACACCGCTATGTGTATGAACATGGAAATATCTACACCGTTATCTGTATGAACATGGATATATCTATACAGCCATCTGGATGAACATGGAAATATCTACACCGCTATCTGTGTAAACATGCATACATTTTCACCGCTATCTGTATAAACATGGAAATATCTACACCGCTATCTGTATGAACATGGAAATATCTAAACCGCTATCTGTATGAACATGGAAATATCTACACTGCTATCTGTTTGAACATGGAAATATCTACACCGCTATCTGCATGAAAATGGAAATATCTACACTGCTATCTGCATATACATGGAAATATCTACTCAGCTATCTCTTTACACATGGAAATAACTACACCGCTATCTGTATGAACATGGAAATATCTACACCGCCATCTGTATGAACATGGAAATATCTGCACCGTCAACTGTATGAACATATAAATATCTACACTGCCATCTTTATTAAGATGGAGATATCTACACCGCTATCTGTATAAACATGGAAATATCTGCACCGCCATATGTATGAACATATAAACATTTACACAGCCATCTGTATTAAGAAGGAGATATCTACACCGCTATCGGTATAAACATGGAAATATCTACACCGCTACCTGTATAAACAAGGAAATATCAGCACCGCTATATGTATGAACATGGAAATATCTACACCGCTATCTGTATGAACATGGAAATATCTACACCGCTATCTGTATGAACATGGAAATATCTACACCGCTACCTGTATAAACATGGAAATATCAGCACCGCTATCTGTATGAACATGGAAATATCTACACCGCTATCTCTATGAACATGGAAATATCTACTCCGCTATGTGTTTGAACATGGAAATATCTAAACCGATATCTGCATGAAAATGGAAATATCTACACAGCTATCTGCATATACATGGAAATATCTACACAGCTATCTCTTTACACATGGAAATAACTACACCGCTATCTGTATGAACATGGAAATATCTTCACCGCCATCTGTATGAACATGGATATATCTACACAGCCATCTGGATGAACATGGAAATATCTACACCGCTATCTGTATGAACATGGAAATATCTACTCCGCTACCTGTGTAAACATGCATACATCTTCACCGCCACCTGTATAAACATGGAAATATCTACACTGCTATCTGCATGAACATGGAAATGTCTACACCGCTATCTGTTTGAACATGGAAATATCTACACCGCTATCTGCATGAAAATGGAAATATCTACACCGCGATCTGCATATACATGGAAATATCTAAACAGCTATCTCTTTACACATGGAAATAACTACAGCGCTATCTCTATAAACATGCAAATATCTACACCGCCACCTGTATGAACATGGAAATATCTGCACCGCCATCTGTATTAAGATATAAATATCTACACACCCATCTATATTAAGATGGAGATATCTACACCGCTATCTGTATAAACTTGGAAATATCTACACTGCTACATGTATAAACATGGAAATATCTACACCGCTATCTGTATTAACATGGAAATATCTACACCGCTACTTGTATAAACATGGAAATATCAGCACCGCTATCTGTTTGAACATGGGAATACCTACACCGCTATCTCTATGAACATGGAAATATCCACACCGCTATCTGTATGAACATGGAAATAGCTACACCGCTATCTGTATGAACATGGAAATATCTACACCACTACCTGTATGAAAATGGAAATATCTACACCGCTATCTGTATGAACATGGATATATCTACACAGCCATCTGGATGAACATGGAAATATCTACACCGCTATCTGGATGAACATGGAAATATCTACACCGCTATCTGTGTAAATATGCATACACCTTCACCGCAATCTGTATAAACATGGAAATATCTACACCTCTATCTGTATGAACATGGAAAAATCTACACCGCAATCTCAATGAACATGGAAATATCTACAACGCTATCTGTGTAAACATGCATACATCTTCACCGCTATCTGTATAAACATGGAAATATCTACACTGCTATCTGTATGAACATGGAAATAACTATACCGCTATCTGTATGAACATGGAAATATCTACACCGCTATCTGTTTGAACACGGAAATATCTACACCGCTATCTGCATGAAAATGGAAATATCTACATGCTATCTGCATATACATGGAAATATCCACACAGCTATCTCTTTACACATGGAAATAACTACAACGCTATCTGTATGAACATGGAAATATCTACACCGCCATCTGTATTAAGATGGAGATATCTACACCGCTATCTGTATAAACATGGAAATATCTACACCGCTATCTGTATAAACATGGAAATATCTACACCGCTATCTGTATAAACATGGAAATATCTACACCGCTACCTGTATAAACAAGGAAATATCAGCACCGCTATATGTATGAACATGGAAATATCTACACCGCTATCTGTATGAACATGGAAATATCTACACCGCTATCTGTATGAACATGGAAATATCTACACCGCTATCTGTATGAACATGGAAAAATCTACACCGCTATCTGTTAGAACATGGAAATATCTACACCGCTGTCTGCATGAAAATGGAAATATCTACACAGCTATCTGCATATACATGGAAATATCTACACAGCTACCTCTTTACACATGGAAATAACTACACCGCTATCCCTATAAACTTGGAAATATCTACACCGCCATCTGTATGCACATGGAAATATCTGCACCGCCATCTGTATGAACATATAAACATCTACACCGCCATCTGTATTAAGAAGGAGATATCTACACCGCTATCTGTATAAACATGGAAATATCTACACCGCTAGCTGTATAAACATGGAAATCTCTACACCGCTATCTGTATAAACATGGAAATATCTACACCGCTGCCTGTATAAACATGGAAATATCAGCACCGCTATCGGTATGAACATGGAAATATCTACACCGCTATCTGTATGAACATGGAAATATCTACACCGCTATCTGTATGAACATGGAAATACCTTCACCGTCATCTGTATGAACATGGATATATCTACACAGCCATCTGTATGAACATGGAAATATCTACACCGCTATCTGTATGAACATGGAATTATCTACACCGCTGTCTGTATGAACATGGATATATCTTCACCGCCATCTGTATGAACATGGATATGTCTACACAGCCATCTGTATGAACATGGAAATATCTACACTGCGATCTGTATGAACATATAAATATCTACACCGCCATCTGCTTTAAGATGGAGATATCATCACCGCTCTCTGTATAAACTTGGAAATATCTACACCGCTACCTGTATAAACATGGAATTATCAGCACCGCTATCTGTATGAACATGGAAATATCTACACCGCTATCTCTATGAACATGGAAATATCTACACCGCTATCTGTTTGAACATGGAAATATCTACACCGCTATCTGTTTGAACATGGAAATATCTAAACCGCTATCTGCATGAAAATGGAAATATCTACACAGCTATCTGCATATACATGGAAATATCTACACAGCTATCTCTTTACACATGGAAATAACTACACCGCTATCTGTATGAATATGGAAATATCTTCACCGCCATCTGTATGAACATGGATATATCTACACAGCCATCTGGATGAACATGGAAATATCTACACCGCTATCTATATGAACATGGAAATATCTACTCCGCTATCTGTGTAAACATGCATACATCTTCACCGCCATCTGTATAAACATGGAAATATCTACACTCCTATTAGCATGAACGTGGAAATATCTACACCGCTATCTGTTTGAACATGGAAATATCTTCACCGCTATCTGCATGAAAATGGAAATATCTACACAGCGATCTGCATATACATGGAAATATCTACAAAGCTATCTCTTTACTCATGGAAATAACTACGGCGCTATCTCTATAAACATGCAAATATCTACACCGCCATCTGTATGAACATGGAAATATCTACACCGCTATCTCTATGAACATGGAAATATCTACACCGCTATCTGTATGAAAATGGAAATAGCTACACCGCTATCTGTATGAACATGGAAATATCTACACCACTACCTGTACGAAAATGGAAATATCTACACCGCTATTTGTATGAACATGGATATATCTACACAGCCATCTGGATGAACATGGAAATATCTACACCGCTATCTGTATGAACATGGAAATATCTACACCGCTGTTTGAACATGGAAACATCTACACCGCTATCTGTGTAAACATGCATACATCTTCACCGCTATCTGTATAAACATGGAAATATCTACACTGCTATCTGTATGAACATGGAAATATCTACACCACTATCTGTATGAACATGGAAATATCTACACCGCTATTTGTTTGAACATGGAAATATCTACACCGCTATCTGCATGAAAATGGAAATATCTACACTGCTACCTGCATATTCATGGAAATATCTACACAGCTATCTCTTTACACATGGAAATAACTACACCGCTATCTGTATGAACATGGAAATATCTACACCGCCATCTGCATGAACATGGAAATATCTGCACCGCCAACTGTATGAACATATAAATATCTACACCGCCATCTGTATTAAGTTGGAGATATCTACACCGCTATCTGTATAAACATGGAAATATCAGCACCGCTATATGCATGAACATGGAAATATCTACACCACTATCTGAATAAACATGGAAATATCTACACCGCTATCTGTATGAACATGGAATTATCTTCTCCGCCATCTGTATGAACATGGATATATCTACACAGCCATCTGGATGAACATGGAAATATCTACACCGCTATCTGTATGAACATGGAAATACCTACACAGCTATCTGTATGAACATGGAAATATCTATACCGCTATCTGTATGAACATGGAAATATCTACCCTGCTATCTGTATGAACATGGAAATATCTTCACCGCCATCTGTATGAACATGGATATATCTACACAGCCATCTGGATGAACATGGAAATATCTACACAGCTATCTGTGTAAACATGCATATATCTTCACCGCTATCTGTATAAACATGGAAATATCTACACCGCTATCTGTATGAACATGGAAATATCTACACCGCTATCTGTATGAACATGGAAATATCTACACCGCTATCTGTATGAACATGGATATATCTACACAACCATCTGTATGAACATGGAAATATCTACACCACTACCTGTATGAAAATGGAAATATCTACAGCGCTATCTGTATGAGCATGGATATATCTACACAGCCATCTGGATGAACATGGAAATATCTACACCGATATCTGTATGAACATGGAAATATCTACACCGCTATCTGTATGAACATGGAAATAGCTACACCGCTATCTGTTTGAACATGGAAATATCTAAACCGCTATCTGCATGAAAATGGAAATATCTACACTGCTATCTCTATGAACATGGAAATATCTACACCGCTATCTGTTTGAACATGGAAATATCTACACCGCTATCTCTATGAACATGGAAATATCTTCACCGCCATCTGTATGAACATGGATATGTCTACACAGCCATCTAGATGAACATGGAAATATCTACATCCCGATCTGTATGAACATGGAAATATCTACACCGCTATCTGTATGAACATGGAAATAGCTACACCGCTATCTGTTTGAACGTGGAAATATCTACACCGCTATCAGCATGAAAATGGAAATATCTACACAGCTATCTGCATATACGTGGAAATATCTACAGAGCTATCTCTTTACACATGGAAATAACTACACTGCTATCTGTATGAACATGGAAATATGTACACCGCCATCTGTATGAACATGGAAATATCTGCACCGCCAACTGTATGAACATATAAATATCTACACTGCCATCTTTATTAAGATGGAGATATCTACACCGCTATCTGTATAAACATGGAAATATCTACACCGCTATCTGTATAAACATGGAAATATCTACACCGCTACCTGTATAAACATGGAAATATCAGCACCGCTACCTGTATGAACATGGAAATATCTACACCGCTATCTGTATGAACATGGAAATATCTACACCGCTATCTGTATGAACATGGAAATATCTACACCGCTATCTGTATGAACATGGAAATATCTACACCGCTATCTGTTTGAACATGGAAATATCTACACCGCTGTCTGCATGAAAATGGAAATATCTACACAGCTATCTGCATATACATGGAAATATCTACACAGCTACCTCTTTACACATGCAAATAACTACACCGCTATCTCTATAAACTTGGAAATATCTACACCGCCATCTGCATGAACATGGAAATATCTGAACCGCCATCTGTATGAACATATAAACATCTACACCGCCATCTGTATTAAGGAGATATCTACACCGCTACCTGTATAAACATGGAAATATCTACACCGTTATCTGTATAAACATGGAAATATATACACCGCTACCTGTATGAACATGGAAATATCAGCACCGCTATCTGTATGAACATGGAAATATCTTCACCGTCATCTGTATGAACATGGATATATCTACAAAGACATCTGTATGAACATGGAAATATCTACACCGCTACCTGTATGAACATGGAAATATCTACACCGCTGTCTGTATGAACATGGAAATATCTTCACCGCCATCTGTATGAACATGTATATGTCCACACAGCCGTCTGGATGAACATGGAAATATCTACACCGCGATCTCTATGAACACGGAAATATCTACACCGCTATCTGTGTAAACATGCATACATCTTCACCGCTATCTGTATAAACATGGAAATATCTACACCGCTATCTGTATGAACATGGAAATATCTGCACCGCTATCTGTTTGAACATGGAAATATCTAAACCCCTATCTGCATGAAAATAGAAATATCTACACAGCTATCTGCATATACATGGAAATATCTACAAAGCTATCTCTATACACATGGAAATAACGACACCGCTATATCTAAAAACATGCCAGTATCTACAGCGCCATCTGTATGAACATGGAAATATCTGCACCGCCATCTGTATGAACATATAAATATCTACACCGCCAACTGCTTTAAGATGGAGATATCTTCACCGCTCTCTGTATAAACTTGGAAATATCTACACCGCTATATGTATAAACATGGAAATATCTACACCGCTACCTGTATAAACATGGAAATATCTACACCGCTATCTCTATGAACATGGAAATTTCTACACCGCTATCTGTTTTAACATGGTAATATCTAAACCGCTATCTGCATGAAAATGGAAATATCTACACAGCTAAATGCATATTCATGGAAATATCTACACAGCTATCTCTTTACACGTGGAAATAACTACACCACTATCTGTATGAACATGGAAATATCTACACCGCTATCTGTATGAACATGGATATATGTACACAGACATCTGGATGAACATGGATATATCTACACAGCCATCTGGATGAACATGGAAATATCTACACCGCTATCTGTATCAACATGGAAATATCTACACCGCTATCTGTATAAACATGGAAATATCTATGCAGCCATCTGGATGAACATGGAAATATCTATACCGCTATCTGTGTAAACATGCATACATCTTCACCGCAGTCTGTATAAACATGGAAATATCTACACCGCTGTCTGTATGAACATGGAAATATCTACACCGCTATCTGTATGAACATGGAAATATCTACACTGCTATCTGTATGAACATGGAAATATCTACACCGCCATCTGTATGTACATGGAAATGTCTGCACCGCCATCTGTATGAAGATATTAATATCTACACGGCCATCTGTATTAAGATGGAGATATCTAAACCGCTATCTGCATAAACATGGAAATATCTACACCGCTATCTGTATAAACATGGAAATAACTACACCGCTATCTGTATAAACATGGAAATATCTACACCGCTACCTGTATAAACATGGAAATATCAGCACCACTATCTGTATGAACATGGAAGTATATACACAGCTATCTGTATGAACATGGAAATATCTACACCGCTATCTCTATGAACATGGTAATATCTTCACCGCCATCTGTATGAACATGGATATGTCTACACAGCCATCTGGATGAACATGGAAATATCTACACCGCTATCTGTATGAACATGGAAATATCTACACCGCTATCAGTGTAAACATGCAAACATCTTCACCACTATCTGTATAAACATGGAAATATCTACACCGCTATCTGTATGAACATGGAAATATCTACACCGCTCTCTCAATGAACATGGAAATATCTACACCGCTATCTGTTTGAACATGGAAATATCTAAACCGCTATCTGCATGAAAATGGAAATATCTACACAGCTATCTTCATATGCATGGAAATATCTACACAGGTATCTCTTTACACACGGAAAAAACTACACCGCTATCTGTATGAAGATGGAAATATCTTCACCGCCATCTGTATGAACATGGATATATCAACACAGCCATCTGGATGAACATGGAAATATCTACACCGCTATCTGTATAAACATGCATACATCTTCACCGCTATCTGTATAAACATGGAAATATCTACACTGCTATCTGCATGAACATGGAAATATCTACACCGCTATCTTAGTAAATATGCATACATCTTCACCGCAATCTGTATAAACATGGAAATATCTTCACCGCTATCTGTATGAACATGGAAATATCTACACCGCTATCTGTTTAAACACGAAAATATCTACACCGCTATCTGCATGAAAATGGAAATATCTACAGAGCTATCTGCATATACATGGAAATATCTACACAGCTATCTCTTTACACATGGAAATAACTACACCGCTATCTGTATGAACATGGAAATATCTACACCGCCATCTGTATGAACATGGAAATATCTTCACCGCCATCTGTATGAACATACAAATATCTTCACGGCCATCTGTATTAAAATGGAGATATCTACACCGCTAACAGTATAAACATGGAAATATCTTCACCGCTATCTGTATAAACATGGAAATAACTACACCGCTATCTGTATAAACATGGAAATATCTACACCGCTACCTGTATAAACATGGAAATATCATCACCGCTATCTGTATGAATATGGAAATATCAGCCCCTCTATCTGTATGAACGTGGAAATACCTACTCCGCTATCTGTATGAACATGGAAATATCTACACCGCTATCTGGATGAACATGGAAATATCTACACCGCCATCTGGATGAACATGGAAATATCTACACCGCTATCTGTATGAACATGGAAATATCTACACCGCTATCTGAGTAAATATGCATACATCTTCACCGCAATCTGTATAAACTTGGAAATATCTACACCGCTATCTGTATGAACATGGAGATATCTACACCGCTATCTGTTTGAACATGGAAATATCTACACCGCTATCTGCATGAAAATGGAAATATCTAAAGAGCTATCTGCATATACATGGAAATATCTACACAGCTATCTCTTTACACATGGAAATAACTACACCGCTATCTCTATGAACATGGAAATATATACACCGCCATCTGTATGAACATGGAAATATCTGCACTGCCATCTGTATGAACATGGAAATATCTACACCGCTATCTGTATAAACATGGAAATATCTACACCGCTATCTGTATGAATATGGAAATATCCACACCGCCATCTGTATGAACATGGAAATATCTGCACCGTCATCTGTATGAACATATAATTATCTACACCGCCATCTGTATTAAGAAGGAGATATCTACACCGCTATCTGTATAATCATGGATATATCTACACCGCTCTCTGTATAAACATGGAAATATCTACACTGCTACCTGTATAAACATGGAAATATCTACACCGCTACCTGTATAAACATGGAAATATCAGCACCGCTATCTGTATGAACATGGAAATATCAGCCCCTCTATCTGTATGAACATGGAAATAGCTACAACTCTATCTGTATGAACATGGAAATATCTACACCGCTATCTGTATGGACAAGGAAATATCTTCACTGCAATCGGTATGAACATGGATATATCTACGCAGCCATCTGTATGATCATGGAAATATCTACACCGCTATCTGTATGAAAATGGAAATATCTACACCGCTATCTGTATGAACATGGATATATCTGCACAGCCCTCTGTATGAACATGGAAATCTCCACACCGCTATCTGTGTAAACATGCATACATCTTCACCGCTGTCTGTATAAACTTGGAAATATCTACACCGCTATCTGTATGAACATGGAAATATATACACCTCTATCTGAAGATGGAAATATATACACCACTCTCTGCATGAAAATGGAAATATCTACACGGCTATCTGCATATACATGGAAATATCTACAAAGCTATCTCTTTACACATGGAAATAACTACACCGCTATCTGTATGAACATGGAAATATCTACACCGCCATCTGTATGAACATGGAAATATCTGCACCGCCATCTGTATGAACATATAAATATCTACTCCGCCATCTGTATTAAGATGGAAATATCTACACTGCTATCTGAATAAACATGGAAATATCTACACTGCTACCTGTATAAACATGGAAACATCAGCACTGCTATCTGCATAAACATGGAAATCTCAGCACCGCTATCTGTATGAACATGGAAATATCTACACTGCTATCTGCATGAACATGGAAATATCTACACCGCTATCTGTGTAAATATGCATACATTTTCACCGCAATCTGTATAAACATGGAAATATCTTCACCGCTATCTGTATGAACATGGAAATGTCTACACCGCTATCTGTTTAAACATGGAAATATCTACACCGCTATCTGCATGAAAATGGAAATATCTACAGAGCTATCTGCATATACATGGAAATATCTACACAGCTATCTCTTTACACATGGAAATAACTACACCGCTATCTGTATGAACATGGAAATATCTACACCGCCATCTGTATGAACATGGAAATATCTTCACCGCCATCTGTATGAACATACAAATATCTTCACGGCCATCTGTATTAAAATGGAGATATCTACACCGCTAACAGTATAAACATGGTAATATCAGCACCGCTATCTGTATGAACATGGAAATATCAGCCACTCTATCTGTATGAACGTGGAAATACCTACTCCGCTATCTGTATGAACATGGAAATATCTACACGGCTATCTGTATGAACATGGAAATATCTACAACGCCATCTGTTTGAACATGGATATATCTACACAGCCATCTGGATGAACATGGAAATATCTACACCGATATCTGTATGAACATGGAAATAGCTACACCGCTATCTGTATGAACATGGAAATATCTACACCACTATCTGTATGAACATGGAAATATCTACACCGCTATCAGTATGAACATGGAATAATCATCACCGCCATCTGTATGAACATGGATATATCTGTACAGCCATCTGGATGAACATGGAAATATCTACACTGCTATCTGTATGAACATGGAAATAGCTACAGAGCTATCTGTATGAACATGGAAATATCTACACCGCTACCTGTATAAACATGGAAATATCAGCACAGCTATCTGTATGAACATGGAAATATCTACACCGCTATGTGTACGAAGATGGACATATCTACACCGCTATCTGTATGAACATGGAAATAGCTACACCGCTATCTGTATGAACATGGAAATATCTACACCACTATCTGTATGAACATGGAAATATATACACCGCTATCTGTATGAACATGGATATATCTACACAGCCATCTGGATGAACATGGAAATATCTACACCGCTATCTGTATGAACATGGAAATATCTACACCACTATGTGTGTAAACATGCATACATCTTCACCGCTATCTGTATAAACATGGAAATATCTACACCGCTATCTGTTTGAACATGGAAATATCTAAACCGCTATCTGCATGAAAATGGAAATATCTACACAGCTATCTGCATATACATGGAAATATCTACACAGCTATCTCTTTACACATGGAAATAACTACACCGCTATCTGTATGAACATGGAAATATCTGCACGGCCATCTGTATGAACATATAAATATCTACACCGCCATCTGTATTAAGATGGAGATATCTACACCGCTATCTGTATAAACATGGAAATATCTACAGCGCTATCTGCATAAACATGGAAATATATACACCGCTATCTGTACAAACATGGAAATAACTACACCGCTATCTGTATAAACAGGGAAATATCTACACCGCTACCTGTATAAACATGGAAATATCAGCACCACTATCTGTATGAACATGGAAATATATACACCGCTATCTGTATGAACATGGAAATATCTACACCGCTATCAGTATGAACATGGAAATATCTACACCGCTATCTGTATGAACATGGAAATATCTACACCGCTATCTGTTTGAACAAGGAAATATCTACACAGCTGTCTGCATGAAAATGGAAATATCTACACAGCTATCTGCATATACATGGAAATATCTACACAGCTATCTCTTTGCACATGGAAATAACTACACCGCTATCTCTATGAGCATGCAAATATCTACATCGCCATCTGTATGAACATGGAAATATCTGCACCGCCATCTGTATGAACTTATAAATATCTACACCGCCATCTGTATTAAAAAGGAGATATCTACACCGCTATCTGTATAAACATGGAAATATCTACACCGCTATCTGTATAAACATGGAAATATCTACACCTCTATCTGTATAAACATGGAAATATCTACACCGCTTCCTTTATAAACATGGAAATATCAGCACCGCTATCGGTATGAACATGGAAATATCTACACCGCTATCTGTATTAACATGGAAATATCTACACCGCAATCTGTATGAACATGGAAATATCTTCACCGCTATCTGTATGAACATGGAAATATCTTCACCGCCATCTGTATGAACATGGATATGTCTACACAGCCATCTTAATGAACATGGAAATATCTACACCGCGATCTGTATGAACATGGAAATACCTACACCGCTATCTGTGAAAACATGCATACATCTTCACCGCTATCTGTATAAACATGGAAATATCTCCACCGCTATCTGTATGAACATGGAAATCCCTACACCGCTATCTGTTTGAACATGGAAATATCTAAACTGCTATCTGCATGAAAATAGAAATACCTACACAGCTATCTGCATATATATGGAAATATCTACAAATCTATCTCTATACACATGGAAATAACTACACCGCTATCTCTATAAACATGGAAATATCTACACCGCCATCTGTATGAACATGGAAATAAGTGCACCGCCGTCTGTATGAACATATAAATATCTACACCGCCATCTGTATTAAGATGGAGATATCTTCACCGCTATCTGTATAAACTTGGAAATATCAGCACCGCTATCTGTATGAACATGGAACTATCTACACCGCTATCTCTATGAACATGGATATATCTACACCGCTATCTGTATGAACATGGAAATAGCTACACCGCCATCTGTATGAACATGGAAATAACTGCAACGCCATCTGTATGAGCCTCTAAATATCTACACCGCCATCTGTATTAACAAGTAGATATCTACACCGCTATCTGTATAAACATGGAAATATCTACTATGCTGCCTGTATAAACATGGAAATATCTACACCGCTATCTGTATGAACATGGATATATCTACACCGCTATCTGTATGAACATGGATATATCTACAAAGCCATCTGGATGAACATGGAAATATCTACACTGCGATCTGAATGAACATGGAAATATGTACACCGATATCTGTATGAACATTTAAATATCTACACCGCTATCTGTTTGAACATGGAAATATCTACACCGCTATCTGCTTGAAAATGGAAATATCTACTCTGCTATCTGCATATACATGGAAATATCTTCACAGCTATCTCTTTACACATGGAAATATCTACACCGCTATCTGTATTAACATAGAAATATCTACACCGCAATCTGTATGAACATGGAAATATCTGCACCTCCATCTGTATGAACATATAAATATCTACACAGCCATCTGTATTAAGATGGAGATATCTACACCGCTATCTGCATAAACATGGAAATATCTACACCGCTATCTGTATAAACATGGAAATATCTACACCGCTATCTGTATGAACATGGAAATATCTACACCGCTACCTGTATGAACATGGAAATATCTACACCGCTGTCTGTATGAACATGGAAATATCTTCACCGCCATCTGTATGAACATGTATATGTCCACACAGCCGTCTGGATGAACATGGAAATATCTACACCGCGATCTCTATGAACACGGAAATATCTACACCGCTATCTGTGTAAACATGCATACATCTTCACCGCTATCTGTATAAACATGGAAATATCTACACCGCTATCTGTATGAACATGGAAATATCTGCACCGCTATCTGTTTGAACATGGAAATATCTAAACCCCTATCTGCATGAAAATAGAAATATCTACACAGCTATCTGCATATACATGGAAATATCTACAAAGCTATCTCTATACACATGGAAATAACGACACCGCTATATCTATAAACATGCCAATATCTACAGCGCCATCTGTATGAACATGGAAATATCTGCACCGCCATCTGTATGAACATATAAATATCTACACCGCCAACTGCTTTAAGATGGAGATATCTTCACCGCTCTCTGTATAAACTTGGAAATATCTACACCGCTATATGTATAAACATGGAAATATCTACACCGCTACCTGTATAAACATGGAAATATCTACACCGCTACCTGTATAAACATGGAAATATCAGCACCGCTATCTGTATGAACATGGAAATATCTACACCGCTATCTCTATGAACATGGAAATTTCTACACCGCTATCTGTTTTAACATGGAAATATCTAAACCGCTATCTGCATGAAAATGGAAATATCTACACAGCTAAATGCATATTCATGGAAATATCTACACAGCTATCTCTTTACACGTGGAAATAACTACACCACTATCTGTATGAACATGGAAATATCTACACCGCTATCTGTATGAACATGGATATATGTACACAGACATCTGGATGAACATGGATATATCTACACAGCCATCTGGATGAACATGGAAATATCTACACCGCTATCTGTATCAACATGGAAATATCTACACCGCTATCTGTATAAACATGGAAATATCTACACAGCCATCTGGATGAACATGGAAATATCTATACCGCTATCTGTGTAAACATGCATACATCTTCACCGCAGTCTGTATAAACATGGAAATATCTACACCGCTGTCTGTATGAACATGGAAATATCTACACCGCTATCTGTATGAACATGGAAATATCTACACTGCTATCTGTATGAACATGGAAATATCTACACCGCCATCTGTATGTACATGGAAATGTCTGCACCGCCATCTGTATGAAGATATTAATATCTACACGGCCATCTGTATTAAGATGGAGATATCTAAACCGCTATCTGCATAAACATGGAAATATCTACACCGCTATCTCTATAAACATGGAAATAACTACACCGCTATCTGTATAAACATGGAAATATCTACACCGCTACCTGTATAAACATGGAAATATCAGCACCACTATCTGTATGAACATGGAAGTATATACACAGCTATCTGTATGAACATGGAAATATCTACACCGCTATCTCTATGAACATGGTAATATCTTCACCGCCATCTGTATGAACATGGATATGTCTACACAGCCATCTGGATGAACATGGAAATATCTACACCGCTATCTGTATGAACATGGAAATATCTACACCGCTATCAGTGTAAACATGCAAACATCTTCACCACTATCTGTATAAACATGGAAATATCTACACCGCTATCTGTATGAACATGGAAATATCTACACCGCTCTCTCAATGAACATGGAAATATCTACACCGCTATCTGTTTGAACATGGAAATATCTAAACCGCTATCTGCATGAAAATGGAAATATCTACACAGCTATCTTCATATGCATGGAAATATCTACACAGGTATCTCTTTACACACGGAAAAAACTACACCGCTATCTGTATGAAGATGGAAATATCTTCACTGCCATCTGTATGAACATGGATATATCAACACAGCCATCTGGATGAACATGGAAATATCTACACCGCTATCTGTATAAACATGCATACATCTTCACCGCTATCTGTATAAACATGGAAATATCTACACTGCTATCTGCATGAACATGGAAATATCTACACCGCTATCTTAGTAAATATGCATACATCTTCACCGCAATCTGTATAAACATGGAAATATCTTCACCGCTATCTGTATGAACATGGAAATATCTACACCGCTATCTGTTTAAACACGAAAATATCTACACCGCTATCTGCATGAAAATGGAAATATCTACAGAGCTATCTGCATATACATGGAAATATCTACACAGCTATCTCTTTACACATGGAAATAACTACACCGCTATCTGTATGAACATGGAAATATCTACACCGCCATCTGTATGAACATGGAAATATCTTCACCGCCATCTGTATGAACATACAAATATCTTCACGGCCATCTGTATTAAAATGGAGATATCTACACCGCTAACAGTATAAACATGGAAATATCTTCACCGCTATCTGTATAAACATGGAAATAACTACACCGCTATCTGTATAAACATGGAAATATCTACACCGCTACCTGTATAAACATGGAAATATCATCACCGCTATCTGTATGAATATGGAAATATCAGCCCCTCTATCTGTATGAACGTGGAAATACCTACTCCGCTATCTGTATGAACATGGAAATATCTACACCGCTATCTGGATGAACATGGAAATATCTACACCGCCATCTGGATGAACATGGAAATATCTACACCGCTATCTGTATGAACATGGAAATATCTACACCGCTATCTGAGTAAATATGCATACATCTTCACCGCAATCTGTATAAACTTGGAAATATCTACACCGCTATCTGTATGAACATGGAGATATCTACACCGCTATCTGTTTGAACATGGAAATATCTACACCGCTATCTGCATGAAAATGGAAATATCTAAAGAGCTATCTGCATATACATGGAAATATCTACACAGCTATCTCTTTACACATGGAAATAACTACACCGCTATCTCTATGAACATGGAAATATATACACCGCCATCTGTATGAACATGGAAATATCTGCACTGCCATCTGTATGAACATGGAAATATCTACACCGCTATCTGTATAAACATGGAAATATCTACACCGCTATCTGTATGAATATGGAAATATCCACACCGCCATCTGTATGAACATGGAAATATCTGCACCGTCATCTGTATGAACATATAATTATCTACACCGCCATCTGTAGTAAGAAGGAGATATCTACACCGCTATCTGTATAATCATGGATATATCTACACCGCTCTCTGTATAAACATGAAAATATCTACACTGCTACCTGTATAAACATGGAAATATCTACACCGCTACCTGTATAAACATGGAAATATCAGCACCGCTATCTGTATGAACATGGAAATATCAGCCCCTCTATCTGTATGAACATGGAAATAGCTACAACTCTATCTGTATGAACATGGAAATATCTACACCGCTATCTGTATGGACAAGGAAATATCTTCACTGCAATCGGTATGAACATGGATATATCTACGCAGCCATCTGTATGATCATGGAAATATCTACACCGCTATCTGTATGAAAATGGAAATATCTACACCGCTATCTGTATGAACATGGATATATCTGCACAGCCCTCTGTATGAACATGGAAATCTCCACACCGCTATCTGTGTAAACATGCATACATCTTCACCGCTGTCTGTATAAACTTGGAAATATCTACACCGCTATCTGTATGAACATGGAAATATATACACCTCTATCTGAAGATGGAAATATATACACCACTCTCTGCATGAAAATGGAAATATCTACACGGCTATCTGCATATACATGGAAATATCTACAAAGCTATCTCTTTACACATGGAAATAACTACACCGCTATCTGTATGAACATGGAAATATCTACACCGCCATCTGTATGAACATGGAAATATCTGCACCGCCATCTGTATGAACATATAAATATCTACTCCGCCATCTGTATTAAGATGGAAATATCTACACTGCTATCTGAATAAACATGGAAATATCTACACTGCTACCTGTATAAACATGGAAACATCAGCACTGCTATCTGCATAAACATGGAAATCTCAGCACCGCTATCTGTATGAACATGGAAATATCTACACTGCTATCTGCATGAACATGGAAATATCTACACCGCTATCTGTGTAAATATGCATACATTTTCACCGCAATCTGTATAAACATGGAAATATCTTCACCGCTATCTGTATGAACATGGAAATGTCTACACCGCTATCTGTTTAAACATGGAAATATCTACACCGCTATCTGCATGAAAATGGAAATATCTACAGAGCTATCTGCATATACATGGAAATATCTACACAGCTATCTCTTTACACATGGAAATAACTACACCGCTATCTGTATGAACATGGAAATATCTACACCGCCATCTGTATGAACATGGAAATATCTTCACCGCCATCTGTATGAACATACAAATATCTTCACGGCCATCTGTATTAAAATGGAGATATCTACACCGCTAACAGTATAAACATGGTAATATCAGCACCGCTATCTGTATGAACATGGAAATATCAGCCCCTCTATCTGTATGAACGTGGAAATACCTACTCCGCTATCTGTATGAACATGGAAATATCTACACGGCTATCTGTATGAACATGGAAATATCTACAACGCCATCTGTTTGAACATGGATATATCTACACAGCCATCTGGATGAACATGGAAATATCTACACCGATATCTGTATGAACATGGAAATAGCTACACCGCTATCTGTATGAACATGGAAATATCTACACCACTATCTGTATGAACATGGAAATATCTACACCGCTATCAGTATGAACATGGAATAATCATCACCGCCATCTGTATGAACATGGATATATCTGTACAGCCATCTGGATGAACATGGAAATATCTACACTGCTATCTGTATGAACATGGAAATAGCTACAGAGCTATCTGTATGAACATGGAAATATCTACACCGCTACCTGTATAAACATGGAAATATCAGCACAGCTATCTGTATGAACATGGAAATATCTACACCGCTATGTGTACGAAGATGGACATATCTACACCGCTATCTGTATGAACATGGAAATAGCTACACCGCTATCTGTATGAACATGGAAATATCTACACCACTATCTGTATGAACATGGAAATATATACACCGCTATCTGTATGAACATGGATATATCTACACAGCCATCTGGATGAACATGGAAATATCTACACCGCTATCTGTATGAACATGGAAATATCTACACCACTATGTGTGTAAACATGCATACATCTTCACCGCTATCTGTATAAACATGGAAATATCTACACCGCTATCTGTTTGAACATGGAAATATCTAAACCGCTATCTGCATGAAAATGGAAATATCTACACAGCTATCTGCATATACATGGAAATATCTACACAGCTATCTCTTTACACATGGAAATAACTACACCGCTATCTGTATGAACATGGAAATATCTGCACGGCCATCTGTATGAACATATAAATATCTACACCGCCATCTGTATTAAGATGGAGATATCTACACCGCTATCTGTATAAACATGGAAATATCTACAGCGCTATCTGCATAAACATGGAAATATATACACCGCTATCTGTACAAACATGGAAATAACTACACCGCTATCTGTATAAACAGGGAAATATCTACACCGCTACCTGTATAAACATGGAAATATCAGCACCACTATCTGTATGAACATGGAAATATATACACCGCTATCTGTATGAACATGGAAATATCTACACCGCTATCAGTATGAACATGGAAATATCTACACCGCTATCTGTATGAACATGGAAATATCTACACCGCTATCTGTTTGAACAAGGAAATATCTACACAGCTGTCTGCATGAAAATGGAAATATCTACACAGCTATCTGCATATACATGGAAATATCTACACAGCTATCTCTTTGCACATGGAAATAACTACACCGCTATCTCTATGAGCATGCAAATATCTACATCGCCATCTGTATGAACATGGAAATATCTGCACCGCCATCTGTATGAACTTATAAATATCTACACCGCCATCTGTATTAAGAAGGAGATATCTACACCGCTATCTGTATAAACATGGAAATATCTACACCGCTATCTGTATAAACATGGAAATATCTACACCTCTATCTGTATAAACATGGAAATATCTACACCGCTTCCTTTATAAACATGGAAATATCAGCACCGCTATCGGTATGAACATGGAAATATCTACACCGCTATCTGTATTAACATGGAAATATCTACACCGCAATCTGTATGAACATGGAAATATCTTCACCGCTATCTGTATGAACATGGAAATATCTTCACCGCCATCTGTATGAACATGGATATGTCTACACAGCCATCTTAATGAACATGGAAATATCTACACCGCGATCTGTATGAACATGGAAATACCTACACCGCTATCTGTGAAAACATGCATACATCTTCACCGCTATCTGTATAAACATGGAAATATCTCCACCGCTATCTGTATGAACATGGAAATCCCTACACCGCTATCTGTTTGAACATGGAAATATCTAAACTGCTATCTGCATGAAAATAGAAATACCTACACAGCTATCTGCATATATATGGAAATATCTACAAATCTATCTCTATACACATGGAAATAACTACACCGCTATCTCTATAAACATGGAAATATCTACACCGCCATCTGTATGAACATGGAAATAAGTGCACCGCCGTCTGTATGAACATATAAATATCTACACCGCCATCTGTATTAAGATGGAGATATCTTCACCGCTATCTGTATAAACTTGGAAATATCAGCACCGCTATCTGTATGAACATGGAACTATCTACACCGCTATCTCTATGAACATGGATATATCTACACCGCTATCTGTATGAACATGGAAATAGCTACACCGCCATCTGTATGAACATGGAAATAACTGCAACGCCATCTGTATGAGCCTCTAAATATCTACACCGCCATCTGTATTAACAAGTAGATATCTACACCGCTATCTGTATAAACATGGAAATATCTACTATGCTGCCTGTATAAACATGGAAATATCTACACCGCTATCTGTATGAACATGGATATATCTACACCGCTATCTGTATGAACATGGATATATCTACAAAGCCATCTGGATGAACATGGAAATATCTACACTGCGATCTGAATGAACATGGAAATATGTACACCGATATCTGTATGAACATTTAAATATCTACACCGCTATCTGTTTGAACATGGAAATATCTACACCGCTATCTGCTTGAAAATGGAAATATCTACTCTGCTATCTGCATATACATGGAAATATCTTCACAGCTATCTCTTTACACATGGAAATATCTACACCGCTATCTGTATTAACATAGAAATATCTACACCGCAATCTGTATGAACATGGAAATATCTGCACCTCCATCTGTATGAACATATAAATATCTACACAGCCATCTGTATTAAGATGGAGATATCTACACCGCTATCTGCATAAACATGGAAATATCTACACCGCTATCTGTATAAACATGGAAATATCTACACCGCTATCTGTATAAACATGGAAATATCTACACCGCTACCTGTATAAACATGGAAATATCATCACCGCTATCTGTATGAACATGGAAATATCTACACAGCCATCTGGATGATCATGGAAATATCTACACCACTATCTGTATGAACATGGAAATAGCTATACCGCTATCTGTATGAACATGGAAATATCTACACTGCTATCTGTATAAACATGGAAATATCTACACCGCTACCTGTATAAACATGGAAATATCAGAACCGCTATCTGTATGAACATGGAAATATCAGCCCCTCTATCTGTATGAACATGGAAATATCTACACCGCTATCTCTATGAACATGGAAATATCTACACCGCTATCTGTTTGAACATGGAAATATCTAAACCACTATCTGCATGAAAATGGAAATATCTACACAGCTATCTGCATATACATGGAAATATCTACGCAGCTATCTCTTTACACATGGAAATAACTACACAGTTATCTGTATGAACATGGAAATATCTACACCGCTGTCTGTATGAACATGGAGATATCTACACCGCTATCTGTATGAACATGGAAATATCCACACCGCAATCTGTATGAACATGGAAATATCTTCACCGCCATCTGTATGAATATGGATATGTCTACACAGCGATCTGGATGAACATGGAAATATCTACACCGCGATCTGTATGAACATGGAAATATCTACACCGCTATCTGTATAAACATGGAAATAACTACACCGCTATCTGTATAAACATGGAAATATCTACACCGCTACCTGTATAAACATGGAAATATCAGCACCACTATCTGTATGAACATGGAAGTATATACACCGCTATCTGTATGAGCATGGAAATATCTACACCGCTATCAGTATGAACATGGAAATATCTACACTGCTCTCTGTATGAACATGGAAATATCTACACCGCTATCTGTTTGAACAAGGAAATATATACACCGCTGTCTGCATGAAAATGGAAATATCTACACAGCTATCTGCATATACATGGAAATATCTACACAGCTATCTCTTTACACATGGAAATAACTACACCGCTATCTGTATGAACATGGAAATATCTACATTGCCATCTGTATGAACATGGAAATATCTGCACCGCCATCTGTATGAACTTATAAATATCTACACCGCCATCTGTATTAAGAAGGAGATATCTTCACCACTATCTGTATAAACTTGGAAATATCAGCACCGCTATCTGTATGAACATGGAAATATCTACACCGCTGCCTGTATAAACATGGAAATATCTACACCGCTATCTGTATGAACATGGATATATCTACACCGCTACCTGTTTGAACATGGAAATATCTACACCGCTGTCTGCATGAAAATGGAAATATCTACACAGCTATCTGCATATACATGGAAATATCTACAAAGCTATCTCTTTACACATGGAAGTAACTACACCGCTATCTCTATAAACATGGAAATATCTATACTGCCATCTGTATGAACATGGAAATATCTTCACAGCCATCTGTATGAACATATAAATATGTACACCGCCATCTGTGTTAAGAAGGAGATATCTACACCGCTATCTGAATAAACATGGAAATATCTACAACGCTATCTGTATAAACATGGAAATATCAGCACCGCTATCTGTATGAACATGGAAATATCTGCACCGCTATCTGTATGAACATGGAAATATCTACACCGCTATCTGTATGAACATGGAAATATATTCACCGCCATCTGTATGAACATGGATATATCTACACAGCCAACTGTATGAACATGGAAATATCTACACCGCTATCTGTATGAACATGGAAATATCTACACCGCTATCTGTATGAACATGGGTATGTCTACACAGCCATCTGGATGAACATGGAAATATCTACACCGCGATCTGTATGAACATGGAAATATCTACTCCGCTATCTGTGTAATCTTGCATACGTTTCACCGCTATCTGTATAAACATGGAAATATCTACACCGCTATCTGTATGAACATGGAAATATCTACACCGCTATCTCTTTGAACATGGAAATATCTAAACCGCTATCTGCATGAAAATAGAAATATCTACACAGCTATCTACATATACATGGAAATATCTACAAACCTATCTCTTTACACATGGAAATAACTAAACCGCTATCTCTATAAACATGGAAATATCTACACCGCCATCTGTATGAACATGGAAATATCTGCACTGCCATCTGTATGAACATATAAATATCTACACCGCCATCTGTATTAAGATGGAGATATCTTCACCGTTATCTGTATAAACTTGGAAATATCTACACCGCTATCTTTATAAACCTGGAAATATCTACACCGCTATCTGTATAAACATGGAAATATCTACACCGCTACCTGTATAAATATGGAAATATCAGCACCGCTATCTGTATGAACATGGAAATATCTACACCGCTATCTCTATGAACATGGAAGTACCTACACCGCTATCTGCATGAACATGGAAATAGCTACACCGCTATCTGTACGAACATGGAAATATCTACACTTCTATCTGTATGAACATGGAAATATCTACACCGCTATCTGTGCGAACATGTATATATCTACACAGCCATCTGGATGAACATGGAAATATCTACACCGCTATCTGCATGAACATGGAAATATCTACACCGCTATCTGTGTAAACATGCATACATCTTCACTGCAATCTGTATAAGCATGGAAATATCTACAACGCTATCTGTATGAACATGGAAATATCTACACCGCTATCTGTTTGAACATGGAAATATCTAAACCGCTATCAGCATGAAAATAGAAATATCTACACAGCTATCTGCATATACATGGAAATATCTACACAGCTATCTCTTTACACATGGAAATATCTGCACCGCTATCTGTATGAACATGGAAATATCTACACCGCCATCGGTATGAACATGGAAATATCTGCACCGCCATCTGAATAAACATATAAATATCTACCCCGCCATCTGTATTAAGATGGAGATATCTACACCGCTATCTGTATAAACATGGAAATATCCACACCGCTATCTGTATAAACATGGAAATATCTACACTGCTACCTGTATAAACATGAAAATATCTACACCACTACCTGTATAAACATGGAAATATCAGCGCCGCTATCTCTATGAACATGAAAATATCAGCCCTTCTATCTGTATGAACATGGAAATATCTACACCGCTATCTCTATGAACATGGAAATATCTACACCGCCATCTGTATGAACATGGATATATCTACACAGCCATCTGGATGAACATGGAAATATCTACACCGCTATCTGTATGAACATGGAAATATCTACACCGCTATCTGTATGAACATGGAAATACATACACCGCTATCTGTATGAACATGGAAATAGCTACACCGCTATCTGTATGCACATGGAAATTTTTTCACCGCCATCTGTATGAACATGGATATATCTACACAGCCATCTGGATGAACATGGAAATATCTACAACGCTATCTGTATGAACATGGAAATATCTACACCGCTATGTGTATGAACATGGAAATATCTACACCGCTATCTGTATAAACATGGAAATATCTACACCGCCATCTGTATGAACATGGATATATCTACACAGCCATCTGGATGAACATGGAAATATCTACACCGCTATCTGTATAAACATGGAAATATCTACACCGCTATCTGTGTAAATATGCATACATCTTCACCGCAATCTGTATAAACATGGAAATACCTACACCGCTATCTGTGTGAACATGGAAATATCTACACCGCTATCTGTTTGAACATGGAAATATCTACACCGGTATCTGCATGAAAATGGAAATATCTACAGAGCTATCTGCATATACATAGAAATATCTACACAGCTATCTCTTTACACATGGAAATAACTACACCGCTATCTGTATGAACATGGAAATATCTACACCGCCATCTGTATGAACATGGAAATATCTGCACCGCCATCTGTATGAACATATAAATATCTACACGGCCATCTGTATTAAGATGGAGATATCTACACCGCTATTTGTATAAACATGGAAATATCTACACCGCTATCTGTATAAACACGGAAATATCTACCCCGCTACCTGTATAAACATGGAAATATCAGCACCGCTATCTGTATGAACATGGAAATATCTACACCACTATCTGTATGAACATGGAAATATCTACACCGCTATCTGTATGAACATGGAATTATCTTCACCGCCATCTGTATGAATATGGATATATCTACACAGCCATCTGGATGAACATGGAAATATCTACACCGCTATCTGTATGAACATGGAAATAGCTACACAGCTATCTGTATGAACATGGAAATATCTACACCGCTATCTGTATGAACATGGAAATATCTACACCGCTATCTGTATGAACATGGAAATATCTACACCGCTATCTGTATGAACATGGATATATCTACACCGCTACCTGTATAAACATGGAAATATCAGCACCGCTATCTGTATGAACATGGAAATATCAGCACCTCTATCTGTATGAACATGGAAATATCTACACCGCTATGTGTATGAACATGGAAATATCTACACCGCTTGATGCATGAACATGGAATTATCTTCACCGCAATCAGTGTGAACATGGATATGTCTAAACAGCCATCTGGAGGAACATGGAAATATCTACACCGCTATCTGTATGAACATGGAAATAGCTACTCCGCTATCTGTATGAACATGGAAATATCTGCACCGCCATCTGTATGAACATATAAATATCTACACCGCCATCTGTATTAAGATGGAGATATCTACACCGCTATCTGTATAAACATGGAAATATCTACACCGCTATCTGTACGAATATGGAAATATCTACACCGCTACCTGTATAAACATGGAAATATCAGCACCGCTATCTGTATGAACATGGAAATATCTACACCGCTATCTGTATGAACATTGAAATATCTACACCGCTATCTGTTTGAACATGGAAATATCTACACCGCTGTCTGCATGAAAATGTAAATATCTACACAGAAATCTGTATATACATGGAAATATCTACACAGCTATCTCTTTACACATGGAAATAACTACACCGCTATCTCTAAAAACATGGAAATATCTACACCGCTATCTGTACGAACATGGAAATATATACACCGCTGTCTGTATGAACATGGAAATAGCTACACCGCTATCTGAACATGGAAATATCTACACCACTATCTGTATGAACATGGAAATAACTACACCGCTATCTGTATGAACATGGATATATCTACACAGCCATCTGGAAGGACATGGAATTATCTACACCGCTATCTGTATGAACATGGAAATATCTACACCGCTATCTGTGTAAACATGCATACATCTTCACCGCTATCTGTATAAACATGGAAATATCTACACCGCTATCTGTATGAACATGGAAATATCTACACCTCTGTTTGAACTTGGAAATATCTAAACCGCTATCTGCATGAAAATGGAAATATCTACAGAGCTATCTGCATATACATGGAAATATCTACACAGCTATCTCTTTACCAATGGCAATAACTACACCGCTATCTGTATGAACATGGAAATATCTGCACCGCCATCTGTATGAACATATAAATATCTACACCGCCATCTGTATTAAGATGGAGATATCTACACCGCAATCTGTATGAACATGGATATGTCTACACAGCCATCAGGATGAACATGGAAATATCTACAACGCTATCTGTATGAACATTGAAATATATACACCGCTATCTGTATGAACATGGAAATATCTACAACGCTATCTGTATGAACATGGAAATATCTACACCGCTATCTGTATAAACATGGAAATATCAGCACAGCTATCTGTATGAACATGGAAATATCAGCCCCTCTATCTGTATGAACATGGAAATATCTACACCGCTATCTGGATGAACATGGAAATATCTACACCGCCATCTGGATGAACATGGAAATATCTACACCGCTATCTGTATGAACATGGAAATATCTACACCGCTATCTGAGTAAATATGCATACATCTTCACCGCAATCTGTATAAACTTGGAAATATCAACACCGCTATCTGTATGAACATGGAAATATCTACACCGCTATCTGTTTGAACATGGAAATATCTACACCGCTATCTGCATGAAAATGGAAATATCTAAAGAGCTATCTGCATATACATGGAAATATCTACACAGCTATCTCTTTACACATGGAAATAACTACACCGCTATCTCTATGAACATGGAAATATCTACACCGCCATCTGTATGAACATGGAAATATCTGCACTGCCATCTGTATGAACATGGAAATATCTACACCGCCATCTGTATGAACATGGAAATATCTACACCGCCATCTGTATGAATATGGAAATATCCACACCGCCATCTGTATGAACATGGAAATATCTGCACCGTCATCTGTATGAACATATAATTATCTACACCGCCATCTGTATTAAGAAGGAGATATCTACACCGCTATCTGTATAAACATGGATATATCTACACCGCTCTCTGTATAAACATGGAAATATCTACACTGCTACCTGTATAAACATGGAAATATCTACACCGCTATCTGTATAAACATGGAAATATCAGCACCGCTATCTGTTTGAACATGGAAATATCAGCCCCTCTATCTGTATGAACATGGAAATATCTACACCGCTATCTGTATAAACATGGAAATATCAGCACAGCTATCTGTATGAACATGGAAATATCAGCCCCTCTATCTGTATGAACATGGAAATATCTACACCGCTATCTGTATGAACATGGAAATATCTACACCGCTAGATGTATGAACATGGAATTATCTTCACCGCCATCTGTGTGAACATGGATATGTCTACACAGCCATCTGGAGGAACATGGAAATATCTACACCGCTATCTGTATGAACATGGAAATAGCTACTCCGCTATCTGTATGAACATGGAAATATCTGCACCGCCATCTGTATGAACTTATAAATATCTACACCGCCATCTGTATTAAGATGGAGATATCTACACCGCTATCTGTATAAACATGGAAATATCTACACCGCTATCTGTATAAACATGGAAATATCTGCACAGCCATCTGTATGAATATATAAATATCTACACCGCCATCTGTATTAAGATGGAGATATCTACACCGCTATCTGTATGAACATGGATATGTCTAAACAGCCATCTGGATGAACATGGAAATATCTTCAACGCTATCTGTATGAACATGGAAATATATACACCGCTATCTGTATGAACATGGAAATATCTACACCGCTATCTGTATGAACATGGAAATATCTACACCGCTATCTGTATGAACATGGAAATATATACACCGATATCTGTATGAACATGGAAATATCTACACCGCTATCTGTTTGAACATGGAAATATCTACACCGCTGTCTGCATGAAAATGGAAATATCTACACAGCTATCTGCATATACATGGAAATATCTACACAGCTATCTCTTTACACATGGAAATAACTACACCGCTATCTCTAAAAACATGGAAATATCTACACCGCCATCTGTATGAACATGGAAATATCTTCACTGCCATCTGTATGAACATATAAATATCTACACCGCCATCTGTATTAAGGAGATATATTCACCGCTATCTGTATAAACATGGAAATATCTACACCGCTATCTGTATAAACATGGAAATATCTACACCGCTATCTGTATAAAAATGGAAATATCAGCACCGCTATCAGTATGAACATGGAAATATCTGCACCGCCATCTGTATGAACATGGAAATATCTACACCGCTATCTGTGTGAACATGGAGATATCTACACCGCTATCTGTATGAACATGGAAATATCTACACCGCCATCTGTATGAACATGGAAATATCTGCACTGCCATGTGTATGAACATATAAATATCTGCACCGCCATCTGTATTAAGAAGGAGATATCTACACCGCTATCTGTATAAACATTTAAATATCAGCACCGCTATCTGTATGAACATGGAAATATCTACACCGCTATCTCTATGAACATGGAAATATCAACACCACTATCTGTATGAACATGGAAATAGCTACACCGCTATCTGTATGAACATGGAAACATCTACACCACTACCTGTATGAACATGGAAATATCTACACCTCTATCTCTATAAACTTGGATATATCTACACAGCCATCTGGATGAACATGGAAATATCTACACCGCTATCTGTTTGAACATGTAAATATCTACACCGCTATATGCATGAAAGTGGAAATATCTACAAAGCTATCTGCATATACATGGAAATATCTACAAAGCTATCTCCTTACACATGGAAATAACTACACCGCTATATCTATAAACATGGAAATATCTACACCGCCATCTGTATGAACATGGAAGTATCTGCACCGCCATCTGTATGAACATATAAATATCTACACCGCCATCTGGATTAAGAAGGAAATATCTAAACCGCTATCTGTATAAACATGGAAATATCTACACCGCTGCCTATATAAACATGGAAATATCAGCACCGCTATCTCTATGAACATGGAAATATCTACACCGCTATCAGTATGAACATGGAAATATCTACACCGCAATCGGTTTGAACATGGAAATATCTACACCGCTATCTGTATGAACATGGAAATACCTTCACCGCCATCTGTATGAACATGGGTATGTCTACACAGCCATCTAGATGAACATGGAAATATCTACACCGAGATCTGTACGAACATGGAAATATCTACACCGCTATCTGTGTAAACATGCATACATCATCACCGCTATCTGTATAAACATGGAAATATCTACACCTATGTCTGTATGAACATGGAAATATCTACACCGCTATCTGTATGAACATGGAAATAGCTACACCGCTATCTGTATGAACATGGAAATATCTTCACCGCCATCCGAATGAACATGGATATATCTACACAGCCATCTGGATGAACATGGAAATATCTACACAGCTATCTGTATGAATATGGAAATATCTACACCGCTATCTGTTTGAACATGGAAATATCTACACCGCTGTCTGCATGAAAATGGAAATATCTACACAGCTATCTGCATATACATGGAAATATCTACACAGCTACCTCTTTACACATGCAAATAACTACACCGCTATCTCTATAAACTTGGAAATATCTACACCGCCATCTGCATGAACATGGAAATATCTGCACCGCCATCTGTATGAACATATAAACATCTACACCGCCATCTGTATTAAGGAGATATCTACACCGCTACCTGTATAAACATGGAAATATCTACACCGTTATCTGTATAAACATGGAAATATCTACACCGCTATCTGTATAAACATGGAAATATCTACACCGCTATCTGTATAAACATGGAAATATATACACCGCTACCTGTATGAACATGGAAATATCAGCACCGCTATCGGTATGAACATGGAAATATCTCCACAGCTATCTGTATGAACATGGAAATATCTACACCGCTATCGGTATGAACATGGAAATATCTACACCGCTATCTGTTTGAACATGGAAATATCTAAACCGCTATCAGCATGAAAATAGAAATATCTACACAGCTATCTGCATATACATGGAAATATCTACACAGCTATCTCTTTACACATGGAAATATCTGCACCGCTATCTGTATGAACATGGAAATATCTACACCGCCATCTGTATGAACATGGAAATATCTGCACCGCCATCTGAATAAACATATAAATATCTACCCCGCCATCTGTATTAAGATGGAGATATCTACACCGCTATCTGTATAAACATGGAAATATCCACACCGCTATCTGTATAAACATGGAAATATCTACACTGCTACCTGTATAAACATGAAAATATCTACACCACTACCTGTATAAACATGGAAATATCAGCGCCGCTATCTCTATGAACATGGAAATATCAGCCCCTCTATCTGTATGAACATGGAAATATCTACACCGCTATCTCTATGAACATGGAAATATCTACACCGCCATCTGTATGAACATGGATATATCTACACAGCCATCTGGATGAACATGGAAATATCTACACCGCTATCTGTATGAACATGGAAATATCTACACCGCTATCTGTATGAACATGGAAATACATACACCGCTATCTGTATGAACATGGAAATAGCTACACCGCTATCTGTATGCACATGGAAATTTTTTCACCGCCATCTGTATGAACATGGATATATCTACACAGCCATCTGGATGAACATGGAAATATCTACAACGCTATCTGTATGAACATGGAAATATCTACACCGCTATGTGTATGAACATGGAAATATCTACACCGCTATCTGTATAAACATGGAAATATCTACACCGCCATCTGTATGAACATGGATATATCTACACAGCCATCTGGATGAACATGGAAATATCTACACCGCTATCTGTATAAACATGGAAATATCTACACCGCTATCTGTGTAAATATGCATACATCTTCACCGCAATCTGTATAAACATGGAAATACCTACACCGCTATCTGTGTGAACATGGAAATATCTACACCGCTATCTGTTTGAACATGGAAATATCTACACCGGTATCTGCATGAAAATGGAAATATCTACAGAGCTATCTGCATATACATAGAAATATCTACACAGCTATCTCTTTACACATGGAAATAACTACACCGCTATCTGTATGAACATGGAAATATCTACACCGCCATCTGTATGAACATGGAAATATCTGCACCGCCATCTGTATGAACATATAAATATCTACACGGCCATCTGTATTAAGATGGAGATATCTACACCGCTATTTGTATAAACATGGAAATATCTACACCGCTATCTGTATAAACACGGAAATATCTACCCCGCTACCTGTATAAACATGGAAATATCAGCACCGCTATCTGTATGAACATGGAAATATCTACACCACTATCTGTATGAACATGGAAATATCTACACCGCTATCTGTATGAACATGGAATTATCTTCACCGCCATCTGTATGAATATGGATATATCTACACAGCCATCTGGATGAACATGGAAATATCTACACCGCTATCTGTATGAACATGGAAATAGCTACACAGCTATCTGTATGAACATGGAAATATCTACACCGCTATCTGTATGAACATGGAAATATCTACACCGCTATCTGTATGAACATGGAAATATCTACACCGCTATCTGTATGAACATGGATATATCTACACCGCTACCTGTATAAACATGGAAATATCAGCACCGCTATCTGTATGAACATGGAAATATCAGCACCTCTATCTGTATGAACATGGAAATATCTACACCGCTATGTGTATGAACATGGAAATATCTACACCGCTTGATGCATGAACATGGAATTATCTTCACCGCAATCAGTGTGAACATGGATATGTCTAAACAGCCATCTGGAGGAACATGGAAATATCTACACCGCTATCTGTATGAACATGGAAATAGCTACTCCGCTATCTGTATGAACATGGAAATATCTGCACCGCCATCTGTATGAACATATAAATATCTACACCGCCATCTGTATTAAGATGGAGATATCTACACCGCTATCTGTATAAACATGGAAATATCTACACCGCTATCTGTACGAATATGGAAATATCTACACCGCTACCTGTATAAACATGGAAATATCAGCACCGCTATCTGTATGAACATGGAAATATCTACACCGCTATCTGTATGAACATTGAAATATCTACACCGCTATCTGTTTGAACATGGAAATATCTACACCGCTGTCTGCATGAAAATGTAAATATCTACACAGAAATCAGTATATACATGGAAATATCTACACAGCTATCTCTTTACACATGGAAATAACTACACCGCTATCTCTAAAAACATGGAAATATCTACACCGCTATCTGTACGAACATGGAAATATATACACCGCTGTCTGTATGAACATGGAAATAGCTACACCGCTATCTGAACATGGAAATATCTACACCACTATCTGTATGAACATGGAAATAACTACACCGCTATCTGTATGAACATGGATATATCTACACAGCCATCTGGAAGGACATGGAATTATCTACACCGCTATCTGTATGAACATGGAAATATCTACACCGCTATCTGTGTAAACATGCATACATCTTCACCGCTATCTGTATAAACATGGAAATATCTACACCGCTATCTGTATGAACATGGAAATATCTACACCTCTGTTTGAACTTGGAAATATCTAAACCGCTATCTGCATGAAAATGGAAATATCTACAGAGCTATCTGCATATACATGGAAATATCTACACAGCTATCTCTTTACCAATGGCAATAACTACACCGCTATCTGTATGAACATGGAAATATCTGCACCGCCATCTGTATGAACATATAAATATCTACACCGCCATCTGTATTAAGATGGAGATATCTACACCGCAATCTGTATGAACATGGATATGTCTACACAGCCATCAGGATGAACATGGAAATATCTACAACGCTATCTGTATGAACATTGAAATATATACACCGCTATCTGTATGAACATGGAAATATCTACAACGCTATCTGTATGAACATGGAAATATCTACACCGCTATCTGTATAAACATGGAAATATCAGCACAGCTATCTGTATGAACATGGAAATATCAGCCCCTCTATCTGTATGAACATGGAAATATCTACACCGCTATCTGGATGAACATGGAAATATCTACACCGCCATCTGGATGAACATGGAAATATCTACACCGCTATCTGTATGAACATGGAAATATCTACACCGCTATCTGAGTAAATATGCATACATCTTCACCGCAATCTGTATAAACTTGGAAATATCAACACCGCTATCTGTATGAACATGGAAATATCTACACCGCTATCTGTTTGAACATGGAAATATCTACACCGCTATCTGCATGAAAATGGAAATATCTAAAGAGCTATCTGCATATACATGGAAATATCTACACAGCTATCTCTTTACACATGGAAATAACTACACCGCTATCTCTATGAACATGGAAATATCTACACCGCCATCTGTATGAACATGGAAATATCTGCACTGCCATCTGTATGAACATGGAAATATCTACACCGCCATCTGTATGAACATGGAAATATCTACACCGCCATCTGTATGAATATGGAAATATCCACACCGCCATCTGTATGAACATGGAAATATCTGCACCGTCATCTGTATGAACATATAATTATCTACACCGCCATCTGTATTAAGAAGGAGATATCTACACCGCTATCTGTATAAACATGGATATATCTACACCGCTCTCTGTATAAACATGGAAATATCTACACTGCTACCTGTATAAACATGGAAATATCTACACCGCTATCTGTATAAACATGGAAATATCAGCACCGCTATCTGTTTGAACATGGAAATATCAGCCCCTCTATCTGTATGAACATGGAAATATCTACACCGCTATCTGTATAAACATGGAAATATCAGCACAGCTATCTGTATGAACATGGAAATATCAGCCCCTCTATCTGTATGAACATGGAAATATCTACACCGCTATCTGTATGAACATGGAAATATCTACACCGCTAGATGTATGAACATGGAATTATCTTCACCGCCATCTGTGTGAACATGGATATGTCTACACAGCCATCTGGAGGAACATGGAAATATCTACACCGCTATCTGTATGAACATGGAAATAGCTACTCCGCTATCTGTATGAACATGGAAATATCTGCACCGCCATCTGTATGAACTTATAAATATCTACACCGCCATCTGTATTAAGATGGAGATATCTACACCGCTATCTGTATAAACATGGAAATATCTACACCGCTATCTGTATAAACATGGAAATATCTGCACAGCCATCTGTATGAATATATAAATATCTACACCGCCATCTGTATTAAGATGGAGATATCTACACCGCTATCTGTATGAACATGGATATGTCTAAACAGCCATCTGGATGAACATGGAAATATCTTCAACGCTATCTGTATGAACATGGAAATATATACACCGCTATCTGTATGAACATGGAAATATCTACACCGCTATCTGTATGAACATGGAAATATCTACACCGCTATCTGTATGAACATGGAAATATATACACCGATATCTGTATGAACATGGAAATATCTACACCGCTATCTGTTTGAACATGGAAATATCTACACCGCTGTCTGCATGAAAATGGAAATATCTACACAGCTATCTGCATATACATGGAAATATCTACACAGCTATCTCTTTACACATGGAAATAACTACACCGCTATCTCTAAAAACATGGAAATATCTACACCGCCATCTGTATGAACATGGAAATATCTTCACTGCCATCTGTATGAACATATAAATATCTACACCGCCATCTGTATTAAGGAGATATATTCACCGCTATCTGTATAAACATGGAAATATCTACACCGCTATCTGTATAAACATGGAAATATCTACACCGCTATCTGTATAAAAATGGAAATATCAGCACCGCTATCAGTATGAACATGGAAATATCTGCACCGCCATCTGTATGAACATGGAAATATCTACACCGCTATCTGTGTGAACATGGAGATATCTACACCGCTATCTGTATGAACATGGAAATATCTACACCGCCATCTGTATGAACATGGAAATATCTGCACTGCCATGTGTATGAACATATAAATATCTGCACCGCCATCTGTATTAAGAAGGAGATATCTACACCGCTATCTGTATAAACATTTAAATATCAGCACCGCTATCTGTATGAACATGGAAATATCTACACCGCTATCTCTATGAACATGGAAATATCAACACCACTATCTGTATGAACATGGAAATAGCTACACCGCTATCTGTATGAACATGGAAACATCTACACCACTACCTGTATGAACATGGAAATATCTACACCTCTATCTCTATAAACTTGGATATATCTACACAGCCATCTGGATGAACATGGAAATATCTACACCGCTATCTGTTTGAACATGTAAATATCTACACCGCTATATGCATGAAAGTGGAAATATCTACAAAGCTATCTGCATATACATGGAAATATCTACAAAGCTATCTCCTTACACATGGAAATAACTACACCGCTATATCTATAAACATGGAAATATCTACACCGCCATCTGTATGAACATGGAAGTATCTGCACCGCCATCTGTATGAACATATAAATATCTACACCGCCATCTGGATTAAGAAGGAAATATCTAAACCGCTATCTGTATAAACATGGAAATATCTACACCGCTGCCTATATAAACATGGAAATATCAGCACCGCTATCTCTATGAACATGGAAATATCTACACCGCTATCAGTATGAACATGGAAATATCTACACCGCAATCGGTTTGAACATGGAAATATCTACACCGCTATCTGTATGAACATGGAAATACCTTCACCGCCATCTGTATGAACATGGGTATGTCTACACAGCCATCTAGATGAACATGGAAATATCTACACCGAGATCTGTACGAACATGGAAATATCTACACCGCTATCTGTGTAAACATGCATACATCATCACCGCTATCTGTATAAACATGGAAATATCTACACCTATGTCTGTATGAACATGGAAATATCTACACCGCTATCTGTATGAACATGGAAATAGCTACACCGCTATCTGTATGAACATGGAAATATCTTCACCGCCATCCGAATGAACATGGATATATCTACACAGCCATCTGGATGAACATGGAAATATCTACACAGCTATCTGTATGAATATGGAAATATCTACACCGCTATCTGTTTGAACATGGAAATATCTACACCGCTGTCTGCATGAAAATGGAAATATCTACACAGCTATCTGCATATACATGGAAATATCTACACAGCTACCTCTTTACACATGCAAATAACTACACCGCTATCTCTATAAACTTGGAAATATCTACACCGCCATCTGCATGAACATGGAAATATCTGCACCGCCATCTGTATGAACATATAAACATCTACACCGCCATCTGTATTAAGGAGATATCTACACCGCTACCTGTATAAACATGGAAATATCTACACCGTTATCTGTATAAACATGGAAATATCTACACCGCTATCTGTATAAACATGGAAATATCTACAACGCTATCTGTATAAACATGGAAATATATACACCGCTACCTGTATGAACATGGAAATATCAGCACCGCTATCGGTATGAACATGGAAATATCTCCACAGCTATCTGTATGAACATGGAAATATCTACACCGCTATCTGTATGAACATGGAAATATCTTCACCGTCATCTGTATGAACATGGATATATCTACAAAGACATCTGTATGAACATGGAAATATCTACACCGCTATCTGTATGAACATGGAAATATCTACACCGCTGTCTGTATGAACATGGAAATATCTTCACCGCCATCTGTATGAACATGTATATGTCTACACAGCCATCTGGATGAACATGGAAATATCTACACCGCGATCTCTATGAACACGGAAATATCTACACCGCTATCTGTGTAAACATGCATACATCTTCACCGCTATCTGTATAAACATGGAAATATCTACACCGCTATCTGTATGAACATGGAAATATCTGCACCGCTATCTGTTTGAACATGGAAATATCTAAACCCCTATTTGCATGAAAATAGAAATATCTACACAGCTATCTGCATATACATGGAAATATCTACAAAGCTATCTCTATACACATGGAAATAACGACACCGCTATATCTATAAACATGCCAATATCTACAGCGCCATCTGTATGAACATGGAAATATCTGCACCGCCATCTTTATGAACATATAAATATCTACACCGCCAACTGCTTTAAGATGGAGATATCTTCACCGCTCTCTGTATAAACTTGGAAATATCTACACCGCTATATGTATAAACATGGAAATATCTACACCGCTACCTGTATAAACATGGAAATATCTACACCGCTACCTGTATAAACATGGAAATATCAGCACCGCTATCTGTATGAACATGGAAATATCTACACCGCTATCTCTATGAACATGGAAATTTCTACACCGCTATCTGTTTTAACATGGAAATATCTAAACCGCTATCTGCATGAAAATGGAAATATCTACACAGCTAAATGCATATTCATGGAAATATCTACACAGCTATCTCTTTACACGTGGAAATAACTACACCACTATCTGTATGAACATGGAAATATCTACACCGCTATCTGTATGAACATGGATATATGTACACAGACATCTGGATGAACATGGATATATCTACACAGCCATCTGGATGAACATGGAAATATCTACACCGCTATCTGTATCAACATGGAAATATCTACACCGCTTTCTGTATAAACATGGAAATATCTACACAGCCATCTGGATGAACATGGAAATATCTATACCGCTATCTGTGTAAACATGCATACATCTTCACCGCAGTCTGTATAAACATGGAAATATCTACACCGCTGTCTGTATGAACATGGAAATATCTACACCGCTATCTGTATGAACATGGAAATATCTACACTGCTATCTGTATGAACATGGAAATATCTACACCGCCATCTGTATGAACATGGAAATGTCTGCACCGCCATCTGTATGAAGATATTAATATCTACACGGCCATCTGTATTAAGATGGAGATATCTAAACCGCTATCTGCATAAACATGGAAATATCTACACCGATATCTGTATAAACATGGAAATAACTACACCGCTATCTGTATAAACATGGAAATATCTACACCGCTACCTGTATAAACATGGAAATATCAGCACCACTATCTGTATGAACATGGAAGTATATACACCGCTATCTGTATGAACATGGAAATATCTACACCGCTATCAGTATGAACATGGAAATATCTACACTGCTATCTGTATGAACATGGAAATATCTACACCGCTATCTGTTTGAACAAGTAAATATCTACACCGCTGTCTGCATGAAAATGGAAATATCTACACAGCTATCTGCATATACATGTAAATATCTACACAGCTATCTCTTTACACATGGAAATAACTACACCGCTATCTTTATGAACATGGAAATATCTACATTGCCATCTGTATGAACATGGAAATATCTGCACCGCCATCTGTATGAACTTAGAAATATCTACACCGCCATCTGTATTAAGAAGGAGATATCTTCACCGCTATCTTTATAAACTTGGAAATATCAGCACCGCTATCAGTATGAACATGGAAATATCTGCACCGCTATCTGTATGAACATGGAAATATCTACACCGCTATCTGTGTGAACATGGAGATATCTACACCGCTATCTGTATGAACATGGAAATATCTACACCGCCATCTGTATGAACATGGAAATATCTGCACCGCCATGTGTATGAACATATAAATATCTGCACCGCCATCTGTATTAAGAAGGAGATATCTACACCGCTATCTGTATAAACATTTAAATATCAGCACCGCTATCTGTATGAACATGGAAATATCTACACCGCTATCTCTATGAACATGGAAATATCAACACCACTATCTGTATGAACATGGAAATAGCTACACCGCTATCTGTATGAACATGGAAACATCTACACCACTACCTGTATGAACATGGAAATATCTACACCTCTATCTCTATAAACTTGGATATATCTACACAGCCATCTGGATGAACATGGAAATATCTACACCGCTATCTGTTTGAACATGTAAATATCTACACCGCTATATGCATGAAAGTGGAAATATCTACAAAGCTATCTGCATATACATGGAAATATCTACAAAGCTATCTCCTTACACATGGAAATAAGTACACCGCTATATCTATAAACATGGAAATATCTACACCGCCATCTGTATGAACATGGAAGTATCTGCACCGCCATCTGTATGAACATATAAATATCTACACCGCCATCTGGATTAAGAAGGAAATATCTAAACCGCTATCTGTATAAACATGGAAATATCTACACCGCTGCCTATATAAACATGGAAATATCAGCACCGCTATCTCTATGAACATGGAAATATCTACACCGCTATCAGTATGAACATGGAAATATCTACACCGCAATCGGTTTGAACATGGAAATATCTACACCGCTATCTGTATGAACATGGAAATACCTTCACCGCCATCTGTATGAACATGGGTATGTCTACACAGCCATCTAGATGAACATGGAAATATCTACACCGAGATCTGTACGAACATGGGAATATCTACACCGCTATCTGTGTAAACATGCATACATCATCACCGCTATCTGTATAAACATGGAAATATCTACACCGCTGTATGTATGAACATGGAAATATCTACACCGCTATCTGTATGAACATGGAAATAGCTACATCGCTATCTATATGAACATGGAAATATCTTCACCGCCATCCGAATGAACATGGATATATCTACACAGCCATCTGGATGAACATGGAAATATCTACACAGCTATCTGTATGAATATGGAAATATATACACCGCTATCTGTGTAAACATGCATACATATTCACCGCTATCTGTATAAACATGGAAATATCTACACCGCTATCTGTATGAATATGGAAATATCTACACTGCTATCTGTTTGAACATGAAAACATCTACACCGCTATCTGCATGAAAATGGAAATATCTGCACAGCTATCTGCATATACATGGAAATATCTACACAGCTATCTCTTTACACATGGAAATAACTACACCGCTATCTGTATGAACATGGAAATATCTACACCGCCATCTGTATGAACATGGAAATATCTGCACCGCCAACTGTATGAACATATAAATATCTACACTGCCATCTTTATTAAGATGGAGATATCTACACCGCTATCTGTATAAACATGGAAATATCTACACCGCTATCTGTATAAACATGGAAATATCTACACCGCTACCTGTATAAACATGGAAATATCAGCACCGCTACCTGTATGAACATGGAAATATCTACACCGCTATCTGTATGAACATGGAAATATCTACACCGCTATCTGTATGAACATGGAAATATCTACACCGCTATCTGTATGAACATGGAAATATCTACACCGCTATCTGTTTGAACATGGAAATATCTACACCGCTGTCTGCATGAAAATGGAAATATCTACACAGCTATCTGCATATACATGGAAATATCTACACAGCTACCTCTTTACACATGCAAATAACTACACAGCTATCTCTATAAACTTGGAAATATCTACACCGCCATCTGCATGAACATGGAAATATCTGCACCGCCATCTGTATGAACATATAAACATCTACACCGCCATCTGTATTAAGGAGATATCTACACCGCTACCTGTATAAACATGGAAATATCTACACCGTTATCTGTATAAACATGGAAATATCTACACCGCTATCTGTATAAACATGGAAATATCTACACCGCTATCTGTATAAACATGGAAATATATACACCGCTACCTGTATGAACATGGAAATATCAGCACCGCTATCGGTATGAACATGGAAATATCTACACAGCTATCTGTATGAACATGGAAATATCTACACCGCTATCTGTATGAACATGGAAATATCTTCACCGTCATCTGTATGAACATGGATATATCTACAAAGACATCTGTATGAACATGGAAATATCTACACCGCTATCTGTATGAACATGGAAATATCTACACCGCTGTCTGTATGAACATGGAAATATCTTCACCGCCATCTGTATGAACATGTATATGTCTACACAGCCATCTGGATGAACATGGAAATATCTACACCGCGATCTCTATGAATACGGAAATATCTACACCGCTATCTGTGTAAACATGCATACATCTTCACCGCTATCTGTATAAACATGGAAATATCTACACCGCTATCTGTATGAACATGGAAATATCTGCACCGCTATCTGTTTGAACATGGAAATATCTAAACCCCTATCTGCATGAAAATAGAAATATCTACACAGCTATCTGCATATACATGGAAATATCTACAAAGCTATCTCTATACACATGGAAATAACGACACCGCTATATCTATAAACATGCCAATATCTACAGCGCCATCTGTATGAACATGGAAATATCTGCACCGCCATCTGTATGAACATATAAATATCTACACCGCCAACTGCTTTAAGATGGAGATATCTTCACCGCTCTCTGTATAAACTTGGAAATATCTACACCGCTATATGTATAAACATGGAAATATCTACACTGCTACCTGTATAAACATGGAAATATGTACACCGCTACCTGTATAAACATGGAAATATCAGCACCGCTATCTGTATGAACATGGAAATATCTACACCGCTATCTCTATGAACATGGAAATTTCTACACCGCTATCTGTTTTAACATGGAAATATCTAAACCGCTATCTGCATGAAAATGGAAATATCTACACAGCTAAATGCATATTCATGGAAATATCTACACAGCTATCTCTTTACACGTGGAAATAACTACACCACTATCTGTATGAACATGGAAATATCTACACCGCTATCTGTATGAACATGGATATATGAACACAGACATCTGGATGAACATGGATATATCTACACAGCCATCTGGATGAACATGGAAATATCTACAACGCTATCTGTATCAACATGGAAATATCTACACCGCTATCTGTATAAACATGGAAATATCTACACAGCCATCTGGATGAACATGGAAATATCTATACCGCTATCTGTGTAAACATGCATACATCTTCACCGCAGTCTGTATAAACATGGAAATATCTACACCGCTGTCTGTATGAACATGGAAATATCTACACCGCTATCTGTATGAACATGGAAATATCTACACTGCTATCTGTATGAACATGGAAATATCTACACCGCCATCTGTATGAACATGGAAATGTCTGCACCGCCATCTGTATGAAGATATTAATATCTACACGGCCATCTGTATTAAGATGGAGATATCTAAACCGCTATCTGCATAAACATGGAAATATCTACACCGCTATCTGTATAAACATGGAAATAACTACACCGCTATCTGTATAAACATGGAAATATCTACACCGCTACCTGTATAAACATGGAAGTATCAGCACCACTATCTGTATGAACATGGAAGTATATACACCGCTATCTGTATGAACATGGAAATATCTACACCGCTATCAGTATGAACATGGAAATATCTACACTGCTATCTGTATGAACATGGAAATATCTACACCGCTATCTGTTTGAACAAGTAAATATCTACACCGCTGTCTGCATGAAAATGGAAATATCTACACAGCTATCTGCATATACATGTAAATATCTAAACAGCTATCTCTTTACACATGGAAATAACTACACCGCTATCTGTATGAACATGGAAATATCTACATTGCCATCTGTATGAACATGGAAATATCGGCACCGCCATCTGTATGAACTTATAAATATCTACACCGCCATCTGTATTAAGAAGGAGATATCTTCACCGCTATCTTTATAAACTTGGAAATATCAGCACCGCTATCTGTATGAACATGGAAATATCTACACCGCTATCTCTATGAACATGGATAAATCTACACCGCTATCTGTATGAACATGGAAATAGCTACACCGCCATCTGTATGAACATGGAAATATCTGCAACGCCATCTGTATGAGCCTCTAAATATCTACACCGCCATCTGTTTTAACAAGGAGATATCTACACCGCTATCTGTATAAACATGGAAATATCTACACCGCTGCCTGTATAAACATGGAAATATCTACACCGCTATCTGTATGAACATGGATATATCTACACCGCTATCTGTATGAACATGGATATATCTACACAGCCATCTGGATGAACATGGAAATATCTACACCACGATCTGTATGAACATGGAAATATCTACACGGCTATCTGTATGAACATGGAAATATCTACACCGCTATCTGTTTGAACATGGAAATATCTACACTGCTATCTGCTTGAAAATGGAAATATCTACTCTGCTATCTGCATATACATGGAAATATCTACACAGTTATCTCTTTACACATGGAAATAACTACACCGCTATCTGTATGAACATAGAAATATCTACACCGCAATCTGTATGAACATGGAAATATCTACACCGCCATCTGTATGAACATGGTAATATCTGCACCGCCATCTGTATTAACATATAAATATCTACACCCCCATCTATATTAAGATGGAAATATCCACAACGCTATATGTATAAACTTAGCAATAACTACACTGCTATCTGTATAAACATGGAAATATCTACACCGCTATCTGTATAAACATGGAAATATCTACACCGCTACCTGTATAAACATGGAAATATCAGCACTGCTATCTGTATGAACAGGGAAATATCTACACCGCTATCTGTATGAACATGGAAATACCTACACCGCTATCTCTATGAACATGGAAAGAGCTACACTGCTATCTGTATGAACATGGAAATATCTACACCACTACCTGTATGAACATGGAAATATCTACACAGCTCTCTGTATGAACATGGATATATCTACACAGTCATCTGGATGAACATGGAAATATCTACACCGCCATCTGGATGAACATGGAAATATCTACACCGCTATCTGTATGAACATGGAAATATCTACACGGCTATCTGAGTAAATATGCATACATCTTCACCGCAATCTGTATAAACTTGGAAATATCTACACCGCTATCTGTATGAACATGGAAATATCTACACCGCTATCTGTTTGAACATGGAAATATCTACACCGCTATCTGCATGAAAATGGAAATATCTACAGAGCTATCTGCATATACATGGAAATATCTACACAGCTATCTCTTTACACATGGAAATAACTACACCGCTATCTCTATGAACATGGAAATATCTACACCGCCATCTGTATGAACATGGAAATATCTGCACCGCCATCTGTATGAACATGGAAATATCTACACCGCTATCTGTATAAACATGGAAATATCTACACTGCTATCTGTATGAATATGGAAATATCCACACCGCCATCTGTATGAACATGGAAATATCTGCACCGTCATCTGTATGAACATATAATTATCTACACCGCCATCGGTATTAAGAAGGAGATATCTACACCGCTATCTGTATAAACATGGATATATCTACAACGCTCTCTGTATAAACATGGAAATATCTACACTGCTACCTGTATATACATGGAAATATCTACACCGCTACCTGTATAAACATGGAAATATCAGCACCGCTATCTGTATGAACATGGAAATATCAGCCCCTCTATCTGTATGAACATGGAAATAGCTACAACTCTATCTGTATGAACATGGAAATATCTACACCGCTATCTGTATGGACAAGGAAATATCTTCACCGCAATAGGTATGAACATGGATATATCTACGCAGCCATCTGTATGAACATGGAAATATCTACAACGCTATCTGTATGAAAATGGAAATATCTACACCGCTATCTGTATGAACATGGATATATCTGCACAGCCCTCTGTATGAACATGGAAATCTCCACACCGCTATCTGTGTAAACATGCATACATCTTCACCGCTGTCTGTATAAACTTGGAAATATCTACACCGCTATCTGTATGAACATGGAAATATATACACCTCTATCTGAAGATGGAAATATATACACCACTCTCTGCATGAAAATGGAAATATCTACACGGCTATCTGCATATACATGGAAATATCTACAAAGCTATCTCTTTACACATGGAAATAACTACACCGCTATCTGTATGAACATGGAAATATCTACACCGCCATCTGTATGAACATGGAAATATCTGCACCGCCATCTGTATGAACATATAAATATCTACTCCGCCATCAGTATTAAGATGGAAATATCTACACTGCTATCTGAATAAACATGGAAATATCTGCACTGCTACCTGTATAAACATGGAAACATCAGCACCGCTATCTGCATAAACATGGAAATCTCAGCACCGCTATCTGTATGAACATGGAAATATCTACACTGCTATCTGTATGAACATGGAATTATCTACACCGCTATCTGTATGAACATGGAAACATCTACACCGCTATCTGTATGAACATGGAAATATCTACACCGCTATATGTTTGAACATGTAAATATCTACACCGCTATCTGTATGAAAATGGAAATATCTACAAAGCTATCTGCATATACATGGAAATATCTACAAAGCTATCTCTTTACACATGGAAATAACTACACCGCTATATCTATAAACATGGAAATATCTACACCGCCATCTGTATGAACATGGAAATATCTGCACCGCCATCTGTATGAACATATAAATATCTACACCGCCATCTGTATTAAGAAGGAGATATCTAAACCGCTATCTGTATAAACATGGAAATACCTACACTGCTGCCTGTATAAACATGGAAATATCAGCACTGCTATCTGTATGAACATGGAAATATCTACACCGCAACCTGTATGAACATGGAAATATCTACACCGCTATCTGTATGAACATGGAAATATCTACACCGCTATCTGTATGAACATGGAAATATCTACACCGCTATCTGTATGAACATGGAAATATCTACACCGCTATCTGTATGAACATGGAAATATCTACACCGCCATCTGTATGAACATGGAAATATCTGCACTGACATCTGTATGAACATATAATATCTACACCGCCATCTGTATTAAGGTGGAGATATCTACACCGCTATCTGTATAAACATGGAAATATCTACACCGCTATCTCTATAAACATGGAAATATCTACACCGCTACCGGTATAAACATGGAAATATCAGCACCACTATCTGTATGAACATGGAAATATCTACACCGCTATCTGTATGAACATGGAAATGTCTACAACGCTATCTGTATGAACATGGAAATATCTACAAAGCTGTCTGAATGAACATGGAAATATCTACACCGCTATCTGTTTGAAAATGTAAATATCTACACCGCTATATGCATGAAAATGGAAATATCTACAAAGCTATCTGCATATACATGGAAATATCTACACAGCTATCTCTTTACACATGGAAATAACTACACCGCTATATCTATAAACATGGAAATATCTACACCGCCATCTGTATGAACATGGAAATATCTACACCGCCATCTGTATGAACTTATAAATATCTACACCGCCATCTGTATTAAGAAGGAGATATCTACACCGCTATCTGTATAAACATGGATATATCTACACCGCTGCGTGTATAAACATGGAAATATCAGCACCGCTATCTGTATGAACATGGAAAAATCTACACCGCTACCTGTATGAACATGGAAATATCTACACCGCTATCTGTATGAACATGGAAATCTCTACACCGCTATCTGAACATGGAAATATCTACAACGCCATCTGTATGAACATGGAAATATCTGCACCGCCATCTGTATGAACATATAAATATCTACACCGCCATCTGTATTAAGATGGAGATATCTACACCGCTATCTGAATAAACATGGAAATATCTACACCGCTCTCTGTATAAACATGGAAATATCTACACCGCTATCTGTATAAACATGGAAATATCTACACCGCTACCTGTATAAACATGGAAATATCATCACCGCTATCTGTATGAACATGGAAATATCTACACCGCTATCTGTATGAACATGGAAATATCTACACCGCTATCCGTATGAACATGGAAATATCTACAAAGCTATCTGCATATACATGGAAATATCTACACAGCTATCTCTTTACACATGGAAATAACTACACCGCTATATCTATAAACATGGAAATATCTACACCGCCATCTGTATGAACACGGAAATATCTACACCGCCATCTGTATGAACTTATAAATATCTACACCGCCATCTGTATTAAGAAGGAGATATCTACACCGCTATCTGTATAAACATGGATATATCTACACCGCTGCGTGTATAAACATGGAAATATCAGCACCGCTATCTGTATGAACATGGAAAAATCTACACCGCTACCTGTATGAACATGGAAATATCTACACCGCTATCTGTATGAACATGGAAATATCTACACCGCTATCTGAACATGGAAATATCTACAACGCCATCTGTATGAACATGGAAATATCTGCTCCGCCATCTGTATGAACATATAAATATCTACACCGCCATCTGTATTAAGATGGAGATATCTACACCGCTATCTGAATAAACATGGAAATATCTACACCGCTATCTGCATAAACATGGAAATATTTACACCGCTATCTGTATAAACATGGAAATATCTACACCGCTACCTGTATAAACATGGAAATATCAGCACCGCTATCTGTGTGAACATGGAAATATCTACACCGCTATCTGTATGAACATGGAAATATCTACACCGGTATCTGTATGAGCATGGAAATATCTACAAAGCTATCTGAATGAACATGGAAATAGCTACACCGCTATCTGTTTGAACATGTAAATATCTACACCGCTAACTGCATGAAAATGGAAATATCTACAAAGCTATCTGCATATACATGGAAATATATACACTGCTATCTCTTTACACATGGAAATATCTACACCGCTATATCTATAAACATGGAAATATCTACACCGCCGTCTGTATGAACATGGAAATATCTACACCGCTATCTGTATGAACATGGAAATATCTACACCGCTATCTCTATGAACATGGTAATATCTTCACCGCCATCTGTATGAACATGGATATGTCTACACAGCCATCTGGATGAACATGGAAATATCTACACCGCTATCTGTTTGAACATGGAAATATCTAAACCGCTATCTGCATGAAAATGGAAATATCTACACAGCTATCTTCATATGCATGGAAATATCTACACAGCTATCTCTTTACACACGGAAAAAACTACACCGCTATCTGTATGAAGATGGAAATATCTTCACCGCCATCTGTATGAACATGGATATATCAACACAGCCATCTGGATGAACATGGAAATATCTACACCGCTATCTGTATAAACATGCATACATCTTCACCGCTATCTGTATAAACATGGAAATATCTACACTGCTATCTGCATGAACATGGAAATATCTACACCGCTATCTTTGTAAATATGCATACATCTTCACCGCAATCTGTATAAACATGGAAATATCTTCACCGCTATCTGTATGAACATGGAAATATCTACACCGCTATCTGTTTAAACATGGAAATATCTACACCGCTATCTGCATGAAAATGGAAATATCTACAGAGCTATCTGCATATACATGGAAATATCTACACAGCTATCTCTTTACACATGGAAATAACTACACCGCTATCTGTATGAACATGGAAATATCTACACCGCCATCTGTATGAACATGGAAATATCTACACCGCTATCTGGATGAACATGGAAATATCTACACCGCCATCTGGATGAACATGGAAATATCTACACCGCTATCAGTATGAACATGGAAATATCTACACCGCCATCTCTATAAACATGGAAATATCTACACCGCTATCTGAATAAACATGGAAATATCTACAACGCTATCTGTATAAACATGGAAATATCAGCATCGCTATCTGTATGAACATGGAAATATCTGCACCGCTCTCTGTATGAACATGGAAATATCTACACCGCTATCTGTATGAACATGGAAATATATTCACCGCCATCTGTATGAACATGGATATATCTACACAGCCAACTGTATGAACATGGAAATATCTACACCGCTATCTGTATGAACATGGAAATATCTACACCGCAATCTGTATGAACATGGATATGTCTACACAGCCATCTGGATGAACATGGAAATATCTACACCGCGATCTGTATGAACATGGAAATATCTACACCGCTATCTGTGTAATCTTGCATACGTTTCACCGCTATCTGTATAAACATGGAAATATCTACACCGCTATCTGTATGAACATGGAAATATCTACACCGCTATCTCTTTGAACATGGAAATATCTAAACCGCTATCTGCATGAAAATAGAAATATCTACACAGCTATCTGCATATACATGGAAATATCTACAAACCTATCTCTTTACACATGGAAATAACTAAACCGCTATCTCTATAAACATGGAAATATCTACACCGCCATCTGTATGAACATGGAAATATCTGCACTGCCATCTGTATGAACATATAAATATCTACACCGTCATCTGTATTAAGATGGAGATATCTTCACCGTTATCTGTATAAACTTGGAAATATCTACACCGCTATCTTTATAAACCTGGAAATATCTACACCGCTATCTGTATAAACATGGAAATATCTACACCGCTACCTGTATAAATATGGAAATATCAGCACCGCTATCTGTATGAACATGGAAATATCTACACCGCTATCTGTATGAACATGGAAATATCTACACCGCTATCTGTATGAACATGGAAATATCTACAAAGCTATCTGAATGAACATGGAAATACCTACACCGCTATCTGTTTGAACATGTAAATATCTACACCGCTAACTGCATGAAAATGGAAATATCTACAAAGCTATCTGCATATACATGGAAATATATACACAGCTATCTCTTTACACATGGAAATAACTACACCGCTGTATCTATAAACATGGAAATATTTACACCACCATCTGTATGAACATATAAATATCTACAAAGCCATCTGTATTAAGAAGGAGATATCTACACCGCTATCTGTATAAACATGGAAATATCTACACCACTGACTGTATAAACGTGGAAATATCAGCACCGCTATCTGTATGAACATGGAAATATCTACACCGCTACCTGTATGAACATGGAAATATCTACACCGCTATCTGTATGAACATGGAAATATCTACACCGCTATATGTATGAACATGGAAAAATCTACACCGCTATCTGTTTGAACATGCAAATATCTACACCGCTGTCTGCATGAAAATGGAAATATCTACACAGCTATCTGCATATACATGGAAATATCTACACAGCTATCTCTTTACACATGGATATAACTACACCGCTATCTCTATAAACTTGGAAATATCTACACCGCTATCAGCATGAAAATGGAAATATCTACACCGCTATCTGCATATACATGGAAATATCTACACAGCTATCTCTTTACAAATGGAAATAACTACACCGCTATCTGTATGAACATGGAAATATCTACACAGCCATCTGTATGAACATGGAAATATCTGCACCGCCATCTGTATGAACATATAAATATCTACACCGCCATCTGTACTAAGAAGGAGATATCTACACAGCTGTCTGTATAAACATGGATATATCTACACCGCTCTCTGTATAAACATGGAAATATCTACACTGCTACCTGTATAAACATGGAAATAGCTAAACCGCTACCTGTATAAACATGGAAATAGCACCGCTATCTGTATGAACATGGAAATATCAGCCCCTCTATCTGTATGAACATGGAAATATCTACACCGCTATCTCTATAAACATGGAAATATCTACACCGCTATCTGTTTGAACATGGAAATATCTAAACCGCTATCTGCATGAAAATGGAAATATACACAGCTATCTGCATATACATGGAAATATCTACACAGCTATCTCTTTACACATGGAAATAACTACACTGCTGTCTGTATGAACATGGAAATATCTACACCGCTGTCTGTATGAACATAGAAAAATCTACACCGCTACCTGTATGAACATGGAAATATCTACACCGCTTTCTGTATGAACATGGAAATATCTACACCGCTATATGTATGCACATGGAAATATCTACACCGCTATCTGAACATGGAAATATCTACACCGCCATCTGTATGAACATGGAAATATCTGCACCGCCATCTGTATGAAAATACAAATATCTACACCAACATCTGTATTAAGATGGATATATCTATACCGCTATCTGAATAAACATGGAAATATCTACACCGCTATCTGTATTAACATGGAAATATCTACACCGCTATCTGTATAAACATGGAAATATCTACACCGCTACCTGTATAAACATGGAAATATCAGCACCGCTATCTGTATGAACATGGAAATATCTACACCGCTATCTGTATGAACATGGAAATATCTACACCGCTATCTGTATGAACATGGAAATATCTACAAAGCTATCTGAATGAACATGGAAATACCTACACCGCTATCTGTTTGAACATGTAAATATCTACACCGCTAACTGCATGAAAATGGAAATATCTACAAAGCTATCTGCATATACATGGAAACATATACACAGCTATCTCTTTACACATGGAAATAACTACACCGCTGTATCTATAAACATGGAAATATTTACACCACCATCTGTATGAACATATAAATATCTACAACGCCATCTGTATTAAGAAGGAGATATCTACACCGCTATCTGTATAAACATGGAAATATCTACACCACTGACTGTATAAACGTGGAAATATCAGCACCGCTATCTGTATGAACATGGAAATATCTACACCGCTACCTGTATGAACATGGAAATATCTACACAGCTATCTGTATGAACATGGAAATATCTACACCGCTATCTGTATGAACATGGAAATATCTACACCGCTATCTGTATGAACATGGAAATATCTTCACCGCCATCTGTATGAACATGGATATGTCTACACAGCCATCTGTATGAACATGGTAATATCTACACCGGTATCTGTGTAAACATCCATACATCTTCACCACTATCTGTATAAACATGGAAATATCTACACCGCTATCTGTATGAACATGGAAATATCTACACCGCTCTCTCTATGAACATGGAAATATCTACACCGCTATCTGTTTGAACATGGAAATATCTAAAACGCTATCTGCATGAAAATGGAAATATCTACACAGCTATCTGCATATACATGGAAATATCTACACAGCTATCTCTTTACACACGGAAATAACTACACCGCTATCTGTATGAACATGGAAATATCTTCACCGCCATCTGTATGAACATGGATATATCAACACAGCCATCTGGATGAACATGGAAATATCTACACCGCTATCTGTATAAACATGCATACATCTTCACCGCAATCTGTATAAACATGGAAATATCTACACTGCTATCTGCATGAACATGGAAATATCTACACCGCTATCTGAATATGGAAATATCTACACCGCTATCTGCATGAAAATGGAAATATCTACACAGCGATCTGCATATACATGGAAATATCTACAAAGCTATCTCTTTACACATGGAAATAACTACAGCGCTATCTCTATATACATGCAAATATCTACACTGCCATCTGTATGAACATGGAAATATCTGCAACGACATCTGTATGAAGATATAAATATCTACACCCCAATCTATATTAAGATGGAGATAGCTACACCGCTATATGTATAAACATGGAAATATCTACACGGCTATCTGTATAAACATGGAAATTTCTACACCGCTCTCTGTGTAAACATGGAAATATCTACACCGCTACCTGTATAAACATGGAAATATCAGCACCGCTATCTGTATGAACACGGAAATATCTGCACCGCTATCTCTATGAACATGGAAATATCTACACCGTTATCTGTATGAACATGGAAATAGCTACACCGCTATCTGTATGAACATGGAAATATCTACACCACTACCTGTATGAACATGGAAATATCTACACCGCTATCTGTATGAACATGGATATATCTACACAGCCATCTGGATGAACATGGAAATATCTACACCGCTATCTGTATGAACATGGAAATATCTACACCGCTATCTGTGTAAATATGCATACATCTTCACCGCAATCTGTATAAACATGGAAATATCTTCACCGCTATCTGAATGAACATGGAAATGTCTACACCGCTATCTGTTTGAACATGGAAATAACTACACCGCTATCTGCATGAAAATGGAAATATCTACAGAGCTATCTGCATATACATGGAAATATCTACACAGCTATCTCCTTACATATGGAAATAACTACACCGCTATCTGTATGAACATGGAAATATCTGCACCGCCATCTGTATGAACATATAAATATCTACACGGCCATCTGTATTAAGATGGAGATATCTACACCGCTATCAGTATAAACATGGAAATATCTACACCGCTATCTGTATAAACATGGAAATATCAGCACCGCTATCTGTATGAACATGGAAATATCAGCCCCTCTATCTGTATGAACATGGAAATACCTACACCGCTATCTGTATGAACATGGAAATATCTACACCGCTAGATGTATAAACATGGAATTATCTTCACTGCCATCTGTATGAACATGGATATGTCTACACAGCCATCTGGATGAACATGGAAATATCTACACCGCTATCTGTATGTACATGGAAATAGCTACACCGCTATCTGTATGAATATGGAAATATCTGCACCGCCATCTGTATGAACATATAAATATCTACACCGCCATCTGCATTAACATGGAGATATGTACACCGCTATCTGTATAAACATGGAAATATCTACACCGCTATCTGTATAAACATGGAAATATCTACACCGCTATCTGTATAAACATGGAAATATCTACACCGCTACCTGTATAAACATGGAAATAACAGCACCGCTATCTGTATGAACATGGAAATATCTACGCCGCTATCTGTATGAACATGGAAATATCTACACCGCTATCTGTATGAACATGGAAATATCTACACCGCTATATGTATGAACATGGAAAAATCTACACCGCTATCTGTTTGAACATGCAAATATCTACACCGCTGTCTGCATGAAAATGGAAATATCTACACAGCTATCTGCATATACATGGAAATATCTACACAGCTATCTCTTTACACATGGATATAACTACACCGCTATCTCTATATACATGGAAATATCTACACCGCTATCTGTATGAACATGGAAATATCTGCACCGCCATCTGTATGAACATATAAATATCTACACCGCCATCTGTATTAAGAAGCAGATATCTACACCTCTATCTGTATAAACCTGGAAATATCTACACCGCTATCTGTATAAACATGGAAATATCTACACCGCTATCTGTATAAACATGGAAATATCTACATCGCTACCTGTATAAACATGGAAATATCAGCACAGCTATCTGTATGAACATGGAAATATCTACACCGCTATCTGTACGAACATGGAAATATCTACACCGCTATCTGTATGAACATGGAAATAGCTACACCGCTATCTGTATGAACATGGAAATATCTACACTACTATCTGTATGAATATGGAAATATCTACACCGCTATCTGTATGAACATGGATATATCTACACAGCCATCTGGATGAACATGGAAATACCTACACCGCTATCTGTATGAACATGGATATATCTACACCGCTATCTGTGTAAACATGCATACATCTTCAGCGCTACCTGTATAAACATGGAAATATCTACACCGCTATCTGTATGAACATGGAAATATCTACACCGATATCTGTTTGAACATGGAAATATGTAAACCGCTATCTGCATGAAAATGGAAATATCTACACAGCTATCTGCATATACATGTAAATATCTACACAGCTATCTCTTTACACATGGAAATAACTACACCGCTATCTTTATGAACATGGAAATATCTACATTGCCATCTGTATGAACATGGAAATATCTGCACCGCCATCTGTATGAACTTAGAAATATCTACACCGCCATCTGTATTAAGAAGGAGATATCTTCACCGCTATCTTTATAAACTTGGAAATATCAGCACCGCTATCAGTATGAACATGGAAATATCTGCACCGCTATCTGTATGAACATGGAAATATCTACACCGCTATCTGTGTGAACATGGAGATATCTACACCGCTATCTGTATGAACATGGAAATATCTACACCGCCATCTGTATGAACATGGAAATATCTGCACCGCCATGTGTATGAACATATAAATATCTGCACCGCCATCTGTATTAAGAAGGAGATATCTACACCGCTATCTGTATAAACATTTAAATATCAGCACCGCTATCTGTATGAACATGGAAATATCTACACCGCTATCTCTATGAACATGGAAATATCAACACCACTATCTGTATGAACATGGAAATAGCTACACCGCTATCTGTATGAACATGGAAACATCTACACCACTACCTGTATGAACATGGAAATATCTACACCTCTATCTCTATAAACTTGGATATATCTACACAGCCATCTGGATGAACATGGAAATATCTACACCGCTATCTGTTTGAACATGTAAATATCTACACCGCTATATGCATGAAAGTGGAAATATCTACAAAGCTATCTGCATATACATGGAAATATCTACAAAGCTATCTCCTTACACATGGAAATAAGTACACCGCTATATCTATAAACATGGAAATATCTACACCGCCATCTGTATGAACATGGAAGTATCTGCACCGCCATCTGTATGAACATATAAATATCTACACCGCCATCTGGATTAAGAAGGAAATATCTAAACCGCTATCTGTATAAACATGGAAATATCTACACCGCTGCCTATATAAACATGGAAATATCAGCACCGCTATCTCTATGAACATGGAAATATCTACACCGCTATCAGTATGAACATGGAAATATCTACACCGCAATCGGTTTGAACATGGAAATATCTACACCGCTATCTGTATGAACATGGAAATACCTTCACCGCCATCTGTATGAACATGGGTATGTCTACACAGCCATCTAGATGAACATGGAAATATCTACACCGAGATCTGTACGAACATGGAAATATCTACACCGCTATCTGTGTAAACATGCATACATCATCACCGCTATCTGTATAAACATGGAAATATCTACACCGCTGTATGTATGAACATGGAAATATCTACACCGCTATCTGTATGAACATGGAAATAGCTACATCGCTATCTATATGAACATGGAAATATCTTCACCGCCATCCGAATGAACATGGATATATCTACACAGCCATCTGGATGAACATGGAAATATCTACACAGCTATCTGTATGAATATGGAAATATATACACCGCTATCTGTGTAAACATGCATACATATTCACCGCTATCTGTATAAACATGGAAATATCTACACCGCTATCTGTATGAATATGGAAATATCTACACTGCTATCTGTTTGAACATGAAAACATCTACACCGCTATCTGCATGAAAATGGAAATATCTGCACAGCTATCTGCATATACATGGAAATATCTACACAGCTATCTCTTTACACATGGAAATAACTACACCGCTATCTGTATGAACATGGAAATATCTACACCGCCATCTGTATGAACATGGAAATATCTGCACCGCCAACTGTATGAACATATAAATATCTACACTGCCATCTTTATTAAGATGGAGATATCTACACCGCTATCTGTATAAACATGGAAATATCTACACCGCTATCTGTATAAACATGGAAATATCTACACCGCTACCTGTATAAACATGGAAATATCAGCACCGCTACCTGTATGAACATGGAAATATCTACACCGCTATCTGTATGAACATGGAAATATCTACACCGCTATCTGTATGAACATGGAAATATCTACACCGCTATCTGTATGAACATGGAAATATCTACACCGCTATCTGTTTGAACATGGAAATATCTACACCGCTGTCTGCATGAAAATGGAAATATCTACACAGCTATCTGCATATACATGGAAATATCTACACAGCTACCTCTTTACACATGCAAATAACTACACAGCTATCTCTATAAACTTGGAAATATCTACACCGCCATCTGCATGAACATGGAAATATCTGCACCGCCATCTGTATGAACATATAAACATCTACACCGCCATCTGTATTAAGGAGATATCTACACCGCTACCTGTATAAACATGGAAATATCTACACCGTTATCTGTATAAACATGGAAATATCTACACCGCTATCTGTATAAACATGGAAATATCTACACCGCTATCTGTATAAACATGGAAATATATACACCGCTACCTGTATGAACATGGAAATATCAGCACCGCTATCGGTATGAACATGGAAATATCTACACAGCTATCTGTATGAACATGGAAATATCTACACCGCTATCTGTATGAACATGGAAATATCTTCACCGTCATCTGTATGAACATGGATATATCTACAAAGACATCTGTATGAACATGGAAATATCTACACCGCTATCTGTATGAACATGGAAATATCTACACCGCTGTCTGTATGAACATGGAAATATCTTCACCGCCATCTGTATGAACATGTATATGTCTACACAGCCATCTGGATGAACATGGAAATATCTACACCGCGATCTCTATGAATACGGAAATATCTACACCGCTATCTGTGTAAACATGCATACATCTTCACCGCTATCTGTATAAACATGGAAATATCTACACCGCTATCTGTATGAACATGGAAATATCTGCACCGCTATCTGTTTGAACATGGAAATATCTAAACCCCTATCTGCATGAAAATAGAAATATCTACACAGCTATCTGCATATACATGGAAATATCTACAAAGCTATCTCTATACACATGGAAATAACGACACCGCTATATCTATAAACATGCCAATATCTACAGCGCCATCTGTATGAACATGGAAATATCTGCACCGCCATCTGTATGAACATATAAATATCTACACCGCCAACTGCTTTAAGATGGAGATATCTTCACCGCTCTCTGTATAAACTTGGAAATATCTACACCGCTATATGTATAAACATGGAAATATCTACACTGCTACCTGTATAAACATGGAAATATGTACACCGCTACCTGTATAAACATGGAAATATCAGCACCGCTATCTGTATGAACATGGAAATATCTACACCGCTATCTCTATGAACATGGAAATTTCTACACCGCTATCTGTTTTAACATGGAAATATCTAAACCGCTATCTGCATGAAAATGGAAATATCTACACAGCTAAATGCATATTCATGGAAATATCTACACAGCTATCTCTTTACACGTGGAAATAACTACACCACTATCTGTATGAACATGGAAATATCTACACCGCTATCTGTATGAACATGGATATATGAACACAGACATCTGGATGAACATGGATATATCTACACAGCCATCTGGATGAACATGGAAATATCTACAACGCTATCTGTATCAACATGGAAATATCTACACCGCTATCTGTATAAACATGGAAATATCTACACAGCCATCTGGATGAACATGGAAATATCTATACCGCTATCTGTGTAAACATGCATACATCTTCACCGCAGTCTGTATAAACATGGAAATATCTACACCGCTGTCTGTATGAACATGGAAATATCTACACCGCTATCTGTATGAACATGGAAATATCTACACTGCTATCTGTATGAACATGGAAATATCTACACCGCCATCTGTATGAACATGGAAATGCCTGCACCGCCATCTGTATGAAGATATTAATATCTACACGGCCATCTGTATTAAGATGGAGATATCTAAACCGCTATCTGCATAAACATGGAAATATCTACACCGCTATCTGTATAAACATGGAAATAACTACACCGCTATCTGTATAAACATGGAAATATCTACACCGCTACCTGTATAAACATGGAAGTATCAGCACCACTATCTGTATGAACATGGAAGTATATACACCGCTATCTGTATGAACATGGAAATATCTACACCGCTATCAGTATGAACATGGAAATATCTACACTGCTATCTGTATGAACATGGAAATATCTACACCGCTATCTGTTTGAACAAGTAAATATCTACACCGCTGTCTGCATGAAAATGGAAATATCTACACAGCTATCTGCATATACATGTAAATATCTAAACAGCTATCTCTTTACACATGGAAATAACTACACCGCTATCTGTATGAACATGGAAATATCTACATTGCCATCTGTATGAACATGGAAATATCGGCACCGCCATCTGTATGAACTTATAAATATCTACACCGCCATCTGTATTAAGAAGGAGATATCTTCACCGCTATCTTTATAAACTTGGAAATATCAGCACCGCTATCTGTATGAACATGGAAATATCTACACCGCTATCTCTATGAACATGGATAAATCTACACCGCTATCTGTATGAACATGGAAATAGCTACACCGCCATCTGTATGAACATGGAAATATCTGCAACGCCATCTGTATGAGCCTCTAAATATCTACACCGCCATCTGTTTTAACAAGGAGATATCTACACCGCTATCTGTATAAACATGGAAATATCTACACCGCTGCCTGTATAAACATGGAAATATCTACACCGCTATCTGTATGAACATGGATATATCTACACCGCTATCTGTATGAACATGGATATATCTACACAGCCATCTGGATGAACATGGAAATATCTACACCACGATCTGTATGAACATGGAAATATCTACACGGCTATCTGTATGAACATGGAAATATCTACACCGCTATCTGTTTGAACATGGAAATATCTACACTGCTATCTGCTTGAAAATGGAAATATCTACTCTGCTATCTGCATATACATGGAAATATCTACACAGTTATCTCTTTACACATGGAAATAACTACACCGCTATCTGTATGAACATAGAAATATCTACACCGCAATCTGTATGAACATGGAAATATCTACACCGCCATCTGTATGAACATGGTAATATCTGCACCGCCATCTGTATTAACATATAAATATCTACACCCCCATCTATATTAAGATGGAAATATCCACAACGCTATATGTATAAACTTAGCAATAACTACACTGCTATCTGTATAAACATGGAAATATCTACACCGCTATCTGTATAAACATGGAAATATCTACACCGCTACCTGTATAAACATGGAAATATCAGCACTGCTATCTGTATGAACAGGGAAATATCTACACCGCTATCTGTATGAACATGGAAATACCTACACCGCTATCTCTATGAACATGGAAAGAGCTACACTGCTATCTGTATGAACATGGAAATATCTACACCACTACCTGTATGAACATGGAAATATCTACACAGCTCTCTGTATGAACATGGATATATCTACACAGTCATCTGGATGAACATGGAAATATCTACACCGCCATCTGGATGAACATGGAAATATCTACACCGCTATCTGTATGAACATGGAAATATCTACACGGCTATCTGAGTAAATATGCATACATCTTCACCGCAATCTGTATAAACTTGGAAATATCTACACCGCTATCTGTATGAACATGGAAATATCTACACCGCTATCTGTTTGAACATGGAAATATCTACACCGCTATCTGCATGAAAATGGAAATATCTACAGAGCTATCTGCATATACATGGAAATATCTACACAGCTATCTCTTTACACATGGAAATAACTACACCGCTATCTCTATGAACATGGAAATATCTACACCGCCATCTGTATGAACATGGAAATATCTGCACCGCCATCTGTATGAACATGGAAATATCTACACCGCTATCTGTATAAACATGGAAATATCTACACTGCTATCTGTATGAATATGGAAATATCCACACCGCCATCTGTATGAACATGGAAATATCTGCACCGTCATCTGTATGAACATATAATTATCTACACCGCCATCGGTATTAAGAAGGAGATATCTACACCGCTATCTGTATAAACATGGATATATCTACAACGCTCTCTGTATAAACATGGAAATATCTACACTGCTACCTGTATATACATGGAAATATCTACACCGCTACCTGTATAAACATGGAAATATCAGCACCGCTATCTGTATGAACATGGAAATATCAGCCCCTCTATCTGTATGAACATGGAAATAGCTACAACTCTATCTGTATGAACATGGAAATATCTACACCGCTATCTGTATGGACAAGGAAATATCTTCACCGCAATAGGTATGAACATGGATATATCTACGCAGCCATCTGTATGAACATGGAAATATCTACAACGCTATCTGTATGAAAATGGAAATATCTACACCGCTATCTGTATGAACATGGATATATCTGCACAGCCCTCTGTATGAACATGGAAATCTCCACACCGCTATCTGTGTAAACATGCATACATCTTCACCGCTGTCTGTATAAACTTGGAAATATCTACACCGCTATCTGTATGAACATGGAAATATATACACCTCTATCTGAAGATGGAAATATATACACCACTCTCTGCATGAAAATGGAAATATCTACACGGCTATCTGCATATACATGGAAATATCTACAAAGCTATCTCTTTACACATGGAAATAACTACACCGCTATCTGTATGAACATGGAAATATCTACACCGCCATCTGTATGAACATGGAAATATCTGCACCGCCATCTGTATGAACATATAAATATCTACTCCGCCATCAGTATTAAGATGGAAATATCTACACTGCTATCTGAATAAACATGGAAATATCTGCACTGCTACCTGTATAAACATGGAAACATCAGCACCGCTATCTGCATAAACATGGAAATCTCAGCACCGCTATCTGTATGAACATGGAAATATCTACACTGCTATCTGTATGAACATGGAATTATCTACACCGCTATCTGTATGAACATGGAAACATCTACACCGCTATCTGTATGAACATGGAAATATCTACACCGCTATATGTTTGAACATGTAAATATCTACACCGCTATCTGTATGAAAATGGAAATATCTACAAAGCTATCTGCATATACATGGAAATATCTACAAAGCTATCTCTTTACACATGGAAATAACTACACCGCTATATCTATAAACATGGAAATATCTACACCGCCATCTGTATGAACATGGAAATATCTGCACCGCCATCTGTATGAACATATAAATATCTACACCGCCATCTGTATTAAGAAGGAGATATCTAAACCGCTATCTGTATAAACATGGAAATACCTACACTGCTGCCTGTATAAACATGGAAATATCAGCACTGCTATCTGTATGAACATGGAAATATCTACACCGCAACCTGTATGAACATGGAAATATCTACACCGCTATCTGTATGAACATGGAAATATCTACACCGCTATCTGTATGAACATGGAAATATCTACACCGCTATCTGTATGAACATGGAAATATCTACACCGCTATCTGTATGAACATGGAAATATCTACACCGCCATCTGTATGAACATGGAAATATCTGCACTGACATCTGTATGAACATATAATATCTACACCGCCATCTGTATTAAGGTGGAGATATCTACACCGCTATCTGTATAAACATGGAAATATCTACACCGCTATCTCTATAAACATGGAAATATCTACACCGCTACCGGTATAAACATGGAAATATCAGCACCACTATCTGTATGAACATGGAAATATCTACACCGCTATCTGTATGAACATGGAAATGTCTACAACGCTATCTGTATGAACATGGAAATATCTACAAAGCTGTCTGAATGAACATGGAAATATCTACACCGCTATCTGTTTGAAAATGTAAATATCTACACCGCTATCTGCATGAAAATGGAAATATCTACAAAGCTATCTGCATATACATGGAAATATCTACACAGCTATCTCTTTACACATGGAAATAACTACACCGCTATATCTATAAACATGGAAATATCTACACCGCCATCTGTATGAACATGGAAATATCTACACCGCCATCTGTATGAACTTATAAATATCTACACCGCCATCTGTATTAAGAAGGAGATATCTACACCGCTATCTGTATAAACATGGATATATCTACACCGCTGCGTGTATAAACATGGAAATATCAGCACCGCTATCTGTATGAACATGGAAAAATCTACACCGCTACCTGTATGAACATGGAAATATCTACACCGCTATCTGTATGAACATGGAAATCTCTACACCGCTATCTGAACATGGAAATATCTACAACGCCATCTGTATGAACATGGAAATATCTGCACCGCCATCTGTATGAACATATAAATATCTACACCGCCATCTGTATTAAGATGGAGATATCTACACCGCTATCTGAATAAACATGGAAATATCTACACCGCTCTCTGTATAAACATGGAAATATCTACACCGCTATCTGTATAAACATGGAAATATCTACACCGCTACCTGTATAAACATGGAAATATCATCACCGCTATCTGTATGAACATGGAAATATCTACACCGCTATCTGTATGAACATGGAAATATCTACACCGCTATCCGTATGAACATGGAAATATCTACAAAGCTATCTGCATATACATGGAAATATCTACACAGCTATCTCTTTACACATGGAAATAACTACACCGCTATATCTATAAACATGGAAATATCTACACCGCCATCTGTATGAACACGGAAATATCTACACCGCCATCTGTATGAACTTATAAATATCTACACCGCCATCTGTATTAAGAAGGAGATATCTACACCGCTATCTGTATAAACATGGATATATCTACACCGCTGCGTGTATAAACATGGAAATATCAGCACCGCTATCTGTATGAACATGGAAAAATCTACACCGCTACCTGTATGAACATGGAAATATCTACACCGCTATCTGTATGAACATGGAAATATCTACACCGCTATCTGAACATGGAAATATCTACAACGCCATCTGTATGAACATGGAAATATCTGCTCCGCCATCTGTATGAACATATAAATATCTACACCGCCATCTGTATTAAGATGGAGATATCTACACCGCTATCTGAATAAACATGGAAATATCTACACCGCTATCTGCATAAACATGGAAATATCTACACCGCTATCTGTATAAACATGGAAATATCTACACCGCTACCTGTATAAACATGGAAATATCAGCACCGCTATCTGTGTGAACATGGAAATATCTACACCGCTATCTGTATGAACATGGAAATATCTACACCGGTATCTGTATGAGCATGGAAATATCTACAAAGCTATCTGAATGAACATGGAAATAGCTACACCGCTATCTGTTTGAACATGTAAATATCTACACCGCTAACTGCATGAAAATGGAAATATCTACAAAGCTATCTGCATATACATGGAAATATATACACTGCTATCTCTTTACACATGGAAATATCTACACCGCTATATCTATAAACATGGAAATATCTACACCGCCGTCTGTATGAACATGGAAATATCTACACCGCTATCTGTATGAACATGGAAATATCTACACCGCTATCTCTATGAACATGGTAATATCTTCACCGCCATCTGTATGAACATGGATATGTCTACACAGCCATCTGGATGAACATGGAAATATCTACACCGCTATCTGTTTGAACATGGAAATATCTAAACCGCTATCTGCATGAAAATGGAAATATCTACACAGCTATCTTCATATGCATGGAAATATCTACACAGCTATCTCTTTACACACGGAAAAAACTACACCGCTATCTGTATGAAGATGGAAATATCTTCACCGCCATCTGTATGAACATGGATATATCAACACAGCCATCTGGATGAACATGGAAATATCTACACCGCTATCTGTATAAACATGCATACATCTTCACCGCTATCTGTATAAACATGGAAATATCTACACTGCTATCTGCATGAACATGGAAATATCTACACCGCTATCTTTGTAAATATGCATACATCTTCACCGCAATCTGTATAAACATGGAAATATCTTCACCGCTATCTGTATGAACATGGAAATATCTACACCGCTATCTGTTTAAACATGGAAATATCTACACCGCTATCTGCATGAAAATGGAAATATCTACAGAGCTATCTGCATATACATGGAAATATCTACACAGCTATCTCTTCACACATGGAAATAACTACACCGCTATCTGTATGAACATGGAAATATCTACACCGCCATCTGTATGAACATGGAAATATCTACACCGCTATCTGGATGAACATGGAAATATCTACACCGCCATCTGGATGAACATGGAAATATCTACACCGCTATCAGTATGAACATGGAAATATCTACACCGCCATCTCTATAAACATGGAAATATCTACACCGCTATCTGAATAAACATGGAAATATCTACAACGCTATCTGTATAAACATGGAAATATCAGCACCGCTATCTGTATGAACATGGAAATATCTGCACCGCTCTCTGTATGAACATGGAAATATCTACACCGCTATCTGTATGAACATGGAAATATATTCACCGCCATCTGTATGAACATGGATATATCTACACAGCCAACTGTATGAACATGGAAATATCTACACCGCTATCTGTATGAACATGGAAATATCTACACCGCAATCTGTATGAACATGGATATGTCTACACAGCCATCTGGATGAACATGGAAATATCTACACCGCGATCTGTATGAACATGGAAATATCTACACCGCTATCTGTGTAATCTTGCATACGTTTCACCGCTATCTGTATAAACATGGAAATATCTACACCGCTATCTGTATGAACATGGAAATATCTACACCGCTATCTCTTTGAACATGGAAATATCTAAACCGCTATCTGCATGAAAATAGAAATATCTACACAGCTATCTGCATATACATGGAAATATCTACAAACCTATCTCTTTACACATGGAAATAACTAAACCGCTATCTCTATAAACATGGAAATATCTACACCGCCATCTGTATGAACATGGAAATATCTGCACTGCCATCTGTATGAACATATAAATATCTACACCGTCATCTGTATTAAGATGGAGATATCTTCACCGTTATCTGTATAAACTTGGAAATATCTACACCGCTATCTTTATAAACCTGGAAATATCTACACCGCTATCTGTATAAACATGGAAATATCTACACCGCTACCTGTATAAATATGGAAATATCAGCACCGCTATCTGTATGAACATGGAAATATCTACACCGCTATCTGTATGAACATGGAAATATCTACACCGCTATCTGTATGAACATGGAAATATCTACAAAGCTATCTGAATGAACATGGAAATACCTACACCGCTATCTGTTTGAACATGTAAATATCTACACCGCTAACTGCATGAAAATGGAAATATCTACAAAGCTATCTGCATATACATGGAAATATATACACAGCTATCTCTTTACACATGGAAATAACTACACCGCTGTATCTATAAACATGGAAATATTTACACCACCATCTGTATGAACATATAAATATCTACAAAGCCATCTGTATTAAGAAGGAGATATCTACACCGCTATCTGTATAAACATGGAAATATCTACACCACTGACTGTATAAACGTGGAAATATCAGCACCGCTATCTGTATGAACATGGAAATATCTACACCGCTACCTGTATGAACATGGAAATATCTACACCGCTATCTGTATGAACATGGAAATATCTACACCGCTATATGTATGAACATGGAAAAATCTACACCGCTATCTGTTTGAACATGCAAATATCTACACCGCTGTCTGCATGAAAATGGAAATATCTACACAGCTATCTGCATATACATGGAAATATCTACACAGCTATCTCTTTACACATGGATATAACTACACCGCTATCTCTATAAACTTGGAAATATCTACACCGCTATCAGCATGAAAATGGAAATATCTACACCGCTATCTGCATATACATGGAAATATCTACACAGCTATCTCTTTACAAATGGAAATAACTACACCGCTATCTGTATGAACATGGAAATATCTACACAGCCATCTGTATGAACATGGAAATATCTGCACCGCCATCTGTATGAACATAGAAATATCTACACCGCCATCTGTACTAAGAAGGAGATATCTACACAGCTGTCTGTATAAACATGGATATATCTACACCGCTCTCTGTATAAACATGGAAATATCTACACTGCTACCTGTATAAACATGGAAATAGCTAAACCGCTACCTGTATAAACATGGAAATAGCACCGCTATCTGTATGAACATGGAAATATCAGCCCCTCTATCTGTATGAACATGGAAATATCTACACCGCTATCTCTATAAACATGGAAATATCTACACCGCTATCTGTTTGAACATGGAAATATCTAAACCGCTATCTGCATGAAAATGGAAATATACACAGCTATCTGCATATACATGGAAATATCTACACAGCTATCTCTTTACACATGGAAATAACTACACTGCTGTCTGTATGAACATGGAAATATCTACACCGCTGTCTGTATGAACATAGAAAAATCTACACCGCTACCTGTATGAACATGGAAATATCTACACCGCTTTCTGTATGAACATGGAAATATCTACACCGCTATATGTATGCACATGGAAATATCTACACCACTATCTGAACATGGAAATATCTACACCGCCATCTGTATGAACATGGAAATATCTGCACCGCCATCTGTATGAAAATACAAATATCTACACCAACATCTGTATTAAGATGGATATATCTATACCGCTATCTGAATAAACATGGAAATATCTACACCGCTATCTGTATTAACATGGAAATATCTACACCGCTATCTGTATAAACATGGAAATATCTACACCGCTACCTGTATAAACATGGAAATATCAGCACCGCTATCTGTATGAACATGGAAATATCTACACCGCTATCTGTATGAACATGGAAATATCTACACCGCTATCTGTATGAACATGGAAATATCTACAAAGCTATCTGAATGAACATGGAAATACCTACACCGCTATCTGTTTGAACATGTAAATATCTACACCGCTAACTGCATGAAAATGGAAATATCTACAAAGCTATCTGCATATACATGGAAACATATACACAGCTATCTCTTTACACATGGAAATAACTACACCGCTGTATCTATAAACATGGAAATATTTACACCACCATCTGTATGAACATATAAATATCTACAACGCCATCTGTATTAAGAAGGAGATATCTACACCGCTATCTGTATAAACATGGAAATATCTACACCACTGACTGTATAAACGTGGAAATATCAGCACCGCTATCTGTATGAACATGGAAATATCTACACCGCTACCTGTATGAACATGGAAATATCTACACAGCTATCTGTATGAACATGGAAATATCTACACCGCTATCTGTATGAACATGGAAATATCTACACCGCTATCTGTATGAACATGGAAATATCTTCACCGCCATCTGTATGAACATGGATATGTCTACACAGCCATCTGTATGAACATGGTAATATCTACACCGGTATCTGTGTAAACATCCATACATCTTCACCACTATCTGTATAAACATGGAAATATCTACACCGCTATCTGTATGAACATGGAAATATCTACACCGCTCTCTCTATGAACATGGAAATATCTACACCGCTATCTGTTTGAACATGGAAATATCTAAAACGCTATCTGCATGAAAATGGAAATATCTACACAGCTATCTGCATATACATGGAAATATCTACACAGCTATCTCTTTACACACGGAAATAACTACACCGCTATCTGTATGAACATGGAAATATCTTCACCGCCATCTGTATGAACATGGATATATCAACACAGCCATCTGGATGAACATGGAAATATCTACACCGCTATCTGTATAAACATGCATACATCTTCACCGCAATCTGTATAAACATGGAAATATCTACACTGCTATCTGCATGAACATGGAAATATCTACACCGCTATCTGAATATGGAAATATCTACACCGCTATCTGCATGAAAATGGAAATATCTACACAGCGATCTGCATATACATGGAAATATCTACAAAGCTATCTCTTTACACATGGAAATAACTACAGCGCTATCTCTATATACATGCAAATATCTACACTGCCATCTGTATGAACATGGAAATATCTGCAACGACATCTGTATGAAGATATAAATATCTACACCCCAATCTATATTAAGATGGAGATAGCTACACCGCTATATGTATAAACATGGAAATATCTACACGGCTATCTGTATAAACATGGAAATTTCTACACCGCTCTCTGTGTAAACATGGAAATATCTACACCGCTACCTGTATAAACATGGAAATATCAGCACCGCTATCTGTATGAACACGGAAATATCTGCACCGCTATCTCTATGAACATGGAAATATCTACACCGTTATCTGTATGAACATGGAAATAGCTACACCGCTATCTGTATGAACATGGAAATATCTACACCACTACCTGTATGAACATGGAAATATCTACACCGCTATCTGTATGAACATGGATATATCTACACAGCCATCTGGATGAACATGGAAATATCTACACCGCTATCTGTATGAACATGGAAATATCTACACCGCTATCTGTGTAAATATGCATACATCTTCACCGCAATCTGTATAAACATGGAAATATCTTCACCGCTATCTGAATGAACATGGAAATGTCTACACCGCTATCTGTTTGAACATGGAAATAACTACACCGCTATCTGCATGAAAATGGAAATATCTACAGAGCTATCTGCATATACATGGAAATATCTACACAGCTATCTCCTTACATATGGAAATAACTACACCGCTATCTGTATGAACATGGAAATATCTGCACCGCCATCTGTATGAACATATAAATATCTACACGGCCATCTGTATTAAGATGGAGATATCTACACCGCTATCAGTATAAACATGGAAATATCTACACCGCTATCTGTATAAACATGGAAATATCAGCACCGCTATCTGTATGAACATGGAAATATCAGCCCCTCTATCTGTATGAACATGGAAATACCTACACCGCTATCTGTATGAACATGGAAATATCTACACCGCTAGATGTATAAACATGGAATTATCTTCACTGCCATCTGTATGAACATGGATATGTCTACACAGCCATCTGGATGAACATGGAAATATCTACACCGCTATCTGTATGTACATGGAAATAGCTACACCGCTATCTGTATGAATATGGAAATATCTGCACCGCCATCTGTATGAACATATAAATATCTACACCGCCATCTGCATTAACATGGAGATATGTACACCGCTATCTGTATAAACATGGAAATATCTACACCGCTATCTGTATAAACATGGAAATATCTACACCGCTATCTGTATAAACATGGAAATATCTACACCGCTACCTGTATAAACATGGAAATAACAGCACCGCTATCTGTATGAACATGGAAATATCTACGCCGCTATCTGTATGAACATGGAAATATCTACACCGCTATCTGTATGAACATGGAAATATCTACACCGCTATATGTATGAACATGGAAAAATCTACACCGCTATCTGTTTGAACATGCAAATATCTACACCGCTGTCTGCATGAAAATGGAAATATCTACACAGCTATCTGCATATACATGGAAATATCTACACAGCTATCTCTTTACACATGGATATAACTACACCGCTATCTCTATATACATGGAAATATCTACACCGCTATCTGTATGAACATGGAAATATCTGCACCGCCATCTGTATGAACATATAAATATCTACACCGCCATCTGTATTAAGAAGCAGATATCTACACCTCTATCTGTATAAACCTGGAAATATCTACACCGCTATCTGTATAAACATGGAAATATCTACACCGCTATCTGTATAAACATGGAAATATCTACATCGCTACCTGTATAAACATGGAAATATCAGCACAGCTATCTGTATGAACATAGAAATATCTACACCGCTATCTGTACGAACATGGAAATATCTACACCGCTATCTGTATGAACATGGAAATAGCTACACCGCTATCTGTATGAACATGGAAATATCTACACTACTATCTGTATGAATATGGAAATATCTACACCGCTATCTGTATGAACATGGATATATCTACACAGCCATCTGGATGAACATGGAAATACCTACACCGCTATCTGTATGAACATGGATATATCTACACCGCTATCTGTGTAAACATGCATACATCTTCAGCGCTACCTGTATAAACATGGAAATATCTACACCGCTATCTGTATGAACATGGAAATATCTACACCGATATCTGTTTGAACATGGAAATATGTAAACCGCTATCTGCATGAAAATGGAAATATCTACACAGCTATCTGCATATACATGGAAATATCTACACAGCTATCTCTTTACACATGGAAATAACTACACCGCTATCTGTATGAACATGGAAATATCTGCACCGCCATCTGCATGTACATAGAAATATCTACTCCGCCATCTGTATTAAGATGGAGATATCTACACCGCTATCTGTATAAACATGGAAATATCTACACCGCTATTTGTATAAACATGGAAATATCTACACCGCTACCTGTATAAGCTTGGAAATATCAGCACCGCTATCTGTATGAACATGGAAATATCTACACCGCAATCTGTATTAACATGGAAATATCTACACCGCTATATGTATGAACATGGAAATATCTACACCACTATCTGTGTAAACATGCATACATCTTCACCGCTATCTGTATGAACATGGAAATACCTACACCGCTATCTGTATGAACATGGAAATATCTACACCGCTATCTGTTTGAACATGGAAATATCTACACCGCTGTCTGCATGAAAATGGAAATATCTACACAGCTATCTCTTTACACATGGAAATAACTACACCGCTATCTGTATGAACATGGAAATATCTTCATCGCCATCTCTGTGAACATGGATATATCTTCACAGCCTCCTGGATGAACATGGAAATATCTACACTGCTATCTGTATGAACATGGAAATATCTGCACTGCTATCTGTATGAACATGGAAATACATACACCGCTATCTGTATGAACATGGAAATAGCTACACCGCTATCTGTATGAACATGGAAATATCTACACCGCTATCTGTATGGACATGGAAATATCTTCACCGCCATCGGTGTGAACATGGATATATCTACGCAGCCATCTGGATGAACATGGAAATATCTACACCGCTATCTGTATGAACATGGAAATATCTACACCGCTATCTGTATGAACATGGATATATCTACACAGCCCTCTGTATGAACATGGAAATCTCCACACCGCTATCTGTGTAAACATGCATACATCTTCACCGCTGTCTGTAAAAACTTGGAAATATCTACACCGCTATCTGTATGAACATGGAAATATGTACACCGCTATCTGTTTGAAGATGGAAATATATACACCACTATCTGCATGAAAATGGAACTATCTACACAGCTATCTGCATATACATGGAAATATCTACACATCTATCTCTTTACACATGGAAATAACTACACCGATATCTGTATGAACATGGAAATATCTACACCGCCATCTGTATGAACATGGAAATATCTGCACCGCCATCTGTATGAACATATAAATATGTACACCGCCATCTGTATTAAGATGGAGATATCTACACCTCTATCTGTATGAACATGGAAATATCTACACCGCTATCTGTATGAACATGGAAATATCTACACCGCTATCTGTATGAACATGGAAATATCTACACCGCTATCTGAATGAACATGGAAATATCTACACCGCTATCTGTTTGAACATGTAAATATCTACACCTCTATCTGTATGAAAATGGAAATATCTACAAAGCTATCTGCATATACATGGAAATATCTACACAGCTATCTCTTTACACATGGAAATAACTACACCGCTATATCTATAAACATGGAAATATCTACACCGCCATCCTTATGAACATGGAAATATCTTCACTGCCATCTGTATGAACATATAAATATCAACACTGCCATCTGTATTAAGGAGATATCTACACCGCTATCTGTATAAACATGGAAATATCTACACCGCTATCTGTATAAACATGGAAATATCTACACCGCTATCTGTATAAAAATGGAAATATCAGCACCGCTATAAGTATGAACATGGAAATTTCTGCACCGCCATCTATATGAACATGGAAATATCTACACCGCTATCTGTGTGAACATGGAGATATCTACACCGCTATCTGTATGATCATGGAAATATCTACACCGCCATCTGTATGAACATGGAAATATCTACAACGCTATCTGTATAAACATGGAAATATCAGCACCGCTATCTGTATGAACATGGAAATATCTGCACCGCTATCTGTATGAACATGGAAATATCTACACCGCTATCTGTATGAACATGGAAATATATTCACCGCCATCTGTATGAACATGGATATATCTACACAGCCAACTGTATGAACATGGAAATATCTACACCGCTATCTGTATGAACATGGAAATATCTACACCGCTATCTGTATGAACATGGAAATATCTTCACCGCCATCTGTATGAACATGGATATGTCTACACAGCCATCTGGAGGAACATGGAAATATCTACACCGCGATCTGTATGAACATGGAAATATCTACACCGCTATCTGTGTAATCTTGCATACGTTTCACCGCTATCTGTATAAACATGGAAATATCTACACCGCTATCTGTATGAACATGGAAATATCTACACCGCCATCTGTATGAACATATAAATATCTACACCGCCATCTGTATTAAGGAGATATCTACACCGCTACCTGTATAAACATGGAAATATCTACACCGCTATCTCTATAAACATGGAAATATCTACACCGCTATCTGTATAAAAATGGAAATATCAGCACCGCTATCAGTATGAACATGGAAATATCTGCACCGCCATCTGTATGAACATGGAAATATCTACACCGCTATCTGTGTGAACATGGAGATATCTACACGGCTATCTGTATGAACATGGAAATATCTACACCGCCATCTGTATGAACATGGAAATATCTGCACCGCCATGTGTATGAACATATAAATATCTGCACCGCCATCTGTATTAAGAAGGAGATATCTACACCGATATCTGTATAAACATTGAAATATCTACACTGCTATCTGTATAAACATGGAAATATCTACACCGCTATCTGTATAAACATGGAAATATCTACACCGCTACGTGTATAAACATGGAAATATCAGCACCGCTATCAGTATGAACATGGAAATATCTACACCGCTATCTGTATGAACATGGAAATATCTACACCGCTATCTGTATGAACATGGAAATATCTACACCGCTATCTGTTTGAACATGGAAATATCTACACCGCTTTCTGCATAAAAATGGAAATATCTACACAGCTATCTGCATATACATGGAAATATCTACAAAGCTATTTCTTTACTCATGGAAATATCTACACCGCTATCTCTATAAACATGGAAATATCTACACCACCATCTGTATGAACATGGAAATATCTACACCGCTATCTGTATGAACATGGATATGTCTACACAGCCATCTGGATGAACATGGAAATATCTACACCGCTATCTGCATGAACATGGAAATATCTACACCGCTATTTGTGTAAACATGCATACATCTTCACCGCAATCTGCAAAAGCATGGAAATAGCTACACCGCTATCTGAATGAACATGGAAATATCTACAACGCTATCTGTTTGATCATGGAAATATCTAAACCGCTATCAGCATGAAAATGGAAATATCTACACCGCTATCTGCATATACATGGAAATATCTACACAGCTATCTCTTTACACATGGAAATAACTACACCGCTATCTGTATGAACATGGAAATATCTAAACAGCCATCTGTATGAACACGGAAATATCTGCACCGCCATCTGTATGAACATATAAATATCTACACCGCCATCTGTATTAAGAAGGAGATACCTACACCGCTATCTGTATAAACATGGATATATCTACACCGCTCTCTGTATAAACATGGAAATATCTACACTGCTACCTGTATAAACATGGAAATATCTAATCTGCTACCTGTATAAACATGGAAATATCAGCACCGCTATCTGTATGAACATGGAAATATCAGCCCCTCTATCTGTATGAACATGGAAATATCTACACCGCTCTCTCTATGAACATGGAAATATCTACACCGCTATCTGTTTGAACATGAAAATCTCTAAACCGCTATCTGCATGAAAATGGAAATATCCACACAGCTATCTGCATATACATGGAAATATCTACACAGCTATCTCTTTACACATGGAAATAACTACACCGCTATCTGTATGAACATGGAAATATCTTCATCGCCATCTGTATGAACATGGATATATCTTCACAGCCTCCTGGATGAACATGGAAATATCTACACTGCTATCTGTATGAACATGGAAATATTTGCACTGCTATCTGTATGAACATGGAAATACATACACCGCTATCTGTATGAACATGGAAATAGCTACACCGCTATCTGTATGAACATGGAAATATCTACACCGCTATCTGTATGGACATGGAAATATCTTCACCGCCATCGGTGTGAACATGGATATATCTACGCAGCCATCTGGATGAACATGGAAATATCTACACCGCTATCTGTATGAACATGGAAATATCTACACCGCTATCTGTATGAACATGGATACATCTACACAGCCCTCTGTATGAACATGGAAATCTCCACACCGCTATCTGTGTAAACATGCATACATCTTCACCGCTGTCTGTAAAAACATGGAAATATCTACACCGCTATCTGTATGAACATGGAAATATGTACACCGCTATCTGTTTGAAGATGGAAATATATACACCACTATCTGCATGAAAATGGAACTATCTACACAGCTATCTGCATATACATGGAAATATCTACACATCTATCTCTTTACACATGGAAATAACTACACCGATATCTGTATGAACATGGAAATATCTACACCGCCATCTGTATGAACATGGAAATATCTGCACCGCCATCTGTATGAACATATAAATATCTTCGCCACCATCTGTATTAAGATGGAGATATCTACACCTCTATCTGTATGAACATGAAAATATCTACACCGCTATCTGTATGAACATGGAAATATCTACACCGCTATCTGTATGAACATGGAAATATCTACACCGCTATCTGTATGAACATGGAAATATCTACACCGCTATCTGTTTGAACATGTAAATATCTACACCGCTATCTGTATGAAAATGGAAATATCTACAAAGCTATCTGCATATACATGGAAATATCTACACAGCTATCTCTTTACACATGGAAATAACTACACCGCTATATCTATAAACATGGAAATATCTACACCGCCATCCTTATGAACATGGAAATATCTTCACTGCCATCTGTATGAACATATAAATATCAACACTGCCATCTGTATTAAGGAGATATCTACACCGCTATCTGTATAAACATGGAAATGTCTACACCGCTATCTGTATAAACATGGAAATATCTACACCGCTATCTGTATAAAAATGGAAATATCAGCACCGCTATAAGTATGAACATGGAAATTTCTGCACCGCCATCTGTATGAACATATAAATATCTACACCGCTATCTGTGTGAACATGGAGATATCTACACCGCTATCTGTATGAACATGGAAATATCTACACCGCCATCTGTATGAACATGGAAATATCTGCACCGCCATGTGTATGAACATATAAATATCTGCACCGCCATCTGTATTAAGAAGGAGATATCTACACCGCTATCTGTATAAACAAGGAAATATCTACACTGCTATCTGTATAAACATGGAAATATCTACACCGCTTCCTGTATAAACATGGAAATATCAGCACCGCTATCAGTATGAACATGGAAATATCTACACCGCTATCTGTATGAACATGGAAATATCTACACCGCTATCTGTATGAACATGGAAATATCTTCACCGCCATCTGTATGAACATGGATATGTCTACACAGCCATCTGGATGAACATGGAAATATCTACACCGCCATCTGTATGAACATGGAAATATCTGCACTGCCATCTGTATGAACATATAAATATCAACAACGCCATCTGTATTAAGATGGAGATATCTTCACCGCTATTTGTATAAACTTGGAAATATCTACAACGCTATCGTTATAAACATGGAAATATCTACACCGCAATCTCAATGAACATGGAAATATCTACACCTCTATCTGTATGAACATGGATATATCTACACAGCCATCTGGATGAACATGGAAATATCTACACCGCTATCTGCATGAACATGGAAATATCTACACCGCTATTTGAGTAAACATGCATACATCTTCACCGCAATCTGCAAAAGCATGGAAATAGCTACACCGCTATCTGAATGAACAAGGAAATATCTACACCGCTATCTGTTTGATCATGGAAATATCTAAACCGCTATCAGCATGAAAATGGAAATATCTACACCGCTATCTGCATATACATGGAAATATCTACACAGCTATCTCTTTACACATGGAAATAACTACACCGCTATCTGTATGAACATGGAAATATCTACACAGCCATCTGTATGAACATGGAAATATCTGCACCGCCATCTGTATGAACATATAAATATCTACACCGCCATCTGTATTAAGAAGGAGATATCTACACAGCTATCTGTATAAACATGGATATATCTACACCGCTCTCTGTATAAACATGGAAATATCTACACTGCTACCTGTATAAACATGGAAATAGCTAAACCGCTACCAGTATAAACATGGAAATAGCACCGCTATCTGTATGAACATGGAAATATCAGCCCCTATATCTGTATGAACATGGAAATATCTACACCGCTATCTCTATAAACATGGAAATATCTACACCGCTATCTGTTTGAACATGGAAATATCTAAACCGCTATCTGCATGAAAATGGAAATATCCACACAGCTATCTGCATATACATGGAAATATCTACACAGCTATCTCTTTACACATGGAAATAACTACACCGCTGTCTGTATGAACATGGAAATATCTACACCGCTATCTGTATGAACATAGAAAAATCTACACCGCTACCTGTATGAACATGGAAATATCTACACCGCTATCTGTATGAACATGGAAATATCTACACCGCTATATGTATGCACATGGAAACATCTACACCGCTATCTGAACATGGAAATATCTACACCGCCATCTGTATGAACATGGAAATATCTGCACCGCCATCTGTATGAAAATACAAATATCTACACCAACATCTGTATTAAGATGGAGATATCTATACCGCTATCTGAATAAACATGGAAATATCTACACCGCTATCTGTATTAACATGGAAATATCTACACCGCTATCTGTATAAACATGGAAATATCTACACCGCTACCTGTATAAACATGGAAATACCAGCACCGCTATCTGTATGAACATGGAAATATCTACACCGCTATCTGTATGAACATGGAAATATCTACACCGCTATCTGTATGAACATGGAAATATCTACAAAGCTATCTGAATGAACATGGAAATACCTACACTGCTATCTGCTTGAACATGTAAATATCTACACCGCTAACTTCATGAAAATGGAAATATCTACAAAGCTATCTGCATATACATGGAAATATATACACAGCTATCTCTTTACACATGGAAATAACTACACCGCTATATCTATAAACATGGAAATATTTACACCACCATCTGTATGAACATATAAATATCTACACCGCCATCTGTATTAAGAAGGAGATATCTACACCGCTATCTGTATAAACATGGAAATATCTACACCACTGCCTGTATAAACATGGAAATATCAGCACCGCTATCTGTATGAACATGGAAATATCTACACCGCTACCTGTATGAACATGGAAATATCTACACCGCTATCTGTATGAACATGGAAATATCTACACCACCATCTGTATGAACATGGAAATATCTACACCGCTATCTGTATGAACATGGAAATATCTTCACCGCCATCTGTATGAACATGGATATGTCTACACAGCCATCTGTATGAACATGGAAATATCTACACCGCTATCTGTGTAAACATGCATACATCTTCACCACTATCTGTATAAACATGGAAATATCTACACCGCTCTCTGTTTGAACATGGAAATATCTAAAACGCTATCTGCATGAAAATGGAAATATCTACACAGCTATCTGCATATACATGGAAATATCTACACAGCTATCTCTTTACACACGGAAATAACAACACCGCTATCTGTATGAACATGGAAATATCTTCACCGCCATCTGTATGAACATGGGTATATCAACACAGCCATCTGGATGAACATGGAAATATCTACACCGCTATCTGTATAAACATGCATACATCTTCACCGCTATCTGTATAAACATGGAAATATCTACACTGCTATCTGCATGAACATGGAAATATCTACACCGCTATCTGAATATGGAAATATCTACACCGCTATCTGCATGAAAATGGAAATATCTACACAGCGATCTGCATATACATGGAAATATCTACAAAGCTATCTCTTTACACATGGGAATAACTACAGCGCTATCTCTATATACATGCAAATATCTACACTGCCATCTGTATGAACATGGAAATATCTGCACCGACATCTGTATGAAGATATAAATATCTACACCCCAATCTATATTAAAATGGAGATATCTACACCGCTATATGTATAAACATGGAAATATCAGCACCGCTATCTGTATGAACATGGAAATATCAGCCCCTCTATCTGTATGAACATGGAAATACCTACACCGCTATCTGTATGAACATGGAAATATCTACACAGCTAGATGTATAAACATGGAATTATCTTCACTGCCATCTGTATGAACATGGATATGTCTACACAGCCATCTGGATGAACATGGAAATATCTACACCGCTATCTGTATGAACATGGAAATAGCTACACCGCTATCTGTATGAATATGGAAATATCTACACCGCCATCTGTATTAACATGGAGATATGTACACCGCTATCTGTATAAACATGGAAATATCTACACCGCTACCTGTATAAACATGGAAATAACAGCACCGCTATCTGTATGAACACGGAAATATCTACACCGCTATCTGTATGAACATGGAAATATCTACACCGCTACCTGTATGAACATGGAAATATCTACACCGCTATATGTATGAACATGGAAATATCTACACCGCTATCTGAACATGGAAATATATACACCGCTGTCTGCATGACAATGGAAATATCTACACAGCTATCTGCATATACATGGAAATATCTACACAGCTATCTCTTTACACATGGATATAACTACACCGCTATCTCTATAAACATGGAAATATCTACACCGCTATCTGTATGAACATGGAAATATCTGCACCGCCATCTGTATGAACATATAAATATCTACACCGCCATCTGTATTAAGAAGCAGATATCTACACCTCTATCTGTATAAACCTGGAAATATCTACACCGCTATCTGTATAAACATGGAAATATCTACACCGCTATCTGTATAAACATGGAAATATCTACACCGCTACCTGTATAAACATGGAAATATCACCACAGCTATCTGTATGAACATGGAAATATCTACACCGCTATCTGTACGAACATGGAAATATCTACACCGCTATCTGTATGAACATGGAAATAGCTACACCGCTATCTGTATGAACATGGAAATATCTACACCACTATCTGTATGAATATGGAAATAACTACACCGCTATCTGTATGAACATGGATATATCTACACAGCCATCTGGATGAACATGGAAATACCTACACCGCTATCTGTATGAACATGGATATATCTACACCGCTATCTGGGTAAACATGCATACATCTTCAGCGCTACCTGTATAAACATGGAAATATCTACACCGCTATCTGTATGAACATGGAAATATCTACACCGATATCTGTTTGAACATGGAAATATGTAAACCGCTATCTGCATGAAAATGGAAATATCTTCACAGCTATCTGCATATACATGGAAATATCTACACTGCTATCTCTTTACACATGGAAATAACTACACCGCTATCTGTATGAACATGGAAATATCTGCACCGCCATCTGCATGTACATAGAAATATCTACTCCGCCATCTGTATTAAGATGGAGATATCTACACCGCTATCTGTATAAGATGGAAATATCTACACCGCTATTTGTATAAACATGGAAATATCTACACCGCTACCTGTATAAACTTGGAAATATCAGCACCGCTATCTGTATGAACATGGAAATATCTACACCTCAATCTGTATTAACATGGAAATATCTACACCGCTATCTGTATGAACATGGATATATATACACCGCTATCTGTATGAACATGGAAATATCTACACCGCTATCTGTTTGAACATGGAAATATCTACACCGCTGTCTGCATGAAAATGGAAATATCTACACAGCTATCTGCATATACATGGAAATATCTACAAAGCTATCTCTTTACACATGGAAATAACTACACCGCTATCTCTATAAACATGGAAATATCTACACTGCCATCTGTATGAACATGGAAATATCTGCACCGCCATCTGTATGGACATATAAATATGTACACCGCCATCTGTTTTAAGAAGGAGATATCTACACCGCTATCTGTATAAACATGGAAATATCTACAACGCTATCTGTATAAACATGGAAATATCAGCACCGCTATCTGTATGAACATGGAAATATCTGCACCGCTATCTGTATGAACATGGAAATATCTACACCGCTATCTGTATGAACATGGAAATATATTCACCGCCATCTGTATGAACATGCATATATCTACACAGCCAACTGTATGAACATGGAAATATCTACACCGCTATCTGTATGAACATGGAAATATCTTCACCGCTATCTGTATGAACATGGAAATATCTTCACCGCCATCTGTATGAACATGGATATGTCTACACAGCCATCTGGATGAACATGGAAATATCTACACCGTGATCTGTATGAACATGGAAATATCTACACCGCTATCTGTGTAAACTTGCATACGTTTCACCGCTATCTGTATAAACATGGAAATATCTACACCGCTATCTGTATGAACATGGAAATATCTACACCGCTATCTGTTTGAACATGGAAATATCTAAACCGCTATCTGCATGAAAATAGAAATATCTACACAGCTATCTGCATATACATGGAAATATCTACAAACCTATCTCTTTACACATGGAAATAACTAAACCGCTATCTCTATAAACATGGAAATATCTACACCGCCATCTGTATGAACATGGAAATATCTGCACTGCCATCTGTATGAACATATAAATATCTACACCGCCATCTGTATTAAGATGGAGATATCTTCACCGTTATCTGTATAAACTTGGAAAAATCTACACCGCTATCTTTATAAACCTGGAAATATCTACACCGCTATCTGTATAAACATGGAAATATCTACACCGCTACCTGTATAAACATGGAAATATCAGCACCGCTATCTGTATGAACATGGAAATATCTACACCGCTATCTCTATGAAAATGGAAGTATCTACACCGCTATCTGCATGAACATGGAAATAGCTACACCGCTATCTGTACGAACATGGAAATATGTACACTTCTATCTGTATGAACATGGAAATATCCACACCGCTATCTGTATGAACATGGATATATCTACACAGCCATCTGGATGAACATGAAAATATCTACACCGCTATCTGCATGAACATGGAAATATCTACACCGCTATCTGTGTAAACATGCATACATCTTCACTGCAATCTGTATAAGCATGGAAATATCTACACCGCTATCTGTATGAACATGGAAATATCTACACCGCTATCTGTTTGAACATGGAAATATCTAAACCGCTATCTGCATGAAAATAGAAATATCTACACAGCTATCTGCATTTACATGGAAATATCTACAAACCTATCTCTTTACACATAGAAATAACTACACCGCTATCTGTATGAACATGGAAATATCTGCACCGCCATCTGAATAAACATATAAATATCTACCCCGCCATCTGTATTAAGATGGAGATATCTACACCGCTATCTGTATAAACATGGAAATATCCACACCGCTATCTGCATAAACATGGAAATATCTACACTGCTACCTGTATAAACATGGAAATATCTACACCACTACCTGTATAAACATGTAAATATCAGCGCCGCTATCTGTGTGAAAAAGGAAATATCAGCCCCTCTATCTGTATGAACATGGAAATATCTACACCGCTATCTCTATGAACATGGAAATATCTACACCGCCATCTGTATGAACATGGATATATCTACACAGCCATCTGGATAAACATGGAAATATCTACACCGCTATCTGTATGAACATGGAAATATCTACACCGCTATCTGTATGAACATGGAAATACATACACCGCTATCTGTATGAACATGGAAATAGCTACACCGCTATCTGTATGCACATGGAAATTTCTTCACCGCCATCTGTATGAACATGGATATATCTACACAGCCATCTGGATGAACATGGAAATATCTACACCGCTATCTGTATGAACATGGAAATATCTACACCGCTATCTGTATGAACATGGAAATACCTTCACCGCCATCTGTATGAACATGGATATGTCTACACAGCCATCTGGATGAACATGGAAATATCTACACCGCGATCTGTATGAACATGGAAATATCTACACAGCTATCTGTGTAAACATGCATACGTTTCACCGCTATCTGTATAAACATGGAAATATCTACACCGCTATCTGTATGAACATGGAAATATCTACACCGCTATCTGTTTGAACATGGAAATATCTAAACCGCTATCTGCATGAAAATAGAAATATCTACACAGCTATCTGCATATACATGGAAATATCTACAAACCTATCTCTTTACACATGGAAATAACTACACCGCTATCTCTATAAACATGTAAATATCTACACCGCCATCTGAATGAAAATGGAAATATCTGCACTGCCATCTGTGTGAACATATAAATATCTACACCGCCATCTGTATTAAGATGGAGATATCTTCACCGCTATGTGTATAAACTTGGAAATATCTACACCGCTATCTCTATAAACCTGGAAATATCTACACCGCTATCTGTATAAACATGGAAATATCTACACCGCTACCTGTATAAACATGGAAATATCAGCACCGCTATCTGTATGAACATGGAAATATCTACACCACTATCTCTATGAACATGGAAATATCTACACAGCTATCTGAATGAACATGGAAATAGCTACACCGCTATCTGTACGAACATGGAAATATCTACACCTCTATCTGTATGAACATGGAAATATCTACACCGCTATCTGTATGAACATGGATATGTCTACACAGCCATCTGGATGAACATGGAAATATCTACACCGCTATCTGCATGAACATGGAAATATCTACACCGCTATCTGTGTAAACATGCATACATCTTCACTGCAATCTGTATAAGCATGGAAATATCTACAATGCTGTCTGTATGAACATGGAAATATCTACACCGCTATCTGTTTGAACATGGAAATATCTAAACGGCTATCAGCATGAAAATAGAAATATCTACACAGCTATCTGCATATACATGGAAATATCTACACAGCTATCTCTTTACACATGGAAATAACTACACCGCTATCTGTATGAACATGGAAATATCCACACCGCTATCTCTAAGAACATGGAAATTTCTTCACCGCCATCTGTATGAACATGGATATATCTACACAGCCATCTGGATGAACATGGAAATATCTACACCGCTATCTGTATAAACATGGAAATATCTACACCGCTATCTGTATAAACATGGAAATATCTACAAAGCTATCTGAATGAACATGGAAATTTCTACTCCGCTATCTGTTTGAACATGTAAATACCTACACCGCTATCAGCATGAAAATGGAAATATCTGAAAAGCTATCTGCATATACATGGAAATATCTACACCGCTATCTGCATATAGATGGAAATATCTACACTGCTATCTGCATGTACATGGAAATATCTACACAGCTATCTCTTTACACATGGAAATAACTACACCGCTATATCTATAAACATGGAAATATCTACACTGACATCTGTATGAACATGGAAATATCCCCAACGCCATCTGTATGAACATATAAATATCTACACCGCCATCTGTATTAAGATGGAGATATCTACACTGCTATCTGTATAAACATGGAAATATCTACACCGCTGCCTGTATAAACATGGAAATATCAGCACCGCTATCTGTATGAACATGGAAATATCTACACCGCTACCTGTATGAACATGGAAATGTCTACACCGCTATCTGTATGAACATGGAAATATCTACACAGCCATCTGGATGAACATGGAAATATCTAAACCGCTATCTGTATGAACATGGAAATATCTACACAGCTATCTGTATGAACATGGACATATCTACACAGCCAACGGGATGAACATGGAAATATCTACACCGCTATCTGTGTAAACATGCATACATCTTCACCGCAGTCTGTATAAACATGGAAATATCTACACCGCTACCTGTATAAACATGGAAATATCAGCACCGCTATCTGTATGAACATGGAAATATCTACACCGCTATGTGTATGAACATGGAAATATCTACACCGCTATCTGTATGAACATGGAAATATCTACAAAGCTATCTGAATGAACATGGAAATACCTACACCGCTATCTGTTTGAACATGTAAATATCTACACCGCTAACTGCATGAAAATGGAAATATCTACAAAGCTATCTGCATACACTTGGAAATATATACACAGCTATCTCTTTACACATGGAAATAACTACACCACTATATCTATAAACATGGAAATATCTACACCACCATCTGTATGAACATGGAAATATCTGCACCGCCATCTGTATGAACATATAAATATCTAAACCGCCATCTGTATTAAGAAGGATATATCTACACCGCTGTCTGTATAAACATGGAAATATCTACACCGCTATCTGTATTAACATGGAAATATCTGCACCGCCATCTGTATGAACATATAAATATCTACACCGCCATCTGTATTAAGAAGCAGATATCTACACCTCTATCTGTATAATCCTGGAAATATCTACACCGCTATCTGTATAAACATGGAAATATCTACACCGCTATCTGTATAAACATGGAAATATCTACACCGCTACCTGTATAAACATGGAAATATCAGCACAGCTATCTGTATGAACATGGAAATATCTACACCGCTATCTGTACGAACATGGAAATATCTACACCGCTATCTGTATGAACATGGAAATAGCTACACCGCTATCTGTATGAACATGGAAATATCTACACCACTATCTGTATGAATATGGAAATAACTACACCGCTATCTGTATGAACATGGATTTATCTACACAGCCATCTGGATGAACATGGAAATATCTACACCGCTATCTGTATGAACATGGATATATCTACACCGCTAACTGTGTAAACATGCATACATCTTCAGCGCTACCAGTATAAACATGGAAATATCTACACCGCTATCTGTATGAACATGGAAATATCTACACCGATATCTGTTTGAACATGGAAATATCTAAACCGCAATCTGCATGAAAATGGAAATATCTACACAACTATCTGCATATACATGGAAATATCTACACAGCTATCTCTTTACACATGGAAATAACTACACCGCTATCTGTATGAACATGGAAATATCTGCACCGCCATCTGCATGTACATAGAAATATCTACTCCGCCATCTGTATTAAGATGGAGATATCTACACCGCTATCTGTATAAACATGGAAATATCTACACCGCTATCTGTATAAACATGGAAATATCTACACCGCTATTTGTATAAACATGGAAATATCTACACCGCTACCAGTATAAACTTGGAAATATCAGCACCGCTATCTTTATGAACATGCAAATATCTGCACCGCAATCTGTATTAACATGGAAATATCTACACCACTATCTGTATGAACATGGAAATATCTACACCGCTATCTGTTTGAACATGGAAATATCTACACCGCTATCTGTATAAACATGGAAATATCTACACCGCTACCTGTATAAACATGGAAATAACAGCACCGCTATCTGTATGAACATGGAAATATCTACACCGCTATCTGTATGAACATGGAAATATCTACACCGCTATCTGTATGAACATGGAAATATCTACACAGCTATATGTATGAACATGGAAATATCTACACCGCTATCTGTTTGAACATGGAAATATCTACACCGCTGTCTGCATGAAAATGGAAATATCTACACAGCTATCTGCATATACATGGAAATATCTACACAGCTATCTCTATACACATGGATATAACTACACCGCTATCTCTATAAACATGGAAATATCTACACTGCTATCTGTATGAACATGGAAATATCTGCACCCCATCTGTATGAACATATAAATATCTACACCGCCATCTGTATTAAGAAGCAGATATCTACACCTCTATCTGTATAAACCTGGAAATATCTACACCGCTATCTGTATAAACATGGAAATATCTACACCGCTATCTGTATAAACATGGAAATATCTACACCGCTACCTGTATAAACATGGAAATATCAGCACAGCTATCTGTATGAACATGGAAATATCTACACCGCTATCTGTACGAACATGGAAATATCTACACCGCTATCTGTATGAACATGGAAATAGCTACACCGCTATCTGTATGAACATGGAAATATCTACACCACTATCTGTATGAATATGGAAATAACTACACCGCTATCTGGATGAACATGGATATATCTACACAGCCAACTATATGAACATGGAAATATCTACACCGCTATCTGTATGAACATGGGAATATCTACACCGCTATCTGTATGAACATGGAAATATCTTCACCGCCATCTGTATGAACATGGATATGTCTACACAGCCATCTGGATGAACATGGAAATATCTACACCGCGATCTGTATGAACATGGAAATATCTACACCGCTATCTGTGTAAACTTGCATACATTTCACCGCTATCTGTATAAACATGGAAATATCTACACCGCAATCTGTATGAACATGGAAATACATACACCGCTATCTGTATGAACATGGAAATAGCTACACCGCTATCTGTATGCACATGGAAATTTCTTCACCGCCATCTGTATGAACATGGATATATCTACACAGCCATCTGGATGAACATGGAAATATCTACACCGCTATCTGTATGAACATGGAAATATCTACACCGCTATCTGTATGAACATGGAAATACCTTCACCGCCATCTGTATGAACATGGATATGTCTACACAGCCATCTGGATGAACATGGAAATATCTACACCGCGATCTGTATGAACATGTTAATATCTACACAGCTATCTGTGTAAACATGCATACGTTTCACCGCTATCTGTATAAACATGGAAATATCTACACCGCTATCTGTATGAACATGGAAATATCTACACCGCTATCTGTTTGAACATGGAAATATCTAAACCGCTATCTGCAAGAAAATAGAAATATCTACACAGCTATCTGCATATACATGGAAATATCTACAAACCTATCTCTTTACACATGGAAATAACTACACCGCTATCTCTATAAACATGTAAATATCTACACCGCCATCTGAATGAAAATGGAAATATCTGCACTGCCATCTGTGTGAACATATAAATATCTACACCGCCATCTGTATTAAGATGGAGATATCTTCACCGCTATCTGTATAAACTTGGGAATATCTACAACGCTATCTCTATAAACCTGGAAATATCTACACCGCTATCTGTATAAACATGGAAATATCTACACCGCTACCTGTATAAACATGGAAATATCAGCACCGCTATCTGTATGAACATGGAAATATCTACACCGCTATCTCTATGAACATGGAAATATCTACACAGCTATCTGAATGAACATGGAAATAGCTACACCGCTATCTGTACGAACATGGAAATATCTACACCTCTATCTGTATGAACATGGAAATATCTACACCGCTATCTGTATGAACATGGATATGTCTACACAGCCATCTGGATGAACATGGAAATATCTACACCGCTATCTGCATGAACATGGAAATATCTACACCGCTATCTGTGTAAACATGCATATATCTTCACTGCAATCTGTATAAGCATGGAAATATCTACAACGCTGTCTGTATGAACATGGAAATATCTACACCGCTACCTGTTTGAACATGGAAATATCTAAACGGCTATCAGCATGAAAATAGAAATATCTACACAGCTATCTGCATATACATGGAAATATCTACACAGCTATCTCTTTACACATGGAAATAACTACACCGCTATCTGTATGAACATGGAAATATCTACACCGCTATCTCTAAGAACATGGAAATTTCTTCACCGCCATCTGTATGAACATGGATATATCTACACAGCCATCTGGATGAACATGGAAATATCTACACAGCTATCTGTATAAACATGGAAATATCTACACTGCTATCTGTATAAACATGGAAATATCTACACCGCTACCTGTATAAACTTGGAAATATCAGCACCGCTATCTGTATGAACATGGAAATATCTACAACGCTATCTGTATGAACATGGAAATATCTACACCGCTATCTGTATGAACATGGAAATATCTACAAAGCTATCTGAATGAACATGGAAATTTCTACTCCGCTATCTGTTTGAACATGTAAATATCTACACCGCTATCTGCATGAAAATGGAAATATCTGAAAAGCTATCTGCATATACATGGAAATATCTACACAGCCATCTCTTTACACATGGAAATAACTACACCGCTATATCTATAAACATGGAAATATCTACACTGACATCTGTATGAACATGGAAATATCCCCAACGCCATCTGTATGAACATATAAATATCTACACCGCCATCTGTATTAAGATGGAGATATCTACACTGCTATCTGTAAAAACATGGAAATATCTACACCGCTACCTGTATAAACATGGAAATATCAGCACCGCTATCTGTATGAACATGGAAATATCTACACCGCTACCTGTATGAACATGGAAATGTCTACACCGCTATCTGTATGAACATGGAAATATCTACACAGCCATCTGGATGAACATGGAAATATCTAAACCGCTATCTGTATGAACATGGAAATATCTACACAGCTATCTGTATGAACATGGACATATCTACACAGCCAACGGGATGAACATGGAAATATCTACACCGCTATCTGTGTAAACATGCATACATCTTCACCACAGTGTGTATAAACATGGAAATATCTACACCGCTACCTGTATAAACATGGAAATATCAGCACCGCTATCTGTATGAAGATGGAAATATCTACACCGCTATGTGTATGAACATGGAAATATCTACACCGCTATCTGTATGAACATGGAAATATCTACAAAGCTATCTGAAAGAACATGGAAATACCTACACCGCTATCTGTTTGAACATGTAAATATCTACACCGCTAACTGCATGAAAATGGAAATATCTACAAAGCTATCTGCATATACATGGAAATATATACACAGCTATCTCTTTACACATGGAAATAACTACACCACTATATCTATAAACATGGAAATATCTACACCACCATCTGTATGAACATGGAAATATCTGCACCGCCATCTGTATGAACATATAAATATCTAAACCGCCATCTGTATTAAGAAGGAGATATCTACACCGCTGTCTGTATAAACATGGAAATATCTACACCGCTATCTGTATTAACATGGAAATATCTGCACCGCCCTCTGTATGAACATATAAATATCTACACCGCCATCTGTATTAAGAAGCAGATATCTACACCTCTATCTGTATAAACCTGGAAATATCTACACCGCTATCTGTATAAACATGGAAATATCTACACCGCTACCTGTATAAACATGGAAATATCAGCACAGCTATCTGTATGAATATGGAAATATCTACACCGCTATCTGTACGAACATGGAAATATCTACACCGCTATCTGTATGAACATGGAAATAGCTACACCGCTATCTGTATGAACATGGAAATATCTACACCACTATCTGTATGAATATGGAAATAACTACACCGCTATCTGTATGAACATGGATATATCTACACAGCCATCTGGATGAACATGGAAATATCTACACCGCTATCTGTATGAACATGGATATATCTACACCGCTAACTGTGTAAACATGCATACATCTTCAGCGCTACCTGTATAAACATGGAAATATCTACACCGCTATCTGTATGAACATGGAAATATCTACACCGATATCTGTTTGAACATGGAAATATCTAAACCGCAATCTGCATGAAAATGGAAATATCTACAGAGCTATCTGCATATACATGGAAATATCTACACAGCTATCTCTTTACACATGGAAATAACTACACCGCTATCTGTATGAACATGGAAATATCTGCACCGCCATCTGCATGTACATAGAAATATCTACTCCGCCATCTGTATTAAGATGGAGATATCTACACCGCTATCTGTATAAACATGGAAATATCTACACCGCTATCTGTATAAACATGGAAATATCTACACCGCTATTTGTATAAACATGGAAATATCTACACCGCTACCAGTATAAACTTGGAAATATCAGCACCGCTATCTGTATGAACATGGAAATATCTACACCGCAATCTGTATTAACATGGAAATATCTACACCGCTATCTGTATGAACATGGAAATATCTACACCGCTATCTGTTTGAACATGGAAATATCTACACCGCTATCTGTATAAACATGGAAATATCTACACCGCTACCTGTATAAACATGGAAATAACAGCACCGCTATCTGTATGAACATGGAAATATCTACACCGCTATCTGTATGAACATGGAAATATCTACACCGCTATCTGTATGAACATGGAAATATCTACACAGCTATATGTATGAACATGGAAATATCTACACCGCTATCTGTATGAACATGGAAATATCTACACAGCTATATGTATGAACATGGAAATATCTACACCGCTATCTGTATTAACATGGAAATATCTACACCGCTATTTGTATAAACATGGAAATATCTACACCGCTACCTGTATAAACTTGGAAATATCAGCACCGCTATCTGTATGAACATGGAAATATCTACACCGCAATCTGTATTAACATGGAAATATCTACACCGCTATCTGTATGAACATGGATATATATACACCACTATCTGTATGAACATGGAAATATCTACACCGCTATCTGTTTGAACATGGAAATATCTACACCGCTGTCTGCATGAAAATGGAAATATCTACACAGCTATCTGCATATACATGGAAATATCTACACAGCTATCTCTTTACACATGGAAATAACTACACCGCTATCTCTATAAACATGGAAATATCTACACCGCCATCTGTATGAACATGGAAATATCTTCACAGCCATCAGTATGAGCATATAAATATGTACACCGCCATCTGTATTAAGAAGGAGATATCTACACCGCTATCTGTATAAAAATGGAAATATCTACATCGCTGTCTGCAAGAAAATGGAAATATCTACACAGCTATCTGCATGTACATGGAAATATCTACAAAGCTATCTCTTTACACATGGAAATAACTACACCGCTATCTGTATGAACATGGAAATATCTACACCGCCATCTGTATGAACATGGAGATATGTACACCGCTATCTGTATGAACATGGAGATATCTACACCGCTATCAGTATGAACATGGAAATATCTGCACCGCCATCTGTGTGAACATGGAAATATCTACACCGCTATCTGTATGAACATGGAGATATCTACAACGCTATCTGTATGAACATGGAAATATCTACACCGCAAACTGTATGAACATGGAAATATCTTCACCGCCATCTGTATGAATATGGATATGTCTACACAGCGATCTGGATGAACATGGAAATATCTACACCGCGATCTGTATGAACATGGAAATATCTACACCGCTATCTGTGTAAACATGCATACATTTCACCGCTATCTGTATAAACATGGAAATATCTACATCGCTATCTGTATGAACATGGAAATATCTACACCGCTATCTGTATGAACGTGGATATATCTACACAGCCATCTGGATGAACATGGAAATATCTACACCGCTATCTGTTTGAACATGGAAATATCTAAACCGCTATCTGCATGAAAATAGAAATATCTACACAGCTCTCTGCATATACATGGAAATATCTACAAACCTATCTCTTTACACATGGAAATAACTACACCGCTATCTCTATAAACATGTAAATATCTACACCGCCATCTGTATGAACATGGAAATATCTGCACTGCCATCTTTATGAACTTATAAATATCTACACCGCCATCTGTATTAAGATGGAGATATCTACACCGCTATCTGTTTGAACATGGAAATATCTACACTGCTATCTGTATGAACATGGAAATATCTACACCGCTATCTGTATGAACATGGAAATATCTAAACCGCTATCTGTATGAACATGGATATATCTACACAGCCATCTGGATGAACATGGAAATATCTACACCGCTATCTGTATGAACATGCAAATCTCTACACCGCTATCTGTATAAACATGGAAATATCTACACAGCCATCTGGATGAACATGGAAATATCTACACCGCTATCTGTGTAAACATGCATACATCTTCACCGCAGTCTGTATAAACATGGAAATATCTACACCGCTGTCTGTATGAACATGGAAATATCTACACGGCTATCTCTATGAACATGGAAATATCTACACCGCTATCTGTTTGAAGATGGAAATATCTAAACTGCTATCTGCATATACATGGAAATATCTACACAGCTATCTCTTTACACATGGAAATAACTGCATCGCTATCTGTATGAACATGGAAATATCTACACCGCCATCTGTATGAACATGGAAATATCTACACCGCTTCCTGTATAAACATGGAAATATCAGCACTGCTATCGATATTAACAAGGAAATATCTACACTGCTATCTGTATGAACATGGAAATACCTACACCGCTATCTGTATGAACCTGGAAATATCTTCACCATCATCTGTATGAACATGGATATATCTACACAGCCATCTGGATGAACATGGAAATATCTACACCGATATCTGTATGAACATGGAAATATCTACACCGTTATCTGTATGAACATGGAAGTATCTTCACCGCCATCTGTATGAACATGGATATATCTACACAGCCATCTGGATGAACATGGAAATACCTACACAGCTATCTGTATGAACATGGAAATATATACACCGCTATCTGTGTAAACATGCATACATCTTCACCGCCATCTGTGTAAACACGGAAATATCTACACTGCTATCTGTATGAACATGGAAATATCTACACTGCTATCTGTATTAACATGGATATATCTACACAGCCATCTGGATGAACATGGAAATATCTACACCGCTATCTGTATGAACATGGGAATAGCTACTCCGCTATCTGTTTGCACATGGAAATATCTGAACCGCTATCTGCATGAAAATGGAAATATCTACACAGCTATCTGCATATACATGGAAATATCTGCACAGCTATCTCTTTACACATGGAAATAACTACACCGCTATCTGTATGAACATGGAAATATCTGCACGGCCATCTGTATGAACATATAAATATCTACACCGCCATCTGTATTAAGATGGAGATACCTACACCGCTATCTGTATAAACATGGAAATACCTACACCGCTATCTGTATAAACATGGAAATATCTACACCGCTATCTGTATAAACATGATAATATCTACACCGCTACCTGTATAAACATGGAAATATCAGCACCGCTATCTGTATGAACATGGAAATATCAGCCCCTCTCTCTGTATGAACATGGAAATATCTACAACGCTACCTGTATGAACATGGAAATATCTACACAGCTAGATGTATGAACATGGAATTATCTACAACGCCATCTGTGTGAACATGGATATGTCTACACAGCCATCTGGAGGAACATGGAAATATCTACACCGCTATCTGTATGAACATGGAAATAGCTGCTCCGCTATCTGTATGAAGATGGAAATATCTGCACCGCCATCTGTATGAACATATAAATATCTACACCGCCATCTGTATTAAGATGGAGATATCTACACCGCTATCTGTATAAACATGGAAATATCTACACCGCTATCTGTATAAACATGGAAATATCTACACCGCTATCTGTATGAACATGGAAATATCCACACCGCTATATGTATGAACATGGAAATATCTACACCGCTATCTGTTTGAACATGGAAATATCTACACCGCTGTCTGCATGAAAATGTAAATATCTACACAGATATCTGCATATACATGGAAATATCTACACAGCTATCTCTATACACATGGAAATAACTACACCGCTATCTCTAAAAACATGGAAATATCTACACCGCCATCTGTTTGAACATGGAAATATCTGCACAGCCATCTGTATGAACATATAAATATCTACACCGCCATCTGTATTAAGAAGGAGATATCTGCACCGCTATCTGTATAAACCTGGAAATATCTACACCGCTATCTGTGTAAACATGGAAATATCTACCCCGCTATCTGTATAAACCTGGAAATATCGACACCGCTACCTGTATAAACATGGAAATAGCACAGCTATCTGTATGAACATGGAAATATCTACACCGCTATCTGTACGAACATGGAAATATATACACCGCTGTCTGTATGAACATGGAAATAGGTACACCGCTATCTGTATGAACATGGAAATATCTACACCACTATCTGTATGAACATGGAAATAACTACACCGCTAACTGTATGAACATGGATATATCTACACAGCCATCTGGATGGACATGGATATATCTACACAGCCATCTGGATGGACATGGAAATATCTACACCGCTATCTGTATGAACATGGAAATATCTACACCGCTATCTGTATGAACATGGAAATATCTACACCGCTATCTGTATGAACATGGAAATATCTGCACTGCCATCTTTATGAACTTATAAATATCTACACCGCCATCTGTATTAAGATGGAGATATCTACACCGCTATCTGTTTGAACATGGAAATATCTACACTGCTATCTGTATGAACATGGAAATATCTACACCGCTATCTGTATGAACATGGAAATATCTAAACCGCTATCTGTATGAACATGGATATATCTACACAGCCATCTGGATGAACATGGAAATATCTACACCGCTATCTGTATGAACATGCAAATCTCTACACCGCTATCTGTATAAACATGGAAATATCTACACAGCCATCTGGATGAACATGGAAATATCTACACCGCTATCTGTGTAAACATGCATACATCTTCACCGCAGTCTGTATAAACATGGAAATATCTACACCGCTGTCTGTATGAACATGGAAATATCTACACGGCTATCTCTATGAACATGGAAATATCTACACCGCTATCTGTTTGAAGATGGAAATATCTAAACTGCTATCTGCATATACATGGAAATATCTACACAGCTATCTCTTTACACATGGAAATAACTGCATCGCTATCTGTATGAACATGGAAATATCTACACCGCCATCTGTATGAACATGGAAATATCTACACCGCTTCCTGTATAAACATGGAAATATCAGCACTGCTATCGATATTAACAAGGAAATATCTACACTGCTATCTGTATGAACATGGAAATACCTACACCGCTATCTGTATGAACCTGGAAATATCTTCACCATCATCTGTATGAACATGGATATATCTACACAGCCATCTGGATGAACATGGAAATATCTACACCGATATCTGTATGAACATGGAAATATCTACACCGTTATCTGTATGAACATGGAAGTATCTTCACCGCCATATGTATGAACATGGATATATCTACACAGCCATCTGGATGAACATGGAAATACCTACACAGCTATCTGTATGAACATGGAAATATATACACCGCTATCTGTGTAAACATGCATACATCTTCACCGCCATCTGTGTAAACACGGAAATATCTACACTGCTATCTGTATGAACATGGAAATATCTACACTGCTATCTGTATTAACATGGATATATCTACACAGCCATCTGGATGAACATGGAAATATCTACACCGCTATCTGTATGAACATGGGAATAGCTACTCCGCTATCTGTTTGCACATGGAAATATCTGAACCGCTATCTGCATGAAAATGGAAATATCTACACAGCTATCTGCATATACATGGAAATATCTGCACAGCTATCTCTTTACACATGGAAATAACTACACCGCTATCTGTATGAACATGGAAATATCTGCACGGCCATCTGTATGAACATATAAATATCTACACCGCCATCTGTATTAAGATGGAGATACCTACACCGCTATCTGTATAAACATGGAAATACCTACACCGCTATCTGTATAAACATGGAAATATCTACACCGCTATCTGTATAAACATGATAATATCTACACCGCTACCTGTATAAACATGGAAATATCAGCACCGCTATCTGTATGAACATGGAAATATCAGCCCCTCTCTCTGTATGAACATGGAAATATCTACAACGCTACCTGTATGAACATGGAAATATCTACACAGCTAGATGTATGAACATGGAATTATCTACAACGCCATCTGTGTGAACATGGATATGTCTACACAGCCATCTGGAGGAACATGGAAATATCTACACCGCTATCTGTATGAACATGGAAATAGCTGCTCCGCTATCTGTATGAAGATGGAAATATCTGCACCGCCATCTGTATGAACATATAAATATCTACACCGCCATCTGTATTAAGATGGAGATATCTACACCGCTATCTGTATAAACATGGAAATATCTACACCGCTATCTGTATAAACATGGAAATATCTACACCGCTATCTGTATGAACATGGAAATATCCACACCGC